>NC_091822.1:176837274-177152899 GCF_038994185.2 Dermacentor albipictus
TTGCTATGCAGTCTATGTAGTATAACTATTTTGCACCTCTGGTTGGTGAAAAGAAATGGATTTTTGCAATACCAATAGTATTCATATTCGAAAAATATTCGCTTCGCACTTAGGTTTCATTATTCGAATTAGCTTTGAAATTAAAAAATTGATATTTCCACACCCATAGTTTTTACTCAAATACCTGGAGCATAAGTCATTTGAGGACGTAACTTCAGGAATAGCAACAGTATGCCACCAAAGAGTCAACACAGTTCAAGTTTTTTTTACATTCTTTTACAATTGTTTCCTACTGTACATTCATTAAAACCATCTTAAGCCTCAATAATTGACTAAACTAAGCTTTGATAACAGCTGCATGCTTGGAACGAACGGTGCATGTTCCAGCCACTCTAGGGTAGCAGTTTAGGGTAAAAAATATCTGTTACTTGGGAATGCCACTTGGTGACCTTGTGCAGAGAAACCCCAGCTGGACTTTGCCATCTGAAGCTGCTGCGCACAATGGCTAATCACTGGCTTCTTTGGTCTTCTCGATGGCATCTACTTGCTTGAGAAGCTCGACCTCAATGACGTCTGACCACTGGCAGCACATATTTCTGTTTATCACAGATAAAAATTGCCTATGAGCTCTTATTTCGCCCAAAACACAGACTTTTGCCACATTTAAGAAAGTGGCACTCTCCGAGGTCAGTGTGGTCAGCATGTCTGGCATGCACTTTCATCTCCTGCGTCAGAGTGGAGTTACTAACCTAAATTAATGTGCTACAGAGATGACAGAGAGGTTGGCAAAGAAGTTATGTGCCCAGACAGAAAGAATGATAATATTTATGTCTACTGCAATTCAAAGCCATCTATTTGAGCACCTTGCACCACCAGAGAAATCCTAATGGCTTCCTTTTCTTGCATCTCATAATGTGGGCGGTAACACCCCATTAAATGGTCCCTAAGATGGTTTTTGTCAACCCTGAGGAAATCTCTCACAGAAAACTTGTAGACAGTCTTGATAAGTGTTGTCAGATTACCTTTAAATGTGTCCTTTATCATCACTGTGGTGATCGTGATTTCAATTCATGTGCAGCACTCACACAGTGTGCACTCCTTGCAGACATCTGTAACTAGTGGCAGTTTACCAGCATACTCGAAGGGAGGAAAAAAGAGCATGGCCACACCAACCACATCACAGCATGTGCATACATCAGATGACATTGTGGAACCTAATTCTATGTCAGCAGGAAATGCATGGCTGCTGTCGCTATTTCGAGTGCAAATATTTGTCCCACGGGTACAGAGAAGTCATTATGGCAACCACATAATCCAGGCAGCTTAGTGCTGGGCAACTGCAATATTTATGAAGCAGCCCACTGCATTCAAAGCCAGGCACTGTCACACTTGTCTGGGAAAATCGGTGCTTGTATACACAGGGGCTGGACCATTCCAAACCACAGTCACATTGGAACTCTGTCCACTCTCGTAGGGTGCATTTTCTGTGTAGTCACTGCCACTGCAGGAATAATTTTCTTCGAACTACACAAACAGAAAATTGTAGCACTGTGCTCTGCAGTGCTTGGTGCAAAGGCAGAACAGCCATGAGCCTTCTCCCATCCACAATTCAGAAATCCGCCAATACATAGATGGCTTACAGTGGCATCTCTACAGGCAGCACACACCACCTATATGCTGCCACTTAGATTGCAACACACAGAGGGTCTCCATGCCTTTATGTAAATGCTCAAATATACTACAGGACAGGATCTTTAGGGAATAAAGGTTGTTTCACGGTCCTCATATCTATGCTATGACAAAGCCAACTCCAACTGCACAGGTAGAAATTGCTGTGGAAAATTAAATTTTACAGTTCCATGTACCATATTTTCGATACAGTACTATAGTCTGCAGGATCTAATTTGGGCTGAAAAGCCCCTCTCATTAAGCACCATGGCAAATTTTAGTTATAGGTACATTGGAAGTTGTAAGATGCCGTCAAGGGAGCATTTCGTCAAACAAATATTTCTAATTAGTTCATTATTAAAGGAAATGGAAGAAATTGAAATGTTGCATTTTCACGCTGCCAGGAGGCAAGTGCTAAAAGTGACGGCACTCAACCCCTTTGCCTCCAAGTGATCTTCCTTCTTCATCTTCCCCCATGACGGAGCCAAGGGTTCACGTCACACTCGCATGACGAGCCGTCTTTTCTTTCCTTTTTTTCTTCTCTTCCTTTTTTGCTGTGGGGCACACATTCAGGGATGGCATTTAACATTGGTTGGCTTACGAAAGTCACGTGCCATGGTTGGTGATATTGCAGGCAGCACGTTTTACATAGAGACATTTGTGCATGTAACCTTGACTCTGGCTGAAGCAGGGCTTCGTTGGGACCATAATGGCTTTTGTTTAAAATTTCAGTTGTTTTCCCACTGTGCATTATTTTGATAATTTGGAGACAGGATTGTTAGTGTGTGATCTATGCACTGCACTTGTCGGTTTGCAACTTCCAATCTTGGTGAGACGCCTTTTCATATAACAAAGTGCAACTGAACTTCCTGAAGGCATTTGCCTCCTATGTTCAAGGGAAGCAGCCCACATCCGCATACCTTATTCACAGATGTCAATTCTTTTTTTGCTGCTGCTCCGTATTAAATATGGGAACCCAAGACTGTGGAAGTAGCGTGGGCTTGGTGGTCTGGAGCTTACCATTGGTTGTCGGATCGTGCCGCTGACTGCATTTTGCAGCGGCTCATGAGTGCCGAGGGGGCCAGGCAGGAGATACGGCAACAATTCAACGAGTAGCAATGAATGTTTACTTCACATTGTTACGGAGTGGTCAACTCTGCAAGTTTCCCGATGGTGAGTGACAGACATGCTAGTTTGCTCAAAAACTGAAGGCTGAAGTCCATTAGCGAAGACGTCCTTTATAGTGTTTGGAATACCCTCGCTCAAGAAAAGGAGAGAGAAAACAATCTCCACGCTGGCGGCTGCCGCTCGATACATGGAAGTGTTCAACGAATTTTCTAACCCCCACTGGCTCAGTAGAAGGAAAGGCACTGACATGCGCATACACACACACACACCCACACAACGCTGGCATCTTCCCTGCCGAGGACGAAGAGAAAGAACGAATGCACACACGAAGCTTAATCGTCCCACTTGCTGAAGGGAGACAACACTGTGGAGACTAAGCAGACATCAGGGTGTTGTGCAAGCCGTGGGTAAGAAGGCGAAAATGCCTGCACAAATGATAAGGTCTTATTGCTATTGGGGCCTCCTAGGCGTTTTCCAACGGTTGCAGGCAGCTCGGCATATCTAAAGGGTCCAGCCTTTCGCTGTTGCTTTGGTGGCGCGACACAAATCGTTGACCACACAGGCCAGTCATAACATCAGTTAGACTAGTTCTTGTGCACGCTCAAGGACGCTGAGCTTGAACGACGCCGTGAATGCTCTGTCTTTTCAGTGCTATTAGAACTGTTCTTGTATTTTCTGTGTATACGAAGTCGATTATAAATCTCTTGTGCATTTTGCAACGTGGCCTTAAATATCCAAGCACTGAAACGCAGCCACATGATCAGAGTAAGCAGCATTCACTTGCATATCGTGAGTTGCCAGAATAAATTGAAAATACTGTGCTGCGACTATCATTACTGCGTCGTGAAGCAACCAGAAATGACAGTACCATGCTTCACAATGCGACTTTCATTTCTCCCCTGGTGCGCTTGTACTTCTCTGGTCCCCTTTCCACTGTGTAGAGCTCCCAGAAAAGCTTTTCTCAGGACAGGGGACCATACTGTGCGCTCAACCAGGTGGCACCCATCACCACAACATTGCCCCAATCAGTCTCACCTTGTCATCTCTCGTCCTGTCCAGTGACATTCTTCACATTTCAAGGATGAAGGTTTAGCACTGTGCTTCCGATGACTCTTTAGAGCTCTGGGACAGTGCTTCCGCTGCCAGGGATAATGCTACAGAACAGCGAGTCCACTGACGCAGGTACGCAATGTTTGAAGAGACAAAGATAAAACCTTGTGCAGGCTGTCCGACATGCATATACATCTTTTTCTGCGCCTCTTTCTAAGCAACAATGCTTTCACTGGTGAACAGGAAGGCAGCCTTTGTTTCTTTTTTTCATTATCGTTTCTCAGTTTTACAAGGCCATAAAAAAAAATAAGGAAAACAGAAAAGATTGCGAACCAGCCCTGCAATTTTCTTGAATTATTGGAAACGAATATGTGCGAACAGAGGATGCCAAATGAAATGAACAGCCAGGTGCAACAACAAGTGACATCATTCAGGTGGTGCAGGCGGTTTGGGAGGCCCATAAAATGCCTTAATAATGGGATTTATTTGAGCGTAAACATGGTGAGAAGGCTGCTTCTGCCTTGCAGTGGTGTAAAGACTGCTGCATGCCTGGAGGTTAAATGCTCATCATTCTATCATACATGGAAGTATTCCGACTATTTAGTGGAGGCATGGAAAAGCCACTCAAGCCTACATTAGCAAAATGTGTGGTACTGATTACAGCGAACGCACTCCCTCCATGTTCATGCAACCGAATGTAAACATACTGAAAGCTGCGGTGTACCTGACGAGTGTAGCATTGTGATGCTTGCCAACAGCCCATAGGACAGGAAAGGCAAATCCCTGTGCACGCATAGTGAATTCGTCACTACTGTGCATGCTCATTTCGGCAAACTGGCATAACAGATGTATTGCGAGTGCAATATGTGACTGTAAAGCATGTGGCGCGTCTTTGTCACCATAGCTTGAGCTTGGTGAGAATCAAGTGGTTTGATAAATGTACAACAGAGTCAGCAATGGTGGGACAGTTCTTAGAAACTTCACAGCATGCCCGTCTGCCTCTACAATGTAAAAAAAAAATTGGCTTTGATCCAAGAGCCAGATCTTTCTGACTGGGCAACATTCATGCACCAGCTTTGTAAGTTTTTTTATGCTCCCACTACTTGTGCTGAGGTTGTGAGAAAGGCCTGGAGAGAGTATACAATTAGAGAATCATGCACCTCTTACATTGTGGATGTCCTGGAATTGTGCTAACGCATGAACACCACCACGTCTCAAAATGATCGAATGCGACATATTAAAGGCACAAGCACTGTTACCTTATACGCCCTTGGTATGCAGAACCCCAGCACCTTCAGCACTTCTAAGGAACCGCTTTATTCTTGCCGAGCTAGAGCTATGGCGAGGAAGAAGCGACACACTACGTACGGATGAGGAAGATGAAGGAAAGCCACATTGCGCTCACAATATCGCTAACGTGGTAGTTTCCCAAAGAAAGCAGTCACACCACTGCGTATAAAGTGTATGCACAGGGATACTCATGTCTTCCCTGTCCAAGGGATTGGTGGCAAGCACCACAGAGCAGCACTGGTCAGGTGCATTCCAGTTAAATTCTTAAGAATTGAGAAAAGGCCGATTCCACACAAAGCAACGACCTGATACCCTTGCCAACAAATATGTTGAACTGGCATTGAGTTTCAGGTATTTGCGGCCACACATAGGTAAACCAATGGGCAAGGTTCTGACTGGTGTTGTAGAAGTCGCGGGGCGCTTTTTTCGTTGCGACGATAGATCGGATTCATTTACAAGTACTGCTCCAGGAGGGCACATGTAACCGGCAAACAGAGGCCTCAGGAGAGCATTAGATTATAATCAAGGAGGCGGCAGGGTACCCAAGGGGTAGCGGAGGGATCAAAACTGGAAGCAGGGCGGTCCCAAACTGGAAGCAGGTTATGTTGCCCCAACCCACGGACCACCCTGACTCCTGCTTTTTTGTCCGCGAAAGCGGACAGCTGATCTTAAAATGCGTCAGAAAATTCGGGAAGTACAACTTACACACAGCCTACGGGCATCATAGATATACTACTAGCACGCGCAGGCCTCGGTGAGCCCCAACCCATGGACCAGTCCGGGTTCTAGCTCTGGTGTCCCCGTTACCGATTTGGTGTCCTGGAGACGCCGCCAATAATATGAAGTAGTGACACGTTGTTACTAGTAAAAAAACACGATTTAAGCCGCTAACGCTACGTTCAGCACTGCCGCGCCCAACAACTTCTGCAACGCCTGTGAGAACTTCGCCAATCAATGGTTGTTCTTGGCAATACTTAGAACTTGTGAATTTTGTGTACCGTTCATGCTTAACTTTGTAGTGCACTGTGGCTTAATGAAGCACTACGCTTGCGTGTAGCATACGTACACATCTTACCTGATAGACGGTGAACGGGGTCTTCTGCTGGGAAAGATGCTCCAATGGTTGGGGTGGCACGGTAGTTGAGGAGAACCAAAGACAGATCTTTGCCATCGCTGTGCGACTTGATCAGCATGGACTTAACAGTCTGTATTGTTCTCTCGACCTGCCCATTGGACCTCGGGTAGTGGGGTGATGATGGTTCATGAGCAATATCCCATTCTTGCAGGAATGCTCTGAATGCCTGCGAGTCAAACGGTGGTCCCTGATCAGAGATAAGCACATTGGGGAGTCCAAACCGTGAAAAGATGTCCTTCAGGACTAAAATAACTGAAGTTGCCGTAGTGGTTTCCATACGTTTCACTTCAACGTACTTTGAAAAGTAGTCAACAACAAGGATATATGCATTGCCTTGACAGTGAAAGAAATCAACGGCCAACTTTTCCCATGGTCGTGCTGGCAGATCTCTGTCAAGCAATGGTTGCTGAGGGTTTGCCTTCTGGTTGGATTGGCAGGTGTCGCAGCTTGAGACAAGGGTGGCAATGTCCTTGTTGAGTGTGGGCCAATAAACACTCTGGCTTGCTAGTCTTTTACAAGCCACTATGCCACGATGTGCCTGATGGAGTTTCTCAAGAACATCAGCCTGGAGAACTGCTGGAATGACAAGCCGTTGACCACAGCAAATGAAGCCATCTGTGATATACAGTTCACTTCTTATGTGAAAGTATGGTCTTGCCATCGGATGAACATCACTAGGGCGATCAGGCCATCCTTGTTGAATGTACTTGGTTAGTTGTTGCAATACTGGATCCCGACTTGTTGCTTCCTGGATCTGGTTGAGCTTGGTGGGCGATGCTTGTACCAGACTGGACACCAACAGTCCTGGATCACTGTCTGCAGTTTCCATCTTTGATTCGGGGTTTGGGGATCTTGACAAGGCATCAGCCACAGTTAGCTGTTTCCCCGGTACATACACTAGTTCAGTGCTATAGCACTGTAGCCGGAGCAAAAGTCTTTGCAGTCTAGGTGACATTTTTGTTAGATCCTTTGTCTGCAGTCCAACAAGAGGTTTGTGGTCTGTTTCCACTGTTACAGAGCGTCCATAAGTGTAATAGTGGAACCGCTCGCTTGCGAACACCACAGCTAGAAGTTCTTTTTCTATTTGCGCATAACGTTGTTGGGGAGGTGTAAGGGCTGCAGAAGCATATGCGAGTGGCCTGCCTTCTTGCAAGAGAACCGATCCCAGGCCATATGAGCTGGCATCTGTTGAAATTGTGATCGGCTTGGACGGGTCAAAATAACGCAACACAGGCGCTGTTGTGAGCTTCTGTTTGATGAGCTTGAAAGTCTCTGTGTGCTGGCTTGTCCAGTGCCACGCTACATCTGCCTTGAGAAGCTCACGCAGAGGACTGGTAGTTGCCGAAAAATTAGGGATGAACTTCGTGAGATATGTCACCATTCCTAAGAATCTTTGAAGTGCTGACTTGTTTGATGGAAGTGACATGGCCTCAATTGATCTGACCTTGTCAGGGTCTGGGGATAGCCCATCTGAGGAGAGCTGGTGACCCAGATATTTTATGGCTGAAAGTCCTAACTTCAGTTTTGATTTGTTAAGCTTCAGGTTGTTTTGCCTAGCTATGGTCAGAACAGTTCTGAGATGGGCTTTGTGTTCTTCTGGAGTCCTTGAGGCAACCAGTATGTCATCAAAATATGGCTTCACAATGGCCTGCCCTTCAAATACCTTGTCAATGGCCTTCTGGAACAGCTCGGGGGCTGTCGCAAGCCCAAATGGTACTCGAAGAAAACGGTAACGGCCCCATGGTGTTGCGAATGTGCAAAGCCGAGAACTTGGTTGATCCAAAGTCAGTTGCCAGAAAGCACTCTTGGCATCAAGGACAGAGAAGACTGTTGAGCCATTCAGGCTTGCAAAAAGCTCTTCTGGTACTGGTATGCGGTAGTGTTGCCTTTTTAATGCTGCATTGAGGTTCCGTGGATCCAGGCACAAACGAACAGTTCCGTCTTTTTTGGTTATCACCACAATGGGATGGACCCATTCACTATGTTCCGACTCTCGCGTGATTATGCCATTCTTCTCCATGCGCTTCAGCTCTGCTTTGACCTTATCCTCGAGTGCACTAGGTACTCTGCGAGGAGCACAAACTGTCGGCACTGCACCTTCACGCAGCTGGATGCTATAACGTCCCGGAAGCTGGCCGATTCCTTCAAATATGTCAGGGAAATCATTCAGTACTTTCTGAAACTGTTCTTGCAACACTGTGTCAGTGGACTTTGACGTTGCTTGAAGGGTCTTCACACGGGAAAGCAAGTGCAGAGTTGAGCATGCAGCGGCCCCTAGTATCGGCTTGAGGGGCTCCTTCACCAGCAGAAATCTCAGAGGGCACTCCCTGTTGTTTACCGCACAAGACAGTTCACATTCACTGTCTATTGGAAGCTGGTGGCCACTGTACGTAGTCACATTAGCTGTGGTTGGTTTGGTTGCTGGTCTGCATGGCCACTGCTTGAACATATTTTCTGGAATTATGTTGACGTCCGAACCGGTGTCTAACTTGAATGTCACCTCGTGTCCATTAACACTGACACGTTCGCTCCAGTCTGTTGCGTCGACATTGACACTGCACGTAGTCAAACAGCCCAAGTATAATTCCTCCTGTGAGTCTTGTTGTGGTTGCTCATGAAGCAGTCCGACTCGCGGTCGATGCGCTGGTGTCTGCCGACGTGACTGCTTGCACAGGTGCGCGAAATGGCCAAATTTGTCGCAGTTGTAACAGTTTTTGCCAAAAGCTGGGCACTGTTGTGGGGGATGCGAGGTTCCGCAGCGAGAACATTTACGATTAGACCTTTGGGACGAGCGATGAGGCTGCTGAGGCTTGTTGATACCTAGCGGACGACCAGTTGTCTTCGTGGGTTTCCGATTATACGTGTGAACGGCATTCACTTCTGGCTGCTGATCACTGGTTCCGATCTCTTGCACATGTTTCTTTGATATTTCCGCTGCCTTGCACGCTGAGACGATTTTTTCCAGAGTGAGGTCGCGCTCCCGAAAGAGCCGTTCGCGGAGAGCTCCATCGCGGATTCCAACCACCACGCGATCGCCGATGAGTCTGTCGCACTTGTCACCGAAGTCGCATTTCTGCGCCTGTCGTCGAAGGTCAGTAACAAAATCGTCAATGGACTGACCTGGCTTTTGTACCATTGAGTTGAACACCACCGCTGCTTGTATGACGTTCTTGTACGGGCGATACAACTCGTCAAACTTGTCAAGTATATATTCCACTGGGTCTGCGTCTTCGTTTCCGGCGGCAGGGTCTGGAGGGAACGTCTGCGCGATGCGACGAGCATGCGGGCCAAGTACATGAAGCAACAATGCCTTCCGCGCTGATTTAGGCTTAGTGTTGTACTCACAAGCCAGTTCATATATGGTGAATGCTTCCCGCCATTCTTCCCACGCGGTCTGAGGAGTGTCACCAGGTTCGAAGTGAGCCGGGGGCTGGATGAAAACGTTGGCCATTTTGTTGATTTCAGGCGTTGCGGGGACGATCTGCTTGCACTTCTGACACCATGTTATGTTGTTTGGGTTAGTTGCGTAGGGTTTCAAAGATGCGACGGCACGAAGCCGCGAGTGACAGACTCCATTTCTTGAGAACAACTGTGGCGGCCACGACTGGCCTAGCCTTTATTAAAAATGTCGGATTTGTAGGGGGCGCCAGGAGATACATAACAAACATAACTGTTCTTTTTGCGGGAAAGCCTCAGTCCCATGCCGACATTATCCCATATGGTGGTCATCACTGGCAATGTTTGAAAGATTTTCATAAATTAGAGACTGAATGTCTGGAGTATTTATCATAATGGAAGTAGAAACTCACACGTCTTCTAAACAGCACTTTGCAGTGCTAAATGTATGCTGGCTATTGATAGTAATAAATAGTATGACTGTTACAACTGTTAAACAAGACAAAAGCTCACAGGAATATGAAGGCTTGAAGTGATAAACAGTGTTTGGAGGGGGAATGTAGCTGTAATGAACCTTTTGACAAAGATTTGTCTTCGTCAGTGCTGCAATTAAGTTCTGCACAGCAATCTTTATGCACGCTTAGCTCACTTTCCCACACCATCAATGTAGGATGAAGAGGAGAATAAGATAGTGCGTAGAATGAAGTTGAAGTGTAGAAAAGAAATGGGGAGACAGTGAAAGAGAAGGTAGGAGCATTGTTGTAGATTATTCTTCCAAGGTTGCTCTTCCAAAAAAAAAAGAAAAATATTAAATGTGTAAGGAAGCATTGCCAATTATTATTCTGCCACCATAAGCACCATAAAGGATGCAATATAAAACTGATCTGATATGTAGAGTGGCCTAAAGCTTTCTGCATAGTCTTTACTATAATTATGACACTGTCTGCTACAGCCAAATATGCAGAAGTTTTCATTGAGTGCTCATGACCAGAGCAACTTATCCAGACTGCACACAACACCACTGCATATACCCTCTATTTTGGTAATCTGAAAAATAAAAGTTTATTCAAATGGGCAATAAAGAACATCACATGGAACACAACATCTAGATCGAATTATGAGGCATGCCACAGTGCGGGACTCAGTATTATTTTGACCACCTTGGGTTCTGTGATGTGCACTTGAATTCAACTACACGTTTTTTTTGTTTTTTTTTCATTTCACCACCACTGAAATGCAGCCACCTTTGCTGGGATTGAACCCGCAGTTTGAAGTAGTAGCTTAGCGCAAATAAAACCACGAACACAAGGAAGACAGACAAGGACAAGTGCTACTCACAACTGTTGTTCTTTATCAAGAAGAATAGAGATAGATGTGTGAGTGAGCCTTCTATCACATTACTGGATGCCGAATTTAACTTCTTGCGCGATCGCCTTTGATGTGCATGTTCCGGCTTCACTTCTGCTTGGTAGGCGCATGCGTGACAAGAGGATATATATATATGCACCATCCTTGCTTTCCAATAAACAGTTGTGAGTAGCGCTTGTCCTCGTCTGTCTTCCTTGTGTTCGTGGTTTTATTTGCGCTAAGCTACTACTTCAAATATGGACGACCAACTAGCCCAACAGTCAACTCTACCTGAACCCGCAGGCTTGAGCTCAGCAGTGCAACATCATGACTACTGCACTACTGAGTGTTTACACAAATTTATAAGTAGCAAAACACATTGGAGGCTTTTGCACACTGAAACACTACACACCGTCCAATGCGCTTCCTATGTACAGACATACTTACCAGCGGCTCATATGACAAGCATGGAGGCGTGCTCTAACACACTACTATCCAACAGCTGCCACATACCAGAGATAACCACTGGGTCTGTACCTATTTTCACAGAACACTTACCAGCAGCTCATACAACAAGCATGGAGGCATCTCTCGTGCTCTAACACACATACCATCCAGCTGTGACATATGGCTGCACACCACAGACAAAAACAGACGGGCTAATCATCAGAGACCACATGTCATGATTTGTTTATATGCGAGCCCTCAACCTGCTTCTATAAGGCATGACAGCACAGCACTACTGCACCACTTCTCTCTTCCTAACTGCACTGGAGGCTTGTTACCAGTAATCGTGCCCTGCTGACGTGGTTATCTCTTCAGTTTCTATGTTGCTGTCTCTAAGCTGTTATTTAAGGACTTCCTTTTGAGCTTCAGTGGGCCTTGAAAGGCTAGATAATGGCTGCGACAATCTAGCGTTTTTTGTAGAGTGAAATCTTAACAGGTGCACAACTTTTTTGTTGGCTGGTTCATTTGAATGGTCTGGCATCTTTCTTTTTGGGTCACTTTCACTTTCCACAAGCATGAAAACTGGCACAAACAAATTGTTTGCCTTCTCAGCCACACCCTCAGAGACTTCACCATCTGATATTGCCTGTCTGACTGAGTCCATTTTTGCTCTTAAGAGTGCTGAGCTTGACACTGCTTTGGCTGCTTCCAGGTTTGTTATACTCTGTACAATGTGCAATGCCCGACTTGCCTCACATGCTTCTTTGGGTGAGCTCTCATGGGCCTTGTTGCTGCTAGTTGGATTAGCGATGACCACACAGTGACTGTGCTTGCACACACACTGCGCATTCCTTGCACCTCAAAGGACAGCAAGCACCATCTTTCACTTTTGACACTTTATATGAGAGCCCTTTAATAGACTGAAATGGCACAGTCCATATGCCATCTTCATTTATTTTGGCACAAGTTGCCATTTCACTGCCAGACCTGTGGTTCTTCTGAATTGTTCTCAGCTCCTTACCCTTTGCCCCTTTCATCATCTGGCTAGCCCTTTTCATTAAAAAATGATTTGTCAAGTCCATGAGGGCAGAAATTAGTTTGTCACCATGCTTATTCTGTTTTCTCTCCAGCATAGTATGCTTTAACGTCCTGTGCTTGCTCTCAAGGTGCATGTTAGTGTTGACAGCTGCTCTAGTCCTAAAGCGATAGGCCCACTCTTGCGGCCTAACTGCATAGTGGTCTTTGAAGTACTTGAGGAAGTCCCTCAGTTTTTCTTCCTCACTAGAAAGGAATTGCTTAATTAATCTTCAAATGCCTTTTCCGCGAGGAACTCTAAGAGTAGCCACACACTATGGTAAACATGTGGCCTTAGCTGTCTCTCTACACACTCGAGTGTCTTCTTACGCCAATTGTTATCCACATGCCAGGCACAGAGAAGTTTCTGTTTTGCGGCACCCATGACCCTGGACCATGCTTTGTAGAATTGCGAGGCATCATCAGATATCAATGTCTTAGCGGCCACTTTTTTGGCCATGGCCGACTCCAGATATTTGAAGAATGCTGTCAAAGTTTGCTCGTTCATCTGGTTGCAGATGAAATAAGCTATAGCTACAACTGATGCTACTTTATCTAGCACCAGAAGCGTGGACAGCTCAAACAGGTACTCTATAGTTCCATGTGTGGAGTCAAGACATACAGTCCCTGCAGGGCCCAATTTTTCTAGTAGCTCCTTCTGAGGCTCTGTCATCAGAACAAGAGCAAAGTCTGCTGAAGAAAATGTACCACTTGGGTCCACTGCACCTTGTGCCTTGTACAGGCGGACAAGTGTTTCACCTTTTTCTTTCATTACAAGCACCCACATGTCTTCACTGACAGCGTCATTAGTGTGACAACGTTCAGGAGCAGCAATGTTAAACTGCCGTTTGATGCTATGCAGGGTTGAGCACTCTGCCAAGTGCACTGGCCTCAGCTTGGATGCCACAGATGTTCTTATTCGCTTTAGAATGGTTTTCATGGGCACACCCCTTTCTAGGTTCTCTGCTACGCTGGCCTTTTCCTTGTCACTCATTCCCAAGTGCTGAATTTCTGGTTTATGACCATAATTGTTTCTTTGATACCTGACTTTTATGGTGGTGCTTTCAGGTGTCGGACTCTGAGTGTTGTCCATTGTGATGGTAATAAATGAAAGACATATCTTACCAGACCTACAGCTCCCCTGACTTTTCTCCCGATGGTCACTATGACCTTCCTTTTTCCTTGCCTCGCCTGATCTATTACAGTAATAGTGGATCCTTGTCTCTCCACTGGCCAGCTTTTTGGGGTCCCTGGGCAAAATGAACCAGCAGTTTTGGCTACCCTCTTCTTCTGCTTTCCATTCATGAAATTCTGTAATAAAAGCACAAAATAGCATTAGATGGTGACAAGTACTTTGGGGAGAGAGATGCAAACAAAAATAATCACTTTGAAGGCTTTGGACACGGGCTAACGTAGCATTTATTTTACTCCCTCACCTTCAACTCGACTGTGTCATGAGGTCACCCTTGATATTGCTCAAATTTCTGTTAAAATTGAATTTCAAATATGCAATGCGCCATAACTTCAAAACATTTATCATATTAGTTTTGTTTTAATAAGAAACAAGTATGAAACTTAAGCATGATCTATGCTCACTCCTTCCTCAATATTGAATCAGACTGTACATTCACAGCAATGCTGTTACGATAAGACAAAGACGAACTGAGAGCACGTGGTGCAAGCTACGCCCCAGAACAGTGTGAATCCCTTCCCTCAGTTTCTTCTTGAAAAGCTCCTTCTTTTCAAGAAGAGCTTGAATTTTTACTGTAGATAGGGGCTTGGCGAGGGAGTGTTCCATGGTCACGCGGTTATGATCTGGCTTGGGCATGCGCCTGGTTCGAAGAGGCAGCATTATGTGTGATTTCAATAAACCAGTTGCTAGTCTGCGTTCGTCCTGTCTTCTTCTACGTTGGTGTCTTTTCCCAAGCGCAGTTTAAGTTCACAAAAAGATGTCTTACCAAGTAACCTCCTAACACACTCTTCTTAAAGAAAAAAGGATTGCGCGTGCGTAGAATTTGGCTCTATTTTATGAAATCTACAACCAGAGTCCTTCAATTGAAGGACTGTGGTACTACTAAAGAATTTTCCCAAAGTACGCCGGGAGACCAAGCCGCTGACAGCCGCAATTGCAAGTGTATTGCGGTCGGCACTGAGGCGAAGACTGTACCACGCACGCAAGTAGCGCAAAGCAACGTGAGAACGCAGAGCAAATCCCTCCTCTCGTTTAAGGAAAAAAAAGAAGGGGGGGGGGAGGGGGCGCGAGCGTCACATTTCGCTCTATTCTATGAAATGTACTACTAAAGAGTTTGCCAACAATACGCTAGGAAACCATCACGGCGACATCCGCAAATTCAAGCATGGTCCCGGTTCTGCGTCTCTGCCGTATTGCAACGTGCATTGAGGCGAAGACTAGGCCACGCACGCATGTGGCACAGAGCAACGTCAGAACGCAGAACAGCTTACTCCTGTCGCTTAAAAAAAGAACAAAAGATGTGCAAACGTCAAATTTCACTCCACTTGCTGTGCAGGAAAGCAGACCATGCCAAACGTATGTCATGTAGCGCATCGCTGGGAGCGCGCACACATGACTATGCTATATATAGATGGGTAAACAAACAAATTATATTTAGCGAGGATACAAACTTCAACATACCCCAAGGAAATAAATTAGGCACGTGCGCAAAAGATACTCTTCGCGAAACAGATGGAGAAAGAAAAAACAAAGGCCCGCAAGGTATAAACAACTGCTTTTGGAGGCACACTGCGCAACAAGAAATTTAAAAAAGTCCGACATATAATATTGCGTTTAAACGTCATTTGCTTACGATGACTGAGAATAAACTTAATAAAACTGTTCCTCACCCTTATTGTTCCGGAACACAGGTGCACGTAGTCAGCCTCGAAGTTGTGCGCAGCGATCTGGTGCACCGAATACTTCTCCATTGTAGGCAGGGAAGTGCCACATACGTCGCATTTCATCAATTTCTTGAGATCCACGGCCATTCTGTGAACGTTCCTGATGTGTTGCAGCATGTTCTTCCTCTGCATGAATAGTTGGCTGCAAAATTCGCAGCGACGATCGTCATCGCCGATGGCAGCTCGATCACAGACGTGCGCCATTCCGAAGCGGAGAGACGGCGTTTAGAACAGTGTTGCCACGACACATTAAAAAATAGTAGTAGATTTTTTCGCGAAAAATCAGTAGAAATCAGTAGATTTTTTAATTTCAATTTTTGCACTCAGTTTATGAGCCCACGAATTCAGCGCTTATATTAGTACTCTGTTGAAGTATTGTAGCTTCCAGGAAATAGTACAAAAATTGACCCCGAGATTCTTAGCGATACGTTTGAAAAACCCGGGGATCCAGAGAGCCATTGTCAAGCTCGAATTTAAAAACAGTGAAGCCCTCCGATGGCCTATTCAAAGGCGTCAGATGGTAGTTAGTACCTGAAAGCTTTAGAGCATAGTATCTTCCAGACAGGGGTAATTATAGATCGCTGGGAGAGGCCTCCGTGCTGCAGTGCACATAAAAATAGGTTGGTCATGATGATGATGATGATAATGGTGGTTTCATAGTTGTGGGGTTCGGTATGCACCCACTTTCACAAATTCACCGCCTCACCTTTTCCCATAGAGCATAGGAACTCTATGCCTTTTCCCCACTTTGGTCAAAGACAGAGTTAGCGCCACGTTTGAGAGTCTGGAAACGCAAGAATGTATGTTAACCTCGGAGCCAACCACGTTTTTTTTTTCTCTCGCTAGGTAGCATCACATTAATGTAACCTCTGTAACCTCTATAACCATCCATCCATCCATCCTCTGTACTGAAAACGTTGCAGATTCCGCTTCCGTTTCAGTAGAAAAGCAAGAAAATCAGCAGATTCAAGCGCTTTATCACTGAATCAGCAGAAAATTTTAAAAATCAGTAGATCTACTGATAAATCAGCAGCTGTGGCATCACTGGTTTAGAAGCACGTGGTTTTGCGTCATTGCACGCGCTAGGATTGTTGTATATTCCGGCAGTAATACAAGGAAGAAACCTCCCCAATCACGTGACACACTAGGTATTCAGTGGCCTCATAGAGACAGTTGGAAACCAACTTAGGGAACCAACATCCGGGAACGCAGGGTCACGTGGATGCTGCCTTCTATTGTTCACCGGCCTCAGCCGGCCTGCGGGGAAACGCTTGTTGTCTAAGGACGTTGGGTAGCTTGCTTGTCCTCTAGAGTCAGTATAGTAACTCTATGGGAGCAGCTCGCGCCCACTTTCGTTCAACCGACGGCCGTAGGTGGCGCTTTTATAATCTGTTCGTCTGCTACGCGGTGGGCGGCTGTGCGGCGTTGTAATTAGTACGGCAGCTGTTGTGTTGTGACGAACTGCTTGTCTAGTTGATGATTTTTGCTAACACAGTGACAGTGATGTCACAAGGCTTTGATTGGTCACTTGGCTCCAAAAGTTGATTGCCCGAACCTCAAAAAATGTCGGAGCGTGTAGTCCGCTGCTCTCTAAAATAGCTTTAAATAACCGCTCCTATTGCCTTCTTCAAGCAGATTATTATAAATCACATTGTGTATAGAGTTCGCAACGTACACAACAGTTTCATTGTACACGTTGTAAAATTCGCTTCTGCTATCTTTAGAAACTTGAAACCACCGTAATGTTCGACGACAGAACGATTACCACTCATTTTAACTCTTAAAAGTTGTCCGTGAGTGCGTCGTGAGTTCAAATTAAAAGTGAATTACGCACACAGCTTCACTGCGTACGTATCTTAAGCACCACCGTTATGCTGCTGCCGCACCACGCAGAAAGCTTTAGAGTTTGAAAAGAGTCCCGTGAGACGATGTAAGACTTGCAGTGCAGCACATTTTATAGCACTGGGATCGCTTAATTTTTTGTAAGCTTTCTACTGAGCTAGACATCCAACGACAATAAAAACAAGGTATACTCACCTTTCCTTGAAACAGAATCGATCAACCTATTGCACATATTGGGCGGAGGACTTATACTCGTGAATAGTTTTACTATATACTTTTACCAGGTCATCTGCCTTTCACTACGGCACACAGCAGTAAATCGTAATGTCATCTATGACACTAGGCTATCTGTAAACAACTAAAAAAACTAGATTATCCTATAAATCTTTTTGAGACGATTTTTCCAGTCTCTTACAGAGGCTAGGAAAGGAAAATTTATGCCGTCGATCTAGCATTGCAACTGCCACCTATGCTCGTTGTTTACATTTCTTGCACCGCTCCTCCTCTTGTAGTTTCACTGTTCAAACGCAAAGCATTCGCAAATATGTTTTCTTTTGTATATTTGTGAATTTATTCATTTACCGCCAATACAAGAGCTTTGTGCCTGCCGAAATGGCAAGACAAGCGCTGAACAGATCGCAGAAGCAGACGACAGCGATCAAGTTATAACTAGCGCCACTCTGCTCGTACGTTCTTTTCCTAGCGGCGAAAGGGGGCGAACTAGACCAGGCGTGCTGGAGGAGGGAGATCTGTGCAGGTCTGGAGTTCAGTAGGTCGTGGTGTCAGCTTTATTATTAGAAGGGATAAGGGAGGCTAAGCTACGTAGGCTTCCAGGTTGTGCTTCACGATGGAGTCTTCAGCTTGTGCCAGGACCCGTGTTTGGATGTCTCGGTCGGTGCTGGAGAGAAGGGCCTCCCATTGTTCGTCAGTGGGGGGTGGCGAGACGACACTCGGCAGAGAGCTCCATAGGGGCTCTTGCATTGCCCAGGGGGCGCTGCGAAAAAGGTGCTAAAAAGCGCCCTCTGTCCTAAAATGGGTCGTACCAAGCTCGGTCGTCTGCTTCGGAAAGCACGTTTACAATATGGACCCGCCACTTTAGGTTGTGTTGTATCACGGCCTGCAGCGAGTATCGGGCGCCGAAGATGTTTTTCAGGGGTGGCACGCTGCGTAAAGGCAAGAAATTATGCAGTGCCGAATGCGTGTACGCCGTTCAAGAATTAAGCGGCGAAGTTTTAGCGCGCTGTCAATCGCAAGTGAAGCGAGTCGCGTACGAAGTGGAACTTACGTAAGGTTTGCACGCTGCTAGATTCAGGCGCACAAAAGCGAGGAAATGCTTGATATAAATGAATCCACAGCAGCGATAAGCAGACATCATGTGTACGGAACTGCTCGAGCACACGACGGTACGCGCCGCGATGTACGAACTGCTCGAGCGCACGATCGTACGCGCCGCGACGGCAGCGATCTTTCGCCATGCCGCCACACGGCGGGCCTCCTGCAATCTTTGTTGACTGCATGCCGCTAAACAAGTAGTTATGCCTGCGTTGTAGTAGCGGCCATCTGTCCCTTTTAGTAACTAGTAATAACTGATGCAATGCATATGAGCTCGCACGTACGTGCGAATCGCGCTGCAGCGCGAGCTCGTGCGCTGTTCGCTTGATGTAGCTTTTAATGACAGCGCTCGAACATCGATCTGCTGTAATCAATACTACCTTGCTGCGCTGCCTCAACATGCTGGCTTGAGGTCAAGTATGAGCACATTTACCTCTCTAACCTGCGCTGCTCATAGTGAGGTAGTGAATGGTCACCGAATCTGCCCGGCCATTTGTGGTCATTTGCACACACCTGGTCACTTCACCACTTCGCATCGGTCGAATTGTTAATAGTCGCTGTGGCCGGGTCTCGAATCGTGAATTACCAGCCATGCCTGCTGCTATGTCGGTCTGCTGTCGGGACTGTAGGCGCAAAAGACCGAAATTTAGAACGCAGATAATCAAGCAAGCTTCAAGACAGGCGAAGCAGTCAGCATGGCGCGAAGTTTCGCTTACTCAGCGCGACGAACTGCAGCTATGCAGCGCGTCCGACGCTCTACTTCGTGAGGTCTTGAAGGAAAACGGTAGAATCTGATGTTCGGATTCAGGCCTTCTTGTTCATGGCAGCCCACGACGCAGAAGTAATGACGCTGACGCCTTTTCGAGGCTGGGCTAGTTCTCTCCGGATCGGCGTCACCGATTGCTTCTGCTCCCAGCATTACGTCCCACGGCACACGGAGAGTCCGTTCTCGTTAAACTATAGGCTGCGGCGGGCTCGCAGCGTGGTCGGCATGGTCTGTGAGAAGTGACGAGCCTTTTCGCACTCGCAACATAGCAAAAAAAAAGTGCGAATCGACGCGAAACTCGGCCTAGAAACGTGCTTCGCCACAGCCAGGGCTCAATACGACCCAAGCTGGTACGACCCAGATGTCGTTTCCCGCGCCGCCACCAGGCGCCGCTACTATACCTCAAACTCCAGCGCAAGACGCCCCATGAGAGCGACGTTCCAGGCATACAGTTATAGGAGGCGTTGATAGAAGTAGCACGTAGCCGGCATTCAAGTGGAACGTGTCAAACCAATGCCTTTCGTCAAACTATAGAGAAACCCGCCGCGGTTGCTCAGTGGCTATGGTGTTAGGCTGCTGAGCACGAGGTCGCGGGATCGAATCCCGGCCACGGCGGCCGCATTTCGATGGGGGCGAAATGCGAAAACACCCGTGTACTTAGATTTAGGGGCACGTTAAAGAACCCCAGGTGGTCAAAATTTCCGGAGTCCCCCACTACGGCGTGCCTCATAATCAGAAAGTGGTTTTGGCACGTAAAACCCCATTTATTAAAAAAAAAACTATAGAGAAAGCCAAAGTGGCCAAGGGCAACAGGCAAAGATAAAGCATAGGAGAAACCCGCGAGCGGTATCTGCTCTTCCATGAACCACCGATACAGGCTGGAACCTACCCACACGGAACACTGCTGCACGCCATGTACCCGGGCATCTACGGGCGAGACTGCAAGTTCTGCCCGCCGGACACGCCCAACACCTTGCGCCATATGGTGCTGGAGTGCAGAAATAACCGCGAAGTACCACCGTCATCATCACCACCAAGCGATAACAACCAGGAAAAAGCGGATATGGAGGAAGAATCGAAAGACCAGTGGGAGGCTCTGCTGGTGACGCAGGACCCTGACAGCCAGCTGCGGTTGGTGAACAGGGCTCGGGCGGCGACAGCGAGCCATGGCTACCTGGACTGAGGAGGCCACCCACCTTTGGGCTCAAGAAGCCTGGTCTCACAATAAAGTTTATTTCTCTCTCTCCCCGCAAGCGCCGACGTTCTGAGGGTGCCGCCACGAATGGAACAGCAGCGCTTCCATCAACTATCGACCCCCCCCCCCCTCCAATGATTGTTGCGTGCGCTGTAAAACTCTCAAAAATGTTGAAAAACCCTTCTGGAAAGCGAACAAACACGCGGGATAGTGAAACGCTAAGGGTAGGGCCATAGAGCAAACATAAAATTGCAACTACGTTGTAGCTCCCGTTGGTCTCGCTTTTTTTGGCGGTGCCATATGTTTTGGTTTCGATTGTAAGTCGAGCCCCCAACTTGAGATTTTCAAACCTAAAAAAAGTGGTTGACTTACAATCGTGTAAATACGGTAGGGAGCAGACGCTCTGCGAGCAGAGCGACTTGAAAATTTTGCCAGCAGTTTGCGCTCATTGGCTGGCTTAGACCACATAAACTAATGTTGACATAATTGTGAAAATTTGTTCTCAGGATATACTCATGACAGCCAATAGGCATGTTTTACATTGTGATAGCAGCTGACTTCTCAGGGGCAATGTAGTGTGCCCATGAACATGCTAAAGAATGACACGAGGCGAGGAGCCTCTTTCCATAGTTGTGCAGCACAGCTGAAAATGGTTCATTTAATGAGTGGAACCGTGGCCTGTGAAAAATTAAGATCAGTGAGATAGCCACTTACAGCGTCCAACATCCTACAGCCACGAATGATAGGTAGCAGTAAGCTTACAGATAGATGAAAGCTAGTGCACCGGAAAAACATTTAATGGACATACTTTGCAGGTCCAAGTCAGTTTAATGCACATTTGCTAATGACTATAAACGACTTATCGCTACTGATCGTATCATTACTTCGGAAGGCCGCGAAGGGCTGCCGTTCACCACTTCGCGGCAACGAGCCGCATACACAGAACAGATACCAATCGTACGTGTTCGCTGGGTGCGGCCCTATCGGACACCACTTATTTCGCCATGCACTGAACATGTGTCTGCTCAGAATGCACGCGTATGTGATGGACTTCTGGTTTGCGACGCGTGTGTGGAACAAGAAATCACGAAGCCGACGGTTTCAAATATTTCTTCCGACGCTCTCGTAAACACAACACACACTTCCTGCGCTCCGTCTGTTTCTGTCGGCAATCGCACTCACTGACGAGGCCGGGAATTGTGTGCACCGGCTTGCTGCCTTCGGTGACAATCTCCGTGGGTGCCAGAAAACTCTAGCAAAAATCAATGAGAAGAAAGATTGTTTCCTACGCGGCTGTACCTTCGGCCTCGCGTGTCCGCTTCGCTTCCTGTTCAACCGACTATACATACGTCGGCCGTGTCAGTCAGCGGCTCCGGCGAAGTTAACGCTTACAGGAGTATAAGAAGCTAAATAACCTTTCTTTAATTGTCAGATGGAAGAGGGGGCAGCTCAAACAGCGCTGTCCCCTAGCGAGAGTTCATATCTCCGCCGACCATCATCATCCGTACAACGGCCTCCAACACCGCAGGGGTGAAGGTGATTTGAGGTTCGAGGGACGGTCATATCCTGTACGGGTTCAAGCCACCATTGTCATGTGGGAGCAGCTCTCGGCGCCATGTGATAGCGCGTGCATATATATAGCTTCATTGTTGCATTCATAAGGGAGGTTGTGACCAAGTACTGGCCAAGTACAGCTGCAACTACTTTCCTTATTCATCAATGACACATAGAGTTTTTGAGACGACATCTGCTTAACTTCTGCACTGCTATCCTATCACGTGTGACTCGCACAGGAGCACAAGTGACACGATAGGATTGTTTAAAATTGGTGTTTTAAGTTCTTTAGAGAAAATAATGCCTTATGTGCCTAGGTACAGAAAGTCATATCGCACAAAGTCTTTAATTTACCGTTTCATTTCTACATTTATTGCAAAGAATACCATTTGATTGAAGTATTGTCATTACAACTGCACAGGTTGAGATTAATCTTGATGTCGATGTTCCTGTTCCCTTGTGTGGTGCACACAGAGAATTCGTTCGGCAATTATTTTTAAAGTAATATGGCGGGATACCGTGCAATCCCGAAAAAAAGATGCTAAGTTAGTTTTATTTGTATTTGAGGAAGCAGATGTGTATAGACCATTTTTTTCCATAGAATTTCTCACATTACCTAGAGGGAAATCTGGCGCTGCTGCGCTGTGGTATGCATGGGAATGCCGCTATATTGTATCTATATTGTCACTTCGGATTGGCATCGTTTTCGGAGAGCCAGGCAAGCACCATTCCGTCTGTCACAATGATTCATTTTCTACTAAAAGAGCACGCAAAAAGCTGTTTTAGCTTAAATATTACACAAAAGCATTTTTTTCGCTAACTATGAGAACTTGTTATTGCACGTACAATTATATAATACGTAGAAAGTATCAGCGGGCCGCTAAAGTTGCAAGACAGACGACGAGATTCACGCTCGCTTTGAAACAGTTTGTCGGCTGTCCTTGCTTTTCTTCGCCTGGTCATGCATTGCAGGCGAGTAAAGATGTAATATGAGTGAATCAAGTCGAAGAAGCCGTGTCCAAGGTGAGTTTGTTGTCATTTTGTTGCGACGGTAGCATATTAAATTTTTATAGTCGCAGGGGGATACCTTTGGAAGTGAGGTGTCTTCTCGGATGACCTGAATGGCAAAGCATTACGTTGTGCCGATACATTGTTCATTAGTGCCGTTGAGCAAGGTCAGCATGCCGCACATTTCAGGAGATTCGCGGGAACGGAAAGAGCTGATAAATTCGACTGCCACGTGCCGATGCGAGGTAGTTGCATTATTATTATTTATTTATTTATTTTGCGGCGGTAGCATATTAAATTTTGATAGTCGCAGGGGGATGCGTTTGAACGTGAGGCGTTTTCTTGGATGACTTTTATGGCAAAGCATTACGTCGTGCCGATACATTGTTCATTAGTGCCGTTGAGCATAGCAAACACTTCGGGGAATCGCGGTAACGGAAACAGTTTATGAATTCAATTGCCGTGCCGATATGTAACTGAGCATACAACACACTTGGAGATTCGTGGGAATGGAACATCTTGTACTCTGTATGTGAAAGTACTACAACTTGCGTCGCCATGCAATCTGAGCCGTAGATCGTTGTGAGAGCTGTACATTTCTTTCTCTGTGGCTGTACAGCCACACTGGCAAAACACTACGCCCTGCTGATGAATACGAAACAAATGTATGCCGAGGAAAAATGGTCGTCATGCAATTTCGTAGCAGTAGACCGTAAATTGTGAAAGTTGTACAGTAACACTGATATTGGCTACGTGGTGCAGATTCTTAACGATTCTGAAGTGCTTGTAATTAATGAAGGAGCGCGTATTACTAATCCCGGCTGTTACGATGTCTAGCTCATAGTAACCAACGTTGCTAGCAACAGTGGTAGCCGTTACACGCAAAGGCGCCGATTTCTTCTATCGTCGTTGGTGTGTCTCACTAGACAGTTTTAGCAGAGCGTTTGCTTGCGCTCCGCTCCGCACACGTTTCACACGCGCCGGTGGCTGCATAGAATGCATCGATTTCGCTTATCTAACAAGCGCGTCCCCCAGAGACGCCACTGACGTGCTCTCAGCTTGGCGGTAAAACGATTACGAAAGCAACTACACGCCCCCTGACGCACCGCTAAATCAGGTTTCTAGCGGAACGTGGTCAGCGTCCCACGTTCCGTTGCCGCTATGTGTGCTGTGCGCACGCGCGTCAGTGTTCCCTGTAGCGTTTTGCTGAGCGGCTGCGTGCCAATTGGCTGCGTGTCTGAGCGGAGCGGACGGTAAACGCTCTGCTAAAACTCTCTACTGTTTTGAACCCCCGGGACTCCACGGTAGGTGATTCTCGTCAAACGCTGCACGTTCCATGTATGCACGTGTGTTCTCAGTGACCAGAGGCGCTGATATAATGAGAAGGCAGTGCAACAGCTGGCCGTCCCGAACCACTTCGCACGATCACCGTGTTTGTGCGAGTTCTGTCGCATTCGAGGCGAGTAGAGTGAGAGATACTAGAGCACTTAGAAATCATGATTTTATATGATGAGGAACACTGCCATACCTTTGAGGTCTTTGATTATTTGATGGCCGTGAGCGTTCGACATGCTCCCCAACGCGCGCGAGCCACGACCGGAGAAGTTACGTGTAGTGCGGGGCGAGCTAAGCGTGGCCGCCTAACCGCGGCCTGTGTCGACTCGTTGAGGTTCACTGTCTTTCTATGTACTGCAACGATCAATTGAGTGAGAGCCGACGGCGCTTGTTTGAGCGCGGTATCTGCTAGCTGCCGCGTGCGTGGCGCCAATCGTCGCTTGCTGAGCGCCCACTATGTAGCTTCTCCACGTTGGCTTCTCCTGTACGCTCCGTCTGTCTGTCTGCGCCCACGCCGCCTGATTGTGCCGGCAGTGCGCGACTGCGGCGCGTAGCCGCGATCTAGCACGCGTCGACTTCGGTCTGCGGGTGGCAAATATGGGCGGCGCGTTTGGGTTATGAAAAGCGTGTGGTGCGCTTCCAACGGCACTGCGAGTCTACGCCACACGCGCTGCCGATTAGAGCAATAGGGATCATTGCGTTATGTCTTTAAGAAATTATTTTGGTGGCCGCAGCTGTACTGCTTGGGTTGAGATTACCGGCGGCCGGAGCGGGTGAGTACCGGCGGTGCCAGCTCCTGTGCAGAGAACGCGTTGCGGTGGCCATCGGTTGCCATGAATCAGTTTACGCGATAGCGTTGTCGGCGTTAGGTCACACGGCCGCGTCGGTCGGTGTTCTTTGCCGAGGCCGCCACTGTGCCTCCCGTGCAAATACTTGTATGGCATATCTGTCTAGTCGGTGCTTGTGCGCTGTTGTCATTCGACAGCTGGTTCTGTACGTGGACGCGTGGACTTGTTTAGTGTTTATTGCTGCTACGTCATTGAGTACCAATATTCAGTTCTGATTGACAGACGACAAATTCAGACGAACAGGCGCGCTTTACGTCTCAGGATCATGTCGCACTTCGCAGCGTCATCGTACCTTGCACGAGTATTAATAACAACCCAATTTCTGCTGTTGGTGAAAAAAGAAAGACAAGAAAACGGCTGACCAAAGAGCCCAAATCCGTGAGAAAAATGTGCTTTAGGTACGTCGTCTATTGTACAATTAAGATACTGCCTTGGTATTCAGTGTCAGTAGCACTCCTTAATTATGCATCCTATACAGGCCGAAATAATTAGAAGCCATTCATTTTTGGTTCTGACTTAGTTGATCAGTAAACATCTTAAGTGAATTGGTGCATGACTTGGGTAAAGGCTTTAGTTTGTAAAGCGCAGAGCTTGTTCAGATTTAAAATTTTGGCAAGCTTAGTTTACCAGTAATGCAAGCTAAATAACATACAGAACTCAATGTAGCAGTGCAAGTAGCCCAATATAAGCTTGCGGCCAAGTGTTGCATGCTCTTTTGATCATCGCAATGTCTAATTCTTCTCCTGTGTTTCAGAACTGGAGCTGTTCCATTTCCAGCTGTGAGGATGAAGCAGCATCATAGGTGGACATCAGATGCCCTCCTGCAGTTCCCCTTTTCGGCAACAAAAGGCTCGGTATGCTCTTACCTAGAGCTTTTTCTTTTTCCAAATTTTTTTTCTCCCCCTGTGTCCTTTATGTGCAATGGCTAGTTTAGTGGCTTCACTTCCGCACACCATCCCCTGTGGGGTAGCCCTGTGATGAATTCTCGTGGCAACAATTCGGCCGGCTTTATGTGTAGTCGGGGACTAAATGTGCTCAGTGACATACCTCCTACATTTATTCATGGATTGTCCTACAGCAGTTGTCTTGACCTAATATTTGTATCAATGAGCCTTCTGTCCTCAGCCTGCTGGTCGATGGATGTAGGGACTCATTATAGTGACCACCTCACAACTGTCGATACCGGCTGTCAGAGTATGACATCTCCATTCGAAATAGAGGACGTCATTGCATCTAACCTGCTGAACAAAACCAGAGAAGTTAGCCTACTGAGGCGCACTTCACCGGTCGACACACAATACGAGTCCCTTCATGCAATCCTTTGCTGCGGAGCTGCGATACACAAGAACAAAGTCGCCGTTACATCTTTCGAAGGGTCGCCAAGCTCATCGACATGGTCTTTGACATCTCGGCAAGATTGAGGGGCAGCGTTGGAGGACATTCCGTGGATTCCCATACCCAAGGAAACCTCTATCCAAGATCTGGCGGGTCATACGAAGTCTCCAGGCAACTCCTCAACAAAGACACCCATTCCGGGCCATGGCTCTACATCAATGCCAGACCAAATTAGAGGTAGCAGAGGACTACTGTAAACTTACGGTGGACACGTCTAATGCAGTGGCTTCATCTCTTGTCTCCATCGTGCCCCTGTCGGCTGAAGGTGACACGAAGTACCATTTACTATGCGAGATCTTGACACTGCAATTTGTTTGCCGATTCTCATCATCACCAGGACCTGAGGGAATCACGTATGCTGCACTCTGCCATCTTGGCACAGAAGCACAATGTATCGTTTTATCATTTTATAATACCACGTTCGAGTCAGGAAATGTTCCAGATAGTTGGAAATGCAGTCACATTGTAGTGTTGCTTGAACTGGGGAAGTGCCCTAATGAGCTTTCCTCCTGCAGATCGATCGCCATTAGCTAGCTGTGTCAGTAAAGTAATGGAAAGGAAAAAATGGCCTTGTCCAGGATGGAATGGTTCCTAGAGAGCAATAATTTTCCTGATTTAGTGGATGGGTGTAGGAGAGGCCGTTCTTCCATGGATGGTGTTGTCGACTTGGTCGCCACTGTTGAACGGGAAAGAAGTTTCCGCTGGTTAGTTGAAGCTGTTTACCTGACTTTAAGGGGGCAGACGACAATGTACTTCATTATGCAATCCTTGATGCGCTGGAACGTTTAGACGTCAGTGGCCAGCTATATGCATGGATTTGTTGGGAGCTCATCTTGGCAGAGGAAAGGTATACATGTTTTGAAAGATTGAGAATGGAGAGTCTAGTGGCTTTATTCAAAAGTAAAAACAGGTTTGCCGGGTGGAAGTGGTGGGGCCCCAGTCAGGCAGCTGCTCTTCGGTTTCAGGAAAGAGCAGGGGGCAATAGCCCCCATGGTGAGGTAAACTGGATTTCCGGAGAAACGGGCAATTACCCCCACGGCAAGGACAACGAAGTGACAAATAGTCGCTACAGATTGTTAACCATCTCAGTAGCCGTACCATGTATATGTCAACAAGTGATCGCAACACCGGTCAGTACAATATCCATCGAGGTGTTCCACAAGAAGAAGTTCTCAGTCCAACCTGCTCTTCAATGTTACATTAATTGGCCTTGCATCTGAACTTCCTAACACGGTGAAGTTTAGCACATATGACGACGACATGTGCATATGTGCATATGGGCATGTGGAGCCACCTGTCCCCAAATGCGTGCTAGGCTTCAACGTGCAGTGACAATCGCACCTAAGTATCTGCGGTGTCAACACGTCCACCTCTCAACAGAAAAATGTTCCGTGATTGCATTAATGCGGAAATAAATAACGAGATATCCCATAATCGTTAATGGAACAGTGATACCTGCAGTAAGACACCACAGATTCCTTGGCACAGTCATAGACCGGGGAGTATCTCGATCAAGACACATGGCTGCACTAAAGTCAGAGCTGTGGAGTTTTGTTCACATCCTTTGCATCGTTCCAGGAACACGGTGAGACCCCTCGGAGTCATTATTACTTCAATTGTGCCAAGCCATATTCGTAGGGCATATACATTACAGCATGCTGACACTTTCGAGCATGGGACTTAGCTGTGTGCGCACGCTGGAGAGCATTCAAGCTCAAGCATTGCAAGCAAGTGTTTGGGCCTCCCACGTTGCATGTCAACCAATGGAACCATAGCAGAAGCTTGTGCTTGTCCTATTGGTGTATACTTGCTCTGCGAGCCTGTTCGAATGTACCTTTGCTTGTTGACCCAACACAGGCACCATCCTCTGTCATCGCTGCCTGCCACACACCCAGGTTGCAGCTTTTCGAGGACTCTTGTCGGGTCATCAGAATATTCTACCGTCAAGATTTTCTCCCACCTATATTACATAGCATCTCGACAAATTACAGAGCATCTCGACCATGTAAATAGAAGTGGCCACAATGTCACCTTTCAGTGGATGCTTTCGCACTGTGGCGTGATAGGAAATGAACAGGCAGACACTGAAGCGAAAACTGCTTTAAATACAGTAGAACCCGGCTATATCGAACTTGCAAAAGAAAACGCCTATCAGTTCGATATAGGGAATAATTCGATATAAGCCTGCTAAAGAATTGCACGTCAGAAAAGCAAATTCCATTTATAAAATCTTTTTATTGATGAAACTAGCTTAGTTTCGCGTGAGATTGTCATGTATTTTCTTCTGCTTGGGCAAATTTGCTGCCTGCGATGTACGCACTTCTCCACATTGTCTAAAGAGTCGGATCAGCTGAGGCCGCAAGCCTCCACATTCGCGCAGAAGCACCAGACTAGTGCATGTGCGCCAATCACCTCGGAGGATGCGCGTGAAGGATTGTCATTGCTTTCCTCATTGTGGCCACTTTCACTTGTGCTCGGTACGATGTCGGCAATGTAGTCTTCATTTTCGGGCTCTCCCGTGGTCGCGACACCATCATCTGCACTTATAAACTCGTCGACCATTGACTTGTCAACGGTTTCTGGAAATTCTGACAGCTCACACCAAACTTCGGCAACACCGGCAATGGCTTCGTCGCACTTATCAGAAATGAGTCATCACCGGGCACGTCGAAGCCGGCACTACTGGAGCCATTTCAGATGAACCACTTGTGCACGGCCGTGCGTCCGTGTCGGGTGCCACGGGCACTGGGTTGCGAGTTTGTCTGCTTGAGCCCTAATCTCCCCCTTATTGTTCAAGATCGTGCTGAGAGCGCTCCTCAAAATCTTGCACGCTGTGGGCTCATCAGACTTCTCACCGTGCTCGACTCGATTTATGATTTCAAGCTTCACGGCGAAAAGCAAATTCTGCTGCTTAATCGCGGCAACACTGTGGAAGAAGGCCCACAAGGCGCAAACACTATGAACCAGAAAAGCAGCGAGACAACTCGCGCTTGTGCCATCTTGCACGGCGAAGGCACAAGAGCCTCTGATTGGCTGTCTGAGCAAGCGCCGTAGGCAGGCCAAGATCATTTTATGCAGGGGGGGTGTCGACGGCTTGCCCGACGTAGCGCGGTCACCGTAGGGAGAGCGGTTGGACGGAGCTGCGGCAGCGGGGAAAGCCGCCGCAGGAGGGAGAGCCACCTTCTGGGGGCACTTTTGCGCCACTTGTCCTTCGACATTTTGGGAGTCGCTGCTACTTTTGTTCGATGTAAGCGTAATTTTTGCTATATATACCGTAAAAACCGGACTATAGGTCGGACCGGAATATAGGTCGATCCCCCAACTAACGAATTCTAAAAATGAAAAAAATATTTTTCGGTGGCAAAAGTACCGAAAGACATGACACCTTTATATAAACAAATGCGACTCAGCGGGTTGCACAATGGTGACAGTAGTTATTTAAATGCTGCTCGCATGTGCACCTGGCCAAGTTTTTAGTGGTATCGCGCGACCATCGACCAGCGTGCTTGTCAACACCGTATTAACGCCGCTGAGCAGTGAAACAAACAAGATACGCGCATGTGTACACATGCCCTTACTTTCACTACTTCGCCGCTCCGTGCCGTGATGATAAAAGGTGCTGACAAACACGCGGGTCGACGGTCGCGCGATACTGTTAAAAATTCGTCGGGTGTACAGTACACAGAAGGGCACGAAGTCCACAAGCGCTACTCCGAATTAGAGCAACACGTTTGAACAGAGTCGGATGACGATTGCTTCTCGCTGTCCAGTCCATAGGCGCGTGCGATCTCTATCGCTTTCAAACGAATGCATTCGACAACAGGCAGCGATCTTACACGCAGCTCTCGGACGGACTCCGCAACCTTGCCTTCCAGTTCTGCAGTCCGCTGCGATCCGGCCACGAAATGACGTTTTCTTTTGGTTGCTGCAAGTTGTAATACGTTGCGTTTGGCTCCACCACTACCGAATGCTATTTTCGGATACTCCAAGTTCGCGCTGTGCCGCCAGGTTGCCATGGGCTTCCGCGTACTCAATCGCCTTTTTCTTTAAGGTGACGGTGAACTGACGTCGGTTTCCACTCATTTTGAAACAAAATGAAAATGCAGCCTTTAATTAATATAACTTTGCGACAGTGGAAACGCAAAATGCCGGTGCCACAATGTCGTCACGCCATAGAATAAAGAACGCCGCGTGGCCGCTCTGCTGATGATGGCGATGGCGGCTGTTTACTTTTTCCGCCCATTGTTGCAAGACTTCCGTAGTTTTTCCACCAATGTCCGGTATATAAGTCGAGGGTCAACTTTTCGCGATGGTTTTATAAAAAAAAGTTCGACCTATATTCCGGTTTTTACGGTACTCATAGTAACTATACCGTGTTCAGAAATTGTTCGATATAGTCGGGTTTGACTGTAATGCTTCTCACGCATTCCGTTCTCACAAACAGACACAAGAAAGGCAGCAACTGGTCTCTTTCATTGCAAACGTTGATAAGAGGCTGCTATTAGATTAGTTTCTTTTAAGCGCTTGGCCTAATGCAAGCAGCGCGGCCCTGATGAATGGGCTGATGATGAATTGCTGCTATAGCTTTTCTACAAGCCCATTGGCTGGACGCACAGCTTTAGAGATGTCACAACGTTGTGAACTTGTATATGTGCACCTCCTCCACATATCATCATTCATCACTCCATCACCTCCCCGTCCCTTTTCCCCAGTGTAGAGTCGCAGGCCAGAGCAAGTCGCAGCTCAGGCTGACCTCTCTACCTTTCCGTAAACAAATTTATCTCTCTCTTTCTCTCTGAGTGATTGCTGTGACACCTGTTCCATGGACAAAAGATATGTAGGCATGGTTTTTCTAGAAAGAAAATAAAAATACTGAAGGAGCCCACCATGCATATTTCAAGGGGGGTATTCTGTAAGAGTCCACATAGTGGACGTGCCCATTTCTTCTGCTGTTGAAGTTTTGATTGGCTGGGCTGGTCTGCACGTCCGGCAGGGCAGCGAGGTGCCACAGTCAATCAGCACTTCAGCAGCAGACGAAATGGACACGTCCACTAGGTGGACTCTTACAGAATGCCTCCCCAGGATGAAGTGTATGATGTAAATTGCTATGTGACAATAAAACAAAAAACCAAAACAGCAGAACTTGGTGCCAGGGTAAGTGTGCAGGTCTGTGCCTCAGTATAACAATAAAAACCTATTGGAATCGTTAAGAAATATTCACTAGGTTGTTTGCCCTCACATTATTGTCATTCTTCCTTATCACATTATTGCAAAAATGGGCTTTCTTGCGAATAGTGTTGCGTGGTTGAAAGCACAGTTAAAATACACCATTTGCCTTCACCGTTGCATCCATTGAAACACGGGGGGAATTGTTTAAAACTTCCTTTGCGGAACTTGAATTTAGGTCCTTAGGCAGTTTTCTGCCTGAATATTCATCGCAGGGACCACTGCAGCCAGCTAATGGGAGTTCCTTGTTCACACATTGCTGCAAATGCAGATGTGACCGGTTTTTCTGCGCACATTTGTTGTGTTCAAGAAACTATGAATAACTTAATTCTGTCTCCATCTAAAACATGGCGCCACGTGTTGGCCATTCTTTTAGGAATTTTACCGAACCATGAAATGTTCTTTTTGGAAAGTCTTTTCTCACATCAGCTTGATACAGTCCCTGGTTTAGTATGAGTGCATGCATTATGTTTCTTTCTTTCTCTTTTTTTTTTCAGTCTTCTGTTTGAAAGGTCATTTTCCTTTGGAGTGTCCTAGCTAAAGATAGTCACAGGGGTGTCGTTGAAAATTTGAAAATATAAGCAGCCCTTTATGTGACATGACATGATTCCTTCACACATTGTAACCAAGCTGAAGCTTATTTTTTGAGCGCATGCCTTTCTTTCAGCATGAAAAGAAAATATCCTAAATGAAACAAAGTGAAAAGTGCTGCTCATGCATTCCTACGATGTTCCAACTGAGAGAGCTGAAAACTAATAAAATGTGCTTTGCTTGCATAATTCTTATGCCTTATGTACAAAATTTATGGATGGGGATGAAACAGATTTGCTTGTTTGCAGTAGCCTATAACAGAAACAAAAAATTGCAAAATTAGCTTTGAAAGTTCAAGGGGCCCAGTGGGGGGATGTTGGCATGCATATTCTTTTCTAGCGCGGCCGTTGCTGCACGTGGCCATTGGCGTGGCTCAGCGCATGTGCAGCCCGTGCACTGTTTCAGAGGCATTGGGATGCGTGTTGTGTGTACAAAGAGTGGGTGGGCTGACGCGGCGTGGCATTGGGTGCGTTGTATTCCCTTGTGCTTATTAATGGAGGTTGCATAATCTCAAGTTGCGGAGATGCATTGAAGCGAGAGACAGACGAAGCATTCGCGCCCACTGCCGGCCCTTTTCGTGACCGTGTCGTCCCACTGCGGGCAACACTATCGACCGCAGGGGCAGAGTGGATGTGGGAGCATGGCTGTCTTCGCTTCATACTGTGGATGTGCAGATTTCCTTGATGCGGCATGAAACCGTGTCTTTGGTCACTGACTCTCAAATTCAGACGTTTTTTTTTTTTTTTTTCTCGTTCGGATTTGCTTTTTCCCATTGCAGTCCCTTCCGTGTAAAAAATATCCATTGGCGAATGTACTTATTCGACTAAAAGGTTGAATTTCAATACAACAAACGAAATTGCAATTTTACTGGTTTCATTATATCGAGGTTTATCTGTACATAATTCCGAAAAAATCCAACTCACGTCTGCGCGCACTCGGTCGTACCCGCCCACATAGAAAGGAACCTTAATTTTTGCCACAATGCATATCAGTGTAGTAGCCGTCGTGTGTCTGCCAATATACATTTTGGCGGCTACCCGAAAACCTCAAAGAACAGCTGTGTTTTGCTTGTGTGCATTCGGTACTCGCATGAACATGTGTTTGCTAAGTTCCCCATACTAATGAGTTAGCTGGCGTGCTTGGAAAGGTTCAAAATGTGGCAGTTCGATTTGTAATAGCAAATTATTCTAAAAAAGCTTTGCATTACTGAGAGTAAGGGTAAGCTGCAATGGCAGGATTTAAAAAACTGTAGCAAATGGCTTCACTTAAACTTTTTTCACAGCATATACTATTCCAAAACATGTAGAGATAGAGAAAGTCTTATTAGGCTATCATCAAATCCCGCAAGAGACCACAGTAAGAAAATGTTTGAATTTCCTCTTAGGATGACGCCTTGGATTGTTCTTTCTCTGGAAAGAGTGGAATGTTCTTCTGCCTGCAAATGCTTGTGTAGTGTCCAATGATGATTCCCTCCCTGCTTTGCGTGCTTGATTTGAGTGTAAGTTATGCTACACGAAATGTATGCTACCAGCTACAATGCCAGTAAAGGTAACCACAAAGGAAACATTGTGTACGGAGCAAAAATGGCATGTGCAATATAACGATATGTAAATGTTCCGTCAGTATTGCTGTGAAACAAGTAATTGCGATATCGGGGGGGCTGAGCAAAATAACGATATGTGCATACTTGCCAAAGTATGGCTCTCCTTCGCACGTTGATTGCGACAGCTAACAACAAGCGAAAATTTGCTTTCTTTGTTTTGTCTTGTTCTGTTTCTGTTAAGATATACTTTATTCTTTGTTTGCTTTCCTTTGGGCTTTCATAGCTGTATGATGTGCACATGTGACCAATAATGTAATCTGAAAGTTAGCAGTTCGTGTTCATCGTTCCGTGTCCTTCAATTTGTGTGCTAAAGTCAACAGAACGCCAACCAGTGTAAACCTGTGCGTTGAATTTGTTTTCTTGTTTTAGCAAGAATAATCTGACTTGTTATGCGTCCGAATAAACAAAATGAAGTTCGTCGGAACATGTCGTTAGTTTTTCTTATAATTACACTATTTCAACTGCAGAACCAACATATTCTTGCATGTAGATTTAAATCGAATTAGTGTTTTTGTCATTCTTACTTTTTGATTACCTTTTAAATATTTCATATTGTCAACTGCGCCCACTGAAACATTAAATTGGAGCAAAAGTACTGTAAGTTTTCACCTCTGCAGCCATGGTTTGGGCATAAAATGTGAGAACATGTGCAGTGAGGCAGGCTATGCTGCTTAGGTAGCCGTACCTTGAACGCTATACAGCGATCATTCACACTCTCTGAAGAGCCATGTGCACGCAAAGAAACTTGTTTGCTCCTAACGCTCCATTCATGTTTATTGTGTAAGCATTCTTTGGCAAGTACTCCAGCAAAACCTGTCATGCGGAAAATCTAATGCTTGTATCTGAAAAAAATGTGTAATTTCTAACTTAAGACATTTAATTGTTATAATAATGTAAATGTAGATTAGTGGTAGCATTTTATGCGATCAACGATTGAAACAAAAAATTTTAAACAATAGTGTGTCTGTAATGCAAAAAGCATGGCATCTTACCCATGGGGATACATAGGGCTCCATAGAAAATGCACGGGGAAGCCTATGGTAGGGGTGGGTCCTCTGAAACTTGGGCGTGGGTTAACGGAAATATGGGAGTTGGCCAACTTCAATTTGGGAACCAAATTAAAAGCTAAGTGACAGCGGAGCCAAGCAGTGCTTACGCATTTGTAGACAATGCTCAGAATTTCTGTACAATTTATTTAATAAAGACTTCATAACATACTACGTAACGACTGAAACTTACTAACTTTAAGAATACTAAGATGTGAACAACATTATATAATTATTGTGATAACGGCTGTTGATTATTTGAAAACTATGCAACATTTGATTTGATTCGTTTCTGGCGCTGTTTGATTTGTATTCGATTCGGTCCCAAAAATCGTTATTCGCACACCCGTGCTTATTTCTAACAGATGAGAACAGTGCTCTGGACACAAAGCCAGTCCACATAGAAAAATGGCCTGGTGCATTGTGCACTGACTGACAACCAATCTGTTTTGGAACAGAAAAAGCAATAAATATGCAGAAATGCTTCATCAAAGGCATGAAACCACAGAAGGAGGCAGGGGTGCCCTGCTAATAGGTTTGCAAACAAGTATGCCATTTTCTTGGCAAGTTCAAAAAACATATGCTGCACTGACACACGTCTGTTTTAATTTTGTTAAATTCGATAACTTCCTGGGTTAATTGGTTGCTATTTTTACTGCCACTTTGCACTTGTGAAATTCAGGCCAGCATCTTCACTATTTGTATACCCAAACGGTCACATTGTAGTGGCGCTCAATCGTGAAGGTTCTCATTCAAATATCACCTTGGCTGGTCTGTGTATTGTGGAAGTGCCTGAAGCCGAACCTCCCTGAAGATAAGGAAGACGACGACCGACACGGGGGGGGGGGGGGGCACGAAAGAGGAGGAAGATCATTAAAATCGCTGACTAAACAGACCGTCTCACTCTTATTTCCTTACATTTTTGGCACAGCCGTGGCAACCTGAAGCTGATGTGGGTCCGGATTGGAGCCGGCCGACACTATGATGGACGCGAATACGTCCAGAGTTTCCAGATCGACAGTGAAGAGCCAGTCAGCTTGGAACCTGGAGCCTCCTTACCTGGTTCATGACCAAGTCGGGTGCAACTGTGGCTGGACTCCTTGACTAAGTTACCGTGAAGGTATTTGTCAGTAGGGAAAAGTACTACAACTTCTTTTAACCAACTCACCAAAGACGTTCTGTAGATCGTCAACCAGACTTTGCAGTAATTCTGCCTCTCATGTAGACTCAGCACAAGCTTAATACCAAACAGTTTATATCTGCTATAGTACAAGCGATGCAGCACAAGGACTATCATTGAGGCGACACCATAAAACCAGACATGTTCGATGGGACATAGGAGTTCCAACTTCGTGGCTGGACTTTTACGGTTACGCTTGTTTGCAGAACCACTGGGTGACTGACGAAAAGAAGGTATTTAATTTAAGCTTTTTCTATATAGCACCGCAAAAAAGTCGTACGACATTTGGATTGTGGAAAACGTTAGCGACAATGGAGTGAATGGGAGAAGCGCCTGCTGTCCTCTTCTATTTTAAATGTAGTACAGCAGTGGAATAACAATTGCATTTAAGCCTACTAGTGGCATTCTCCATGACTATTAGGTATATTGAAAAAAAAGGAGACTACCTGAACTGGCCAATCCCACTTCACCAGAAACATCAGTCATGCCTCTTCTGTTGCTTGGTATGAGTAACTATGGTATCTAGTGGGTATGTCCTTTCCCCTTTTATCGCTTAAGAAAGGTCACATTTCCTCAGTTAGATCTTTTAAAAATTGCTCGCATTCCATTGATGCCTGCAGAGTAGAATATATGGAAAGCCGTCTTACTAAATTCGATGACGCAGACGCTTGCATCCTATGGGATCATTTTAAGTGCATGTGCCATTACTGCATTGATAACTTTTTGCCAAACAAGGGAAAGAAAGTTAACAAGCAGGCACCATGGATGACATGTGGTATCATACATCAGAAGCACAAAATAAAACGAATAAAAATGCAGCAAGGGCAACTGGGACTAATAAATATACTACAGGAGAATCTTGTACATTCAGTGCGTCATTCCAAAGTCCACTATTTCAGCACGTGTTTGCCATTCTTGATAAAGAACGCGCCGGAAAAGTTCTGGAGAAATATAAGCTGAAAAAAGCCCATTGTGTCTCGAATATTAGTCAACGGTTCCATAATCACTGACCAGAGAGCCATTGCGCATCATTTTAATACCTATTTTCAAAGCGTCTTCTCAAATTCCAATCCATGCACCCCTACAGCCGCACAGCTTCAAGGTGCAGAAATAATTTTGTTTCTTAAACTTAAAAACCAAAAAACATGTGGGCTAGACAACATTCCGAAGACTTTTGTGCAACGTTATGTTGAATAAGTTGCGAAGTTTTTGTGTGTGATGTTTCAAGCATCCTTATGAACTGGAAAATCATCAGATGACTGGGAGACTGCCCGAATCCTTCCCGTACCAAAGAAAGATGATCGTTTGCTGTTATAACTGTCGTCCAAGTTCCCTAATTTCGTCATGCTGTAAATTAATTGGGCACGTCATTGCTAATGTATAAATCAGTTCTTAACTCTGCACTCTATTCTATCCAAACTTCAGCATGGTTTTCTTAAAGGGTATTCGGCAGTAGCCCAAATAATAACAATCATTCATTCGCTCGCACTTACCCTAGACAGTAATGGCCAAGTTGATCTCATATTAGATTTTAGAGAAGGTTTTGATAAAGTTCGTCATGATAAATTGATTTTAAAGCTAAAAACTATTGGCCTTCTAGAAGTATTGGTTATCTGGATTTCGGACTATTTAACTAACTCTAAGCAGTATGTTTCAATTGATGGAAAAGAGTCGGACGGTCTTGCAGTCACTTCCGGTGTGCCTCAAGGGAGTGTATTGGGCCCTTTATTATTTCTTGTTTATATTAACGACATCGTTGACGCAGTTGTTCCTGGCGTAGAGATTGGTATGTTTGCAGATGATTGTGTGCTGTATCGTGACATTAGATGTTCTAATCACCAGAATGACCTAGATATTTCTTTACTAACATCCTAGCATGGTGCCAGTAATGGGTTATGGTTCTAAACAAAGACAAAATGAACTCCATTCGCATATCATGCAAAAAACTTACTTTCGATGACAGGTATCACCTTGGACTATCACCCTTAAATGAAGTCTTCAGGTTTAATACCTAGGTGTAACAATAACTGACGATATCTCCTGGAATTCACATGTTGAAAATATCTGCTCATCTGCCTTTCGCAAACTATGTATTTTACAGAATAAACTTTTGAAAGCCCCCACTCAGGTTAAAATATTTGCTTATAATTCATTAAACAGGCCGAAGCTCGAGTGTGCATGCGTGGTGTGGGATCCACATACTATAACCAATATTAAAAAACTTGAGACAATTCAAAGGAAAGCCATAAGGTTTACTTATTCACAATTTTGACCGTTTGATTCATCGTCTGAGAAAAAAAGATATGCGTCGAAAATTTCTTTCCCTGCTAATAAATAAAAAATTGGTGCTTGATCCTGCACCGTATGTATTGTTTCTAGCCGCACGCGTCACCATCAACCCGGTTCACTAACCCCTTACTTTGCTCGCACTGACACATTCAAATTTTCCTTTTTTCCGCATACTATTAGAGAGGGGAATTCGCCGATGCAATAGCTGACAACGCATTGTGATGCTGCACGTTTTTTATTTTTTACTTGCTACCTTTGACACGCTATGTTATCAGTTTCTGTACTTGATCTGCTTTGATCTGTAACGTGATCCGCTTGCATCTGTAACATGATCTGCAGTATGAAATAAATAAATAAAATAAGTACAGGCGTATCCGTGAGCTTGATAAACTCAAGTTTGGTAGAGAGAAGTCGAATTTGCAAAGACAAGATTATTGAGGTGCGCAGTTATGCTGGAATAGCCAGGCTCCTTGAGAACTCTGCAACAGTTCCAGTCGAAAGGTGTTGCCATCCCTATTGAAGCAATACGAATGAACGATGTCACGTTCATGTTCATATTGTCAAGGCCAGATACAAAGCTTTTGAGAGCCAGCATCTCTTTGTAGGACAAACTAACTATAGTTCACGCACGAGATGACAACAGTGGAATGAATGGAAATCACTGTGTTATGAAAACGTCAGAGGACGTTCCCAGTCGTTACACAGAACTGGTATGCATTGAGCCTTACACTCTTGCAATGGTGTTTATTGAAATGCCATTTGAATTATGAGACACACCTGTCGTCCGTAAGAAACCTTACAGTCTGTCACACGAGAAAAAGATGTGGTTGAAGAAGGAACTGCAGCAGATACTTTGCAGCAGGAATTATAAGACCATTCATGTCGGCATATGCTCCTCTCATTACAATAGTGCCAAAGGAAGATGGAACATTCAGGCTTTGCTTTGATTATCGTACGATTGTTAAGCAGACAGACCTGTTTCCGTTACCTATGCCATGCATTGATGACTTATGAATGAAACGGGTATCTCACTGACTTTCAAGAATTGACCTTTGTAAAGGGTATTGGCAGATACCACTCCAAGAAGAGTATGAAAAATACACAGCCTTTTTGACCCCATTTCATACATATATTGCACTGGAGAAGAACGAGCAGTACGCACTGTTTCGAGAAAGGTGACAACGACGAGTTTGCTCAAAGCCTTGTGCCTGTATTGCCTGAGCTATGTGACCTCTCACTGAAGTGTTCTACTCTCTGAGAGCCTCATTAATTACACCAGAATACCCTTCAACAATTTCGTGGGAGTGCTGGGCCCTTTACTGACCTGGAACTCGACAGTTGGACGCTACCTTCAGTTTCTGCCATGCCTGAGGGCGCCGCGCATCCTGGTCCTCCCCACGCATCGCCTATCGTTTGCTCCGGTTCTGTATGCCACGCGATCCTCCCATCTTCAGCGGCACCGATCATCATGATGTGGAGGATTGGCTCTCGTCATACGACCGCGTGAGTGCTCATAACAAATGGGATGACGCAGTTAAACTGACTAAAGTCACCAAATTTTTGGTTCTGGTTGATTTCTGGTTCCGGAATCTTGAATCCACCCTTTCCACCTGAATGGCATTTACACATTCTTTCAAAGAAGTCTTCGGGCACTCTGCTGGGCGGTGTTCAACTGAAACAACGGTTGCGTGTTCACGCTCAGCAAAAGGGTGAAAACTTCACCAGCTACACTGAAGATGTAGTTGACCTTTGCCGGCGCATTAATCCTGCTATACCCGAAGCTGGAAAGATAAAGAATATCATGAAGGGCATAGAGGATAACGCCCTCCAGATGCTCTTGGTGAACAGTTCTCAAACAGTTGACGGCGTCATTACGCTGTGCCAGAGCGATGATGAGCTCCGCAAACAACACCTTACTATGCGCTGAGCTGTCATGAGGATGACACAATTTTGACTCGAACCGACAGTTCCAGTGCTGCTTCCCCCCACTCCTCGTCCCTCGGCCAAATCAAACAATTCCTTTGAAAGGAAGTCGCGCGCCAACTGCCACTTCTGCCTGCTACCCAGTCGTCTGAGTCCTCTTTGTCTCCAGAACTCCAACGGGTCATACGCGAGTCATACACTTGTCATACTTGTCATGCACTGACAAGTCAGCGACGCACTACCAGTCACTAGTCAGCCACCTCCAGCGCTTGTTCAGCTCACGTACGCTGCCGTACACTATATTTGCACACTACACGCCCACAAGCGGTTTCTATGCGTCGCCTTCTGCAGCTGTGAACTATACGCCCCGAAGCGGCTTTTGCGTGCCTCCACAACCCCTACGCTCAGCTCAGCTTTCTGCACCCCAACCTGGGCCCCCCTGTTCACAATCCATGGCGTACCCAAGAGAACCGGCCCATCTGCTTTGCAGGTAGCTTTGCTGGCCATGTGGCATGGTTCTGCCGCTGGTGGGTTTGGTACCCTCCTGATACTGCGAGACCACAAGGGAATGCTCCTCACTCCCAGTCCCGCTATGCTCCACCAGTTCCGTCCTTCACTTCCTCTTCTCCTTTTCCCTGAATATTCAACACTCGTCGGTCTCCACCTCCCAATCGACTTTCCCTGTCCCCGATTATCCGTCGCCCTTCTACTGTGGAGGAAAACTAAAAGGTGCAGTTCCGAAGGCAAGAACTGTGATCTCATCGAACTGCTCAAGCCCTCGTTTATTCCCTGTGAATGTCATTGAAGTTTATGCTGAAGGTATCACCGTTCACACACTTGTCCACATGGGTGCTGCAGTGTCAGTGATTGCCACAGAGCTTGCCGGCCAAAGTCGCGATGCTGTTTTCTGCCATTTCACTACGTACAGCAAGCACTGAAGCAATTGAGCCTTTAGGAACGTGCACCATCCATGTCGCCATAAAAGACAGTTTATGCCACATTGAGTTTGTTGTTCTTCCTTGCTGCTCTCATGCCAGGATGGGACTTCCTCTCATCTCATCAAGCAGTTGTTGATTGTGCCCGTGCAGAACTTGCACTGACCCCATTTTGTGGCAGTCTTTCGAAGATTTGCCTCTATCTTCTGCTCGAGCGTTCATCGACACTGACATTCCTCCTTTCTCTTCCACCCTTGTGCCCGTTTCGTGTGCTGCTTTCTTCGATTCTACCATTCTCTTCACGCTGTCATCCCTTCTCTCTTCCCATTTCCCTCCTTCCCATTTGCCAGGGCCCCAGTGCAACTTACGTTTTGAATCCATTTCGTGTCTGTCAAGCTTACACCATGGCGAGTGCCTCGGTTCTGCGGAGGGAATTGATGTGAGCTCTGTCTACGATGTGCTTGATGACTTGTTTCCTCTTCAGGTTGACGCCATGGCGCTTCCCGTCGCTGTCTGAGCTGTCATATGACAGAACGTTTGCTCGGTCTGTTGATCCCAACCTCACTCCGAGTCAGCACGTGCAGATCGGTGACCTTCTTAACCAATTTGATACTTCTTTCGACTTCCAACAACAATGTTGAAAACGTACCTCCATAGTCGTTCATCACATCGACACTGGCAGCCATGTGCCGCTACGCCAGCGTCCATACCGTGCGTATCAATGAGCTCGTAGGAGACGTGCACCAACGTGGCATTTTACAGCCATTGCACAATCCCTGGGCCTCTCCAGTACTGCTGGTCAAAAAGAAAGATTGGAGAATTCGTCTTCATGTGCACTATGGACGACTCAACAAGATAACCCGGAAAGAGGTCTATCCTCTTCCCCGTATCAGCAACACACTGGATTGTCTCCGAGGCGTTGAATTGTTTTCACCCTTGGACTTGGATCCGGTTATTGGCAAGTCCCGGTGGCTGAGGCAGGTCACCCAAAAACGGCGGTCGTTTCGCTGGACAGCTTACATGAATTTACCGTCATTGCCTTCTGGCCTGTGTAATGTGCCTGCCACATTTGAAAGAATGATGCACAACAACAACCGGGACCTTAAATGGCAGACATGCCTTTGTTATATCGATGACATTGTCATCTTTCCCCTGACTTTTCTTCTCACCTTATTCACCTTACAAATCGAAGATTGCTTATGGAATACTACTGGCCTGGCTGTTTCAAAGATGTGGAAAACTTACCGCTAATTTTCCCTGATAGAGGTACAAATTTCCCGAGATTTCCCTGAGTTTTTCCAGACTACTCAAAATCCCTGAGAATTCCCGGTTTTCCCGGCCTGTAGACACCCTGATATGTTGCTTCGCTATAGGGAGGTTACGCTCTAATAGAAACAGTTGGAAGACGGTTCTGTCCACGTTGTCACTTCCAACTATATTTTGTTCTGCGCTGTGCATTCAGGTTAATACCCATCAACTAGCCCAAATTAATTTACATATAACTCGTGAAAGGAAGTGCACTGCAGTTGGGGCTTTGGAAATAGGCCTGTGATTAAAACACATACGAGTGGTCAACCCATGAAGTGGGCTCATTCATGTGAGTACCCATGTTAGTGCTGTATTGTCTTCGAGGAGGATCGATGGATTTTTCCTGCTTTAGATAAAGTCGTGATCTAGAGAGCATATCTTAAAAGTCTGATGAAGAAGGTAACACTTTTGGACTTTGCGTGCTAACTACTGTCTTGTTAGCTGCTACAGTTTTTGTAAATATTCAGTAAATATATTTAGTGCATTTCTTTGCTCTGTAACACATTGCAGATGCAGCCAAGGCACTCCTTGGCTGCATCTGCAGTGCTAGCTCAAGGTGAGAATGCTTCGGGCACGTTGCCATCTGCGCCCACAGTCATCTTGGCACAACCGCCATGGTATGTTGGCCACAGAAACATCACGTGGGTTGACAATATGTGTAAGCTGCTAACACAGTTGGCAGCTGGGCTTTGCTTGCCTTGCGTGGTTTAGATTTCACCTTACGATCTTGAAAATCTCACCTTGTGCTTCTACTGAAGCATTACAAGCAATGGTGTCTGTCCTTTGGCATCGTTCTCTAAAACTTTTCACCTGTGTTGCCATCTGTTTACAGCAATGTTTCTCTAACTTATCTTATGTTCAAGTGCCATTGTAAGTTAATTCTGGTTCACACACATTTGACGCATCCTGTCATGTCTTGGCACCAAATGTTACGGAACCTGTATCTGTGAAAATAGAGGGTTTTCACACCAGTTTTTCCTCTAACATAGGATACTGATGTTATTTAGAGCATCAGCAAATGTCGATAGTGTCTTGTTTCTGTGGAGAAATCGGCAAGGAAATGCTCTGTCCTGACAGACGCGGGTACCGTGATGGGGCCGATTACACCTGTGTGAATCAGGCCTTCGGGAGGAACATAGTTGTCAATTTGCCTTTAGACCAGTCTGGCTCTGTCAAGAATTGCTGGATAAAACGCACTTCTCTCTTTCAGGAAGAGATAATTGAAGTGTTTTGGAGGTTGTTGTCGCAATTTCCTGCCTCCGACTTGAGCAGGTATGCAAAAAAAAAAGAAATTATGGGGTTTTTTGTGCCAAAACCATTTTCTGATTATGAGGCATGGCGTAGCAGGATTCCGGAAATTTCGACCAGCTGGGGTTCTTTAACGTGCACTTAAATCTAAGGACATGGGTGTTTTCGCATTTCGCCCCTATCGAAATGCGGCCGGTGTGGCCGGGATTCGGTCCCGCGACCAAGTGCTCAGCAGCTCAACACCATAGCCACTGATCAACCACGGCGGGTGAGTAGGTATGCAAGATGCAAGCATTAGGTCCATAGAATTGACTGCACCACTTGAAGGTGCACCACTGTAAATGTTCGATTTCTCTGCAAGACTGTGAAACATGCTTTGTTAAGAGTCTCATGGCTTAGGTAAATATTACATCTTAATGTGCAGAAATACGTCTTAAGATGTTGAACTTTAAACGGGTACTGATATGATATTTTTTACTATTCAGTTCTTGCATTAAATCAAGGTCCTAGATTTCTAAACTCTAGAAAAAATTGTGAGAAGCTTCAGAGCGCAGTTAGTAATTTACTAACTTTTCTACAGCCAGTTTCAGTGTCGTTTCTTTTTATACAGTGGAACCTCGATACGATTCTGCTTAATACGTTTCTCGGGATGTTAAGTTTTTTTTTCCAAAAATCCGATTTGGTTGGATAATATGTTAGATGATATGATTTTCCTGTGGTACACTTTGTTTTCCAGTTCCTGTGAAGATTGTGTCAACGAGGTTCTATGCGTTTCAGTTTTTAATTTATTTCCCATTACCTCTTTATTGACGATTGTTGCCTACAGGCAACATACCACAAAAAGAATGTCTTGCATAGTTTCATTGTTGAGTACCAAGATTCTGGCTAGATATCTTTGGCCAACACTGAATGAGAGGCAACAACTGTCATTTGTTGGTTTAGGGCAGGAATATTCGACAAGGAAGAAGTTTGGCATGTGACTCACTGTCTTTTAAAAGCAAGGTCAGAGTATACAGGCCAATGCAAGATATCAAACTGCGGTGGTGTCACACATGTGATGTAAAGCAAAAGAAATGTACACCTATGGTTTATATGTGATGAGAGCTGTCTATACAAATTGAAAACGAAGCCTTAGGTGGCTTGGGATAAAGCCCACTTCCAGGTTCCTGCCTGGGGCTATTGTATTAAATAATTACCCCTTCATATCAGTAAAATAATAAAGCTTTCCACATATTTATTCATGAGGAGGAAATGTGCACCATCAGCAGCTGTGAAATATCATAACCTCGCCGAGCATTCGACTGCACTCAACCTCAAATTTGTCCATGAGGTTGTCATTGCCATCGCTAAAAATTTTTAACAGCCAACCAACATCGCATCACTTTGGGAGGTTGAAATCAGAATAAGTTGACTTTATTACGTAAGCCTTGTGAACCTTGTGAGGTTGGCCGTCTTTGCGTGAAAGTCTACATTCTGTGGCCCCCTGTAGAGTCCTGGGGCACTATAACATAAAATGATTCCAAACTTTTCTATTCCAATTCTGCAGTCAGCCCACCACGATTGGTCAAAACTTTTTCAGGCCACTCCAAACTTCACCTGTCTGTCACGCGACAACACGAAAACCGTGATGGCTCCCCATCTGATATAACTTGTACACACTGATTATGAATGATTAAACTGCACAAAAGAAAAACAATTGTTCCTGATTTGACGCCTTTTCACCATTAGCCCTCTGCTATTGGTTTGTTGTTTTCGGGCTACACCCACTTTGCCTGTTTGTCACGCGGCCTCACAACACCGCGAAAACTCGCTTCGTCAAAGTGATGTGTACGCGGAAAAAAAAATGCATTAATATGCCGAACAAAACTGAAAATTTTTCATAATAGCCAGAGACTGCCCGTTCTGAAAGGAATGGAAGATGACTGCCCGCCGATCGCTCCGGCCCTCGCTACTTGCACCTGCCGGTGAGCATGTATTTATTTGCACTTGATAAACCTTTTTGCGTGGCAGTAAAACGTTATCGAGCCCTTGTGGCACGTATACAGCATCGCTCTGCCAACTCTTCCTTGCTGAGGATCCGTTTTAGTGGCATTCTTATCCTTCTGTTGCACGCTGCTGCGATTTTCGACCAGCCACCGCAAGCTAAGTAAGGCGAAGCGGACCAATCGGAGAAGCCGGCACCACCCTCTTCATGCGGTTATCTATTTTCACTGTGCTGGCTCGGCCTCATCGAAACCCTCTCCGCTAGACCGTGCTCCTCGCCTCTTGTAAGCCAATTAGATAAGGAAAACTGCTGAGTGTAGGCCATGTTATTGGTTTTCAAAGTGAGCAAAGGTGGCCTCCCATAAACGAGGAGTGTGTTTGATTGGGTTGGTCAGACCACGCTGCAGGTCACCGCCCGATGCTTGCGCCGGAGGTTACGTAAATTTGACGTCAGGAGATTGGAATCAAAACACTTTGGAATCGTTTTACATTATAGCGCCCCTGAATGTGCTTTACTTTAGGTGCGTTCGATTCGCCTGCACCACCTGAACCAGTTCACGAGGTGCTGCACCCTACCAATCATTTCCAGCGGTGCGCCCACTGAACCACTCCGTTCGTTTCAAAAGGTGCAGGGCTGGTTCATGATTTTGCTGCACGTACTCCGCTCTCGATGCCGACTTGGTGCAGGCGTACAGGTGCGAAGCAGCAGTCCAGCAGACAATCCAGCACACGGGCACAAGCACCATTAAGAAGCCCGCTTACGCACGTCTGATGTGTTTACAAGTGTGGTTTGTAGTTAAGCCCATTAGCCGATAACACTTGTAGTTCAGGATCTTTCAAATGTACGCACTCAGTGCACATTAATCGGGCATAACATAACGCCTGCACCGCATCTGCACCTTGGCATTCGTTTCGAGTGTTGCACTGTGCCTGCGCCGCAGAAATCAAGCTGCACAATTTCTGAACTTCTCGTGAACCTCCGTTAACTGGTTCACAGTGGCGCAGGCGAATTGAACGGACCTTTAAAGTGCTTCCACATGAAGTTCTTATTTGCCCTTATGTTGCTTGGTGGCCTGATGGCTGCTTCAGGTATTGCACAGAATGTTCGATTCAACATTCAAAGAAAATTCAAGGCTGTGAATGCTGATGAAGGCCAAAATTCAGTGACAAACAAACGCTTTAATTTAAAAATTGTCAAATTTCCTTCTTCCTAGCTGCATTCAGTTAAGCGTGCTACTACATTGGAATTACTGGAAAAGTGTAAAAAAAGGCAATTCGCTTTTATAGTGTAGAGTGTTGACTGATAACTGGGCTTACGGCCAGAAATGATGCGCTTACCTTGAGGAGGATGCGTTGGTTCAATGCCAACTGTAATCTCTTTATTCAAATACATGGACCACTTTCAATGAAATTTTTTGCATTTGAGAGAGAAAGCTAAATTTTAGTCATTCTAGGCTGTACAATTTTGATTTAGGACCTTGAATATTTAGGAAAAATTGCTGAGAGTCAGTAAGCTTTAAAAAATATACGCACAAAGTTTACAATTTCATGTCTTTTGTATCAAGTTGTAAACTTCACATGGAATTCTTTTTTATTTCGCAGTTTTCAAAATTTCCTGCCACATGCCACAAAAAATTGCCCCGTGAAACAGTAGCTACATTTCAGCTTTTTTTCTTTTTACATGTAACCAACCTCATCGAATTCTGTGCGCTGGCTTCAGAGAAAAACTATTTCTCTGTTCCCATGTATCCAGATAGGAGCTCCCGAGATAAAACTGCCTCCAAGTCAGGTAAACTATTGTATTAAAGAACATTATAAGGAGAAGGAGGAAAAACATTTATTAAAAAAAAAAGGAAAAGCAGGTGTCTTTCTGGTTGTGCGGGAGGCGCCCTTAGTCCCGGGCTCCTGCGGCTCTTGCTGTCTCCTGGGCTCTCCGCACCTGGTGTAACAAGAATTGTGTTCTCATCTTATTTACTGATGTATCCTTTTTCCTTTGTCATGGGTGGAAAGGTAAAGTAACCGCAACATTCTCACACCTACACTGTTCTTATTGGTATGTAGTGTAACTAAATTCTGCTTCTGCATTACTTGTGTTGATAGCATGCTTGTTCCAAATTCTTATTTGTTCCTTCTGCAAATTTTCATTTTGTTCACAGAACTTTCCAAAAGGGGCACGTATCCAGTAAAATAAAGCACTAATTTACTTCCATGCTGAAGATTCATAACTCTTACAAATTGGTGTGGTTTCTACCTGGTGATCTTCACTGCACTAAAGAGTTATGAGCTAGGTACTAGGGTATCCCAGCAACATCATGAGCAAGCAACACCATTTTCGCTCATCTCTTAGAGGAAAAAAAAAAATTCGCTATAACCTTACTTCACTTTGCAAAATGCTTAAAGCATAAAAATATCACTCTTTTTTTTTATTTTTACGTGTTGTAGTACACAAGCCCATGTTAAACAATGAACAGTACACCTCATCCAGTCATCCCTGGCCCAAGACTACGTGACTGCCAGGTCAGCAAGGCAAGTTAAAGAAAGTGTACCACACATGAAATAGGACGCTGAAAAACTTATAAATTGTGTTGTAGTTTAAACACCCCCTCCCCCCCTTTCTACATGTCAAAAGCTTGTTTACATATCAAGGTAGCATCAGACTGAATTTCTCTTCTGATGGAAATTAAACCTGGAAAGTATTCTATGAAGTGCAGAAGAGCATTAGCAAATATCATAGCTTTCAAGATTTTTCACACAGTGCCTATAGGTTGCCTTGATGCTGCCTCTAATCTCGCATGTATTGAAGCATGCACACACATTATAGCTCCATTGATACCGAAGTCCCACCAAAATGTCTCTGGCCACTGCAAATCATCCTGCATGTACCGCTGACAAGGTGTACATCTTTGGAGAAGTTATTCCTGATTCAAACATCTGATGGGCCAAAAAACTATAAATTTCATTATGTCACCAATAACCCAAACACGAATTAATATTCCTGTTTTCAGGGACACAAACTGACTGTTGTTACTGAACAGCGCTCCATGGCATTATAGGGAAGAATGATTTTGAGCGTCACTTATACGAATAATCATTCGGTTGTATGGCTGAGGTTCCTAGGTCGTGTGAATTGCAGTGGAGCTGCTTAGTGTAGTGACTGACTTGGGGCTGCTCCATATTTTCTTTTTTTTTTTGTGATGCCACACTAATGTTTGCCAAATAAAAGAAAATGTTTCCTTCTACATTGTGTCTTATCATTGCTTTGCAATTAGCAAGTACAGTGCAGCAAGAAGGGGGCCTTGCCTTACAGTGGTTCTATTTGAAATAGGCAATGGCTGTTTATTTCGGCATACATGCTGCAGTTCATGCTCTGCAGGTCTCCAAGCATGAGCGCCTGCTTCCGAGAAGATGACAGCTGTAAGAAACGTATGATTCTGTGTCACACAAGAGCATGAAGGTGCCTGCTTTGATAAATACACAAAATGACGACTCGGGCAGACTGGCAGAGCAGTCATCAATAATAAAACAAGACATTGCACAGTTTATTTGCCTAAGAAATGTGAGGTCTGTACATCAAGCTTAGCTATTCCCGGCAGCATGCTCGCCTTGTACAATCGGTTCACATTGTTAGCTCAACATATCCGCTTGATGGATTTCACAGTCCGCTTTAACTCTCTGCCTGTCCTTTACTTCACCAAATCTGTTACTGCTGTGAACACCACTGAAATTACAGTGCAATCTCATTGATAACTGTTCAGGCAATTGTAGCTGTCATTCATTTTAACATCTAGTTGAACAAACCAGTTGGGCAAGGGCCTAAAAACCAGCAATTTGGAACCATCACGTTACAGTGCACAGGGCTGTAGCAAATGAACGGAGGGATCAGATGCCAAGGAGCAAGCATTTTCTGCTAGAAATGTTATTGCTGTTGTGCCTCAGCCCTGGTGCTGCAAATGGAAGGTGGAAGAAACAAGTACAGTACAAGTTGAAAAAGTGTTGTGGCACGAGTGAGCGGCATTAGATCGGTGCCTCATCAAAATGATTGAATTTGCAGTGCTCCTCTGCACTCAACAAAGTGTGCTAACCTGTGCTGCTGGAAGTGTGTGAGCTATCTCGAGATGAAATGCGCAGTCAGCCAGCTCTTCCAGATTCAGAAAATACTTAGGACCAGAGGAAAATTTCTAAAACTACAAGACGGCAAACTGAGTTGATGAATCATAGTTTGTATGTTTCCAGTAGAAGCACCTGCACCAACGGAAACTAAGTTGCAGTAAAAGTTGGACTTAGAAAGTAAGTATGTCGACATTACACCAACGATAAACGCAATTCCACTACATGGATGACTTGCCTTGTATGAAAACATTGTTTTCACCTATTGCTCTCCTGTTCGCCACATAAGCATTGCGGATTAAGACGAAGTCTCACTGTTTGGTGCAATGCGTGTCACTGGCTGACCACAAATTAATCGCTATCAATGTCGTATAATGAGCATTAAAAAGTTCTCCAACTCCTACTTTGTGACAGCTGGGCCGGTTGCGTTTAACATAGGTGCGGATCCACCTCCCAAGGGTCATCACTGAATTGCATTTTTTTAACAGAAGCGTGGACACTTGCATATATAGCGTTTTTTGACTGACTGCCCATAGGTTACCAGGCTTTTTATCAATCTTTTAAATCACGCACACATGCGTACGTTATCCTCTTCATTTAGTAAAGAGGGGTAAACATCGACAAAATGATGCAACTCAAATAGCTTGAACGTTTATGCGCTTTCTATCCGCAGTGACGGACAAGATGGCTAGAGCGTTGCAAAATGCCGTTTGCTTTAAGTCGGCTTCGCCGCACGGCGACAGTGTCGCGCAATCAAGCATGCGCAGTGTATTGCGGGGAAGTATACCAAGAGTGGAAAGCGGCCACTGTCAAGGGATATGGTGTGATATACGTACGCACCTGCCGTCACGTCTCCTGTGACAGTACAAGCACGGAGGCGCCGAACAAGTGTACTGGCAGCCCTTCAGAGCTATTTCCCACGCGATTGTAGCGTTCTGAGCCCTTGTTTCGCCCACATAGAGCGCCCGGCCGTATATGAGCTAGACATCGTAACCAACGTTACTAGATTACTTTCAGTTGTCAAACTCCGCCGCGGCACCTGGCCCCTTTCTGTCGCGCCCGCGGGGTGGCGCGCGCGACACTGTCGGCCCGAAGGCGGGTGGTGCGAACAACGTTTGTGCGGGTGGACAGAGACGCCGATGCGTGCAGAAGCGTGCCACGTTTTGCTCGTGTTTCTTATTTGTGTGCCAGGAAAATGCCTCTCGCCTTGTGAGCAAACATACCTGCAATGGAACAATGAAACGGCAATGAAACAAGAAAAAACACGAGAACGAGACAAAGTGATAGCTAGGGAGGGCGCAGCGCTCATCACTTTGTCTGTTCTCGCTCCTGTTTTTTTTTTTGTGTGTTATTAAATGTCGGCGAGCATCCTACGTCAACACAGTTTATCAGACCACCGCCTTTGAACTTCGTGCGCATTTCCTAAGGGATATAAAATTGTTACACTAATCATGTCAGGTCATCAAAGATTTTTTGGAACTGCTGAACTTGACAGAACAGACTGCAATTCAAAAGAACCTGAAGGTTTTTGCACCACAACAAACGACAAAGTCACTGCGAGTAACTCTGATGTAGACTTTAGACATTGTCGATGATCTGCCGCGTCCAGGTGTGCTGTATGTTTCGACAGCCAAGTTACATCAAGATCCACTGGAGGTAAGACACACTGTTCACATTTGTTGTGACTACATTCAGATTGCACTGTTTGCTAGGAAATTCCCTCTCACGTTTCTTTCAGCAATCCATTAGACTAGTGCGTTCCTTCGGTTGAGATGAGTCCCATCCTACTATAACCAACTTCACGCAGATATATTCCGCCTTCTAAACCTGTATGGCAGTGTCTGCTGTGCCCGGGGCACAGCAGACGAAAGGTGCCCGAAATGTCTACGTTCACCCATGACGTCACGTCCGCTATAACCCGTGATGTCACATCCGCTCATTTTCATGGCGTCTGTCTTACGGAGCCGGCTGCGCTGCGAAGCGGTTCGTATTCCGTGCCCACTTAGAGCGTGAGTAATTCATCTTTCCACGCTATATGCGTGTAATAAAGGATTGGGACTGTGAGCTGTTTGATGCGTTACTATTAGGTACCTTGTGCGCATATTTTGCCTCATAGCCGCGTCAAATTGCCGCCGGCATGTGGAATGGGCCGTGACATCTTATATGGAGCTGCTCATGTGAGTGGTATTGCCTCCATCAGGGTCGTCAGTGCGTGCACAGAACCATTCAGTAGTCTGATTCAGGGGAGGGTGCGCGTAAGAACGAGGACGTAAAAAAACACTGGCATGACGAGCGGTTCCGTCAGATCGCGTTACATCGCGCTTTTTTTCTAAGACCATCTCGCTCGAGCGAGAGGATCTTAGAACAGCATTACTACTGCTTTTTTACAGCTTTGCTGCGGCTCATTTAATCACAACCTGCATTCTTTTAATAATACAAATGGCATCGCTGCGCGGAAGAGCGTCTCTTGAAGTTTACAAACAAGAGCCAATGCCGCCGTGCCTGCTGCATGCATACACGCTTACCTTTCCTAACGCAGCTACGACGCTGCACTAGCTCTGCTACTGCGTGATACAGGGTCACTGTGATAAGAAAATTAAAAAGAACAAACGAAATTAATGCAGAAAATGTCAAACGCTGCCAAGCGTGATAAACGGACCTGCCTCGCTAGACGAGTTGAATAAATCGGCGTCCTGAAGTCAGCTTCGCCGCAGTAGACTAGTGTTACGCGGTGAAGCATGTCAGAACTGAAGAGTGACCGCTTTCACCGACATATATAATATGTGTTCCTTAATGGTGTACGCGTGCACCTGCCGTCTCCTATTACATTACGCGCACCGAGGCGCCTAAGTGTACTGGCCAGCCTTCGGCGCTATTTCGGACGTGGCTGTGGTGCTTTGAACCGTTGGTTTGTCGACCTCGTCAGCCAGTTAATGTTTACACGGCCATTTTGTTCTGAACTGTTGCTTTCTTCCATCTTTGTTATGTGTGAAAAGGTGACAGATACACAATATGGGGAGAACGCATGCACTTTCATATTTTCTCGCGCTCAAAAAAAGCCGGAGGAATTAGGTTTCTTCACTGTGCCATAGAAACTATATGTTTGCTCTCAAAGGTAATTCTGATTCATTGGATATGTTCCTGTGCTGTGTTTATTTTCTTGAGTGTGGTTTAGTTGTTGCACGTTAATGTTTCAAACTCGTTTTTATTTTCACAGACTGAACATCCCACGTCTTGGCTTGACTTCCTGGTACAGGATACTTGCACTTAGCATGGAGTGATGAAGCAGAGCAGTGTACTTTTATTAAAAGTGCAGATTTTAGCAGTATAACAGCCGTTCAATAAAAAAAAAACATGTGTGCTGAAAATAAAGTGTTCTTACCCTCATACCTCCTTGTCTATTTATTTATTTATTAATAATGTCAACCCTCATAGAGGGTCATAACAGAGAGGACAATACAATTACATAAATCAAATATGGACAATGTCAATGTACGTAAAGTTGCTTAACACTTGTCAATTCACAGTGAATAAGATGTTCACTTGAATGTTGTTCAGCACACTTCTGACATTTATCAATATATGTACAATGAATATCAAGTTGCACATATCACTTGGCACTTCAAAACTAAATCGAAAACTCCCATAAATATGCCTCAGCAGCATTTTCAAAGTCGGTGACATCTTTTAGGCTAACAATAGCGTTTGGCAATTGGTTCCACATTTCTATCTCATCCAGGAAAAATGAGTATCGATATGTATCACTGTTGGTATGGTCCGGCTTTATGACGTAGTCGTGGTTAGTTCACGGGTATCTTTTGCCTGATGCATGTAGATATTTGAGCTTATCAATCTTAAGTTGATCCTGCATTATTTGATAAAGCACCTTCAGCCTATATTTTTTCCTACGTACCTCAAGAAGATAGAAGTTGCAACGCTGTAACATAAGCGTGACCGATTCCTTCCTTCGGTATGTCGAACAAATAAAACGTGCCGCCAGACTCTGTATCCTTTCCAACTTCCTCTAAAGCGTCACTTGATGGGGACTCCAAACAACGGCTGAATATTCTAGTATCGTCCTAATGAAGGCGGTGTATGCAATAAGTTTTACATTACGTGATGCATGTTCCAGTTTTTTTTCTCAGAAAATATAACTTTTGATAGGCAGTCATGCAGACGTTATCTATATGTTGGTTCCATGTCAATTTTGCTCGTATTCCTGTATTCTCATCAGCAAAACCACTTATATGGGGAACTGATCATGATAAGTGCTCATGAGCATTTTAGAGAACAGCCTTGAACCCTACTCATGTACTGGTAAAATGTATAGATGCAGTGAAATTGAAACAGAAGGCAAAATAGCAAACATGATGCAGTATTTGTCAGACAGTTATGTCAGCAATCTTTGCATAAAACAATTTACTTAGAGCATACTAGCACTACAAAGTACCCACTTTCTTGTTAGGCATACATTACCACAAGCTCTTTAAATGTGGTCACAAGAGAGATGCTGGCTTTAATGAGGAACTATAAAGGTTAAAGGCAGCCATGAAAATGTATTAAGAAATAATGCAATGCATAGCATTTACTCAGTTCAGAGAGCTCTCAAAGTTGCCATAAGGCCTTGATAGCTGTGGATGAAGGAACAGTTGTAGTCCAATTGGAGTACGAGAAATGAACATTAAGATCGAAACAAGTAACAACTTGTGATGCAATTAAAAAATCTTGCTATACCTTTAAAAAGACAGTAAAATGAAATTAGTGTGACAATTTCCTTTTCCTTTTACTTCATTTAGGTTCAACATACTTATTTTAGTAACACAAAAAAGCAGAGGGGTGAAGCACATAAAAAAGATGCTAGTCTGTTTTTATATTCTGCCTTCTCTAAATTCAAAGTTCAGTAAAGTTAACTTAGAAAGTTACAGTGAAGCCATTGCATCTGCCTGTATGGTGTATAACAGCAGCAATCGCCAGCCTAACTGCTTGGGTTTACAGTGCCTTATTTGTATTGTATACCTTTTAAGTGCTGAGCTATTGGAAGATTGATTAAGGTGGCCAACATGCTGAACCAGTAGTTTACTGAGTAAAATACACGGAGAAGGGTGGAAAGATAGGACAGAGCACAGGGGATGTATTCCGTGTCCACCTAGTGGAAATGTCCATTTCATCCGCTGCTGAAGTTCTGATTGGCTGGGCTGGGGTATGCACGAGAAGGAGACATGCTCCCCCAGCTAATTCAGCAGAAGAGGATATGGAAATGTCCACAAGATGAATGCTTACAAAGCTATTTAATAAAGTAATTCTGTAATCAACATGCCTGCTATGCCATCCTTGCTTTCAATGTCTGTCTTAGTAAAAGTGTGAAAGAACCAGGTTTGTGCATGAAAAGTTTTCCTGAGGGTGTGTGCCTTGAAGCCAATAGTGGTAATCACAGGAAACGGGGGTGGATCCAGAGTAGCACCAAAGGGCAAGCCTTCATCGAAACAAATATGGAGAGAAGTGACTGCATGCTCAAACTTGTCAGCTCACAAGTTTGCCAAGACCAAGTGATGTCAGAAGCTGATGAAGCCTACATGGTTAATGTATAACCGTTTAGGCCAAAATTATTTAGATACTTTTTATGAGGACTACGTATTTACTGGAAATCTCAAAATAATTATGTTAGTGCAGAATACCTTCCACTAGGTGTGACGTCCTTGAAAGAATGAAAATGTTTGAGTTGTACTTGTGTGGTGCATGAAGTTACTTTTAAAAAAAAACTCAGCAATGGAAACAAAATGCAAAGAGTAGTATTCGAAATAAATTGCCACCTCTTTAGTGCTAGATGAATTCAAATAATAATAATAATAATAAGCAAATGAAGATCGGGCATACAAGATAGATGCAAAGCTCCAGTTAAACCAGTTCTTATTTTTCATTTTTATGGTTAGCATCTAATTTTAAACTACTTACCGTGCCTCTTTTGACCAAACCAGGCAGGCTGCCGTCAAACTCTTCACTACTTCAATGCAAATAATTGGAGGTTGGCAAATACATTTTTCTAATAGGAATGGTAGGTAACGAATAGTCAAACACTGATGCATACAGTTAGAGCAGGCATATTTATCTTGGAATTAAGCACCATGCTTATATTGTCTAGTAAAAAAAGGACAACTATCAAGGAAGATTAGGATTATTTTTAAGCAAAAGCAATTGTACTTCATATACTTGAAGCAGATGTAGTGCTTCTCAAGAATCACGTCCAAACTGCACACACTAAAACATTAAGCTGGGATATTCAAAAAGACAAGTACATGTTTTGCTCTCCAAGTGACTTTTAATGTGCTCAATTATGTAAAGTGTGCTATTATATGATTAATTTAATTTGCTAATTTAAAGAAAGAACAAGCCAAGATCTCTTGCTTCATATATATGCGCTGAATCAAGAAAGTAACTAAGGAAGAAGAATACCAGAAATAAACACAAATATTTGTGTGCTTTCTGGCATAAAATAATTCTCATGTAAGCCACATAACATGCTTTCCAAAGCATCCCCTACCTTAACTTAACTTACAGCTGCATCACATGAGGGCACTTTCTAAGAACACACATGCTTCATGATCATTCACTGTGTTAGTGACTCCCACTGAAGTAGACTGAGAACATATCTGGGCATTACATTCAATAGCTGATGTAAAGTGAAAAGACTGCTGCTTGTAGGTATGAATGAACCAAGTGAATAAGAAATATAAGTTCTCAAACTTCTACTAGTAAGTGTGGCAGCACTTAAGAAGAACATATTGCAACTAAAAATTGCAACACATGATGAAATAACTGAAATAGCTAGGGAGAGTTTAATAGACCAATAAACAGGAAACTGCAAATTCCCAACATTTCTGAATACTTTTCTTCACATGTACTCACCATATAAGTATGACTTCCCTTAATGCTCGAACCTCTGCCTTAATTTCATAATTCCCCATTCTCGCTGCTTCGCTCATGCTGATTGACATCTAGCACAAAGGTTGGCAAAAGTACCTGAGCATGTGCATGTGTTGTGAGGCAAGCTGCCCACATCTGGTAGCTGCATGCCAATTTCTCAGAGTAGATGAAAGGGAAGCCTTGAGGGTAAACCATAGAGAAGACGGATACCTTGGTTCAATGATAACTGAAAACACCAACATGGAAAATTTGCACAGCCCACAGAATCAGCAGAATTGACATAGTTTGGAAAAACTGAAAAGATGCATTATGATATTTATGTTACACAGGTTCCAGTCAAGTTGAAGATTTTCACTGTCTAATAAACTTATAAGACAATACATGACCAGCAATACTGTATGGAACCCAAACAATTTTAATAAAGTCACCTAGAAGTCAGGATGGAGAAGTGACTGAATTGAGGATGCTAAAATGGATGAAGTGGAGGCAGATTGTGAAGACAGGTCTTAAAAAATTAACATTCAACACACACTTAAGTTGGCAAAGATTGGACTCAATGTTCAAGAAGAAATTGACTAAGATAATTGATTGGTATACATACATGAGAGAGCAGCAACAACACAGCAGAGATAACTGTCATGCAAGAGGAAAGGATGTCAGTCTAAAAATTAACATTTGATCAGAAGAATGGTTATGCATGGGCTCAGGCTCACGCACAATTCTGTATGGTACGCATGATGTCAGAGCTGCATTGCATAAGGAACTGTGGCCTTACATGCCTTGATTATGAAATGATGTGGGCCAAGAGTGGAACAAGGATAGCATCAAGAGGGGGCCTCCTCCAAAAGGAGAACGGTAGGGAAATGGGGCGAGAGAGATTTTCTACGCAACAGATAGAGAGTCATATGAGTCATAGTCATAGAAACCATGACCTAAGGAGCTGTACAACAAGGTATATAAATTCAAATCTCTATGCAGTTAAGCCTCAGTATAACGAAATTCTCGATATAGCGAAGTATTTAACTTTTCATAACCTCTTCTCCATAGAACACCATGCATTTAGAGCCTCAATATAAAGAAGTGTGTTTGTGTGCAATTTCAATATAACGAAATTTTGCTTCTGCTGCAGAGGAGTGCCAAGACAATCAATGGTAACTTCCGCGGACGCAGATAGTCAAATGATTGAATTACAAGCGGCTGCTTGCAACCGCACCTCTCAAACTGCGTGCAGCGCGACAAGAACAACAGTTTGGAGCCGCATTATGTTCCGTATAAATTAAGTCCAAGTGCGATCAGATCCTATCGCGCCCCGCGCACTTGTGCTTTAGGTGCGAGTGAAAGAGTGCGAGGGTGAGACAAGAAAGATGGTGGCTTCGTAAATGCGGCCTTCCCACGCGAGCAATGGCAAAGTGGGGGAGGAAAGCGAGCTCGCGGTAACGCGATCAAGCGCGCGCGAGGGGACGGAGTGGGGGGGTAAGTTGGCGCGCGTCTCAGCCATGACTGCGCGTGGCTGTAAACGCGGCTGAGCGCATACGCAGCCGCGCACACTGCTCTAGAGGTAATCTGCTGCGTGTGGAAAGAGCGGGCATGCCAAGACGGCGTGGCATCATCTAAGCTGCTTTCCCGCACGTTTAGTATTGAAGGTTGCGCAATCTCGAGTTTTGATGACCCGTTGGAACGAGAAGCAGACGAAGCATTCGCTCCCAGCTGCTGGCGCTTTTCATGATAGCGTCGTCGCAGTGCGACCGGGCGACGCTTTGGGGGCGGAGTGCACGCAAAAGCATATGGCGTCACTTAATTCGTACGTACCGCTGATGTGAAGATATCAACGTGGCATGAAACCGTATCATTCATCGCTGACTCCTATATTCGTCAAAATAAAATGTTTTCCCATTCAAACTTGCTTTTTTTTATTGCCCAATAATTCGGAAAATTGCATGGCCCCTTTCTATGCAACAAAAATCGATCGGCGACTGTACTCATTTGCATAACAGATCGAATTTCAATACAAGGAAATTTCTATATAACGAAGCGAATTGCCGATTTTACCTACTTTGTTATATCAAAGTTTAAGTGTATAACGAAATTTCCTGTTCTCTACAAGGGGGCGGCATGTGGGCTTGTTCGTTGATCATCATGGAACAGCATGTAGTGTAGCGCAGCAAAAACAAGAACACAAGAAGAAATAAAACACAGACACAAGCGCCTAATTATGTCTGTGTTTTGCTTTTTCTTGTGTCCTTGTTTTCATTGCATTACACTACATGACATTCAATACTTTCACTGTCACATTCATGAGCACTGAAAACCTAGAATCAACTAATATCTTGCCCGATTTGCCATAATTAAAAAGAAAAATGTGGGCATAGTAGGTCTAATTGAGTTCTGGTGATTTTAGTATCACTGACATATAGCTTTTAAGAATATTTAATCGTTTCTTCTGTTAAGGCAGAGTACATGCTCAACTGCTACAATAAGTGTGAACGTAGGCAAAAACGACATTTTTGGCTCTTGCATCAATTTTATGGCATGTTGCGCGTGATCTAATCAAGTGGTTTCAATTTGACGAAGTTCTCGATTTAACAAATAAAACCTCACATCCCAATAAAATGTATTAACTAGACTTACTGTACTTTATAACCAAAGTACTGTGTAACTATAAGCAGCTAAAGCCGCCATGAGTGGCGAGCAGAATTGAAATGAAATTGCTTTAGTCGAAACACGCCGAGCGCTGCTGCTAAAGTACGCGCCACATGCATTTGGCGACTGCGGGAACCGCGGTACCACACGCAGTTATTCAAAGCAGCACATAAAAGTGCCGCGGACTCAAATTGGTTAGTAAATGCATTTGGAACTAGTCTTTCCATTACTCAATTGATATATCAGCCACGCACTCGCATGGCACGGCCACGTGGCAAACACGGCCATGCGGACGCTTCACTATGCACGGATCGGCTGGTTGCAATATTGGGGCACTCTGTGGGTGCATGTTTAAAGCACAGCGTTTTTTGCCTATCGCATGATTGTTGTGGGTACTCCATGGCTGAGTGTATTGCATGGTACAGAATTAGCCCCAGTACCAAAAGTACACAGGTAGGGTGGTCCGTGTAGATGAAGCGTGAACGCGAGCTCAACATAACCACGTCGTCATTATTCTGTAGCGAATATTTATGCGAAAGCGTCAAATGACCCATTGAGCAAAAAAGCCGGCGTCTGTCGTCTCAGCAAAACAGCACCTCAAATCTCATTTGCGACCACGTCACAAGCGCACCTCGACGAAACAGAGCAGGTGAAAGGGTACACCCGCTGTCGCTATAGTGCACCAGGTGTTGCGTGAGGGGAGAGGGCGTTCTTGCTTAGTTCTTAGTTCTTGCGTTGAATGGATGCTTTTAGCGTTTTAAATTCTGCTACTTTGTGCCACTGCCTCCTTCTCCTGAATAAGCTAACTTAATATTGATCCACATGCAATCACTAAAATTCACTGCATGCTTTCTTCATGACTAAACACAATTTTTATGTTAACAACTCCAATTCACAAATCTGTCTTTTGTCACTTCTGGCATGCCACAATGCTGAGTGTTTAGGCCCTTGATTTTTCTCATTTTAGATCTCGCAAAGAACTTAACCTAGGAAACTAAACTTTCTGTTGATGACTGTGTTTTGTCGTGAAACAACCAAACTCTGGCAGGTCCGTTTCTGTTCAAACAGACTAAACAAATGGCCCACTGAGTAAAAAAGGCAGCGTCTGTCGTCTCAGCGAAATGGAACCTCAAATCTCCTTGGCTGTGACCACATTGCGAGCGTGCCTCTACGGAGCAGAGCGGGTGAAAGGGTACATCTGCCGTCGCTCTAGCGTGCCAAATGTTGCGTGAGGGGAGAGGGCGCCGCCGCAATGCCACGTCATCCTTGCTCTCGCAAGCGGGCGCAAAGTCCATATCTCCCCCCACCCACTGGGCTTAGCTGCTGCACATGCCCAGTGGGGCAATGTCTCCACTAATGTCTCTCCGGAGTGCCATCACTAGTTAAAAACCTAACATCAGTACCCTAGCAAAAAAACTGATAGAAATTTCTATAGTGTCTTAGGAATATGTATAGGTTGTACAGGTCCTTCTAAGAGTGATATATATTCCTACCTGCACCCATAGAACTCTTTACCAGACTGGCAGGCAGCAGATAGATCTCACTGTGCTGCCTACAAGCCCAAATAGCATGATGTACGTATCAATCTTTTAAACCCAGATAGAGATCATCATATGACATACAGAAATCTGATTGAGGCACTGATAAAGCATGTTAGAAATAGCACACATGCCGGTGCCCACACGCCTGAAGAGACGTTTTTAAAATGAACTGAATATACAACCCTGAATGCATTGCCTGTCACGTGAACAGATTAACAAACACAGTTGGGATATTGGAGTATCAAATAAAAATGAAGTGTGTAAACTGTGCAATTATCAAAACCTTTTACGGCTTGTATGCAGATATATTATTCTAAACATGTTTCAACAAAAATTAAAGCACACGTTTTCAAAGCACAGCAGCGTTACTTAGCCTATGAAACTACATTGGGGAAGTTGCATGAGAAAAGTATCAGTCCATCTTTGTAGCAGGTGCGCTCCAGTTCCTTTAATACAAAATTACGTTTACAAATTTTGCGAGACGGATGTGCAACATTTAATGCATATCCAAAACAGGATTACTGTCATCATCGTCATCATCATTATATTTATGTCCACTGCAGGATGAAAGCCTCTCCCTGCAATCTCTAATTACCCCTGTCCTGCGCCAACCGATTCCAACTAGCACCCGCAAATTTCCTAATTTTGGCGCATCACCTAGTCTTCTGCCATCCTCTACTGCACTTCCCTTCTCTTGGTACCCATTCTGTCACCCTAATGGTCCAACGGTTATCTAATCTGCGCATTACATGACCTGTCCAGCGCCATTTTTTTCTCTTAATGTCTATTAGAATATAATCTATACCCGTTTGCTCTCTTGTCCAAACTGCTCTCTTTCTGTCTCTTAAAGTCATACTTAGCATTCTTCGTTCCATCCCTCTTTGCACGGCCCTTAACTTGTTCTCAAGCTTCTTTGTCAGTCTCCAAATCTCTGCGCCATATGTCAGCACCCATAAAATGCACTGATTGTATACTTTACTTTTCAATGATAATGGTAAGCTCCCAGTCACAATGTCTGCCGTATGCGATCCAGCCCATTTTTATTCTTCTGTGAATTTCCTTCTCATGGTCAGGGTTTCCTGTGATTAGTTGACCTGGGTAGACGTACACCTTCACAGACTCTAGAGGCTGACTAGCGATCTTGAACTCTTGTTCCTTTGCCCGGTTATTTATCATTATCTTTGTCTTCTGCATATTAATCTTCAGCCCCACTCTTACACTCTCCCTGTTAAGGTCCTCAATTATTTGTTGTAACTCGTCCGCAGTGTTCCTGAATAGAACAATGTCATCGGCAAACTGAATGTTGCTTAGGTGTTCGCCGTCGATCCCTACTCCTAAACCTTCCCAGTTTAATAGCTTGAATACTTCTTCCAAGCACGCAGTGAATAGCACTGCAGAGATTATGTCTACTTGTCTGACTCCTTTCTTCATAGGTATCTTCCTACTGTTGTAATAAAGTTTATTTACAAAAGCAAAACAAAGCACTTTCAAGACTGTGGATACTAACTGTAGCTCTAACATGTCCGGCTGAGTTTGTGAATGCCATAAATTAGACACTACCAACGTGATTTCATTAAAGCTACTTTCTGGGCTAGTTAGTGCATACTTGATTTGAAAATTAAAACAACGCTAATGCATCCATCCACAAAGGAACAAGGACAAGACACAAGCAACATGACTACAAACATGACTAGGGTTTATTTTACACTCCACTATCTAAAGAATAAGCAAGCAACTTTAGCCACATTTAAACAAACACATAAGAGGAAGAACACAGACTGAAGTACCAACTTCACCATGCCCATTTGTGCTCACAGATGCTGTATAGAACACCAGGTCTAATTGGCATATGCTTTTATAATATTACAACTTCATATGAAGCTATTTTCTCTATGCATTTTTGCATTCATCCCAAAAGTGTTGTGATATGTGACAGAACACAAGTTAGCTTGTGCAAAAAGAACAAACTGGCATGGCACATTGACAGGAAGCAAGGAAACAGGACAAGCATCGCTATTGGTACAAGATCTACAGCAATATATCAGAACATGACAATACAGCAATATTATTTAAGCAAAAGTGAGTACAGATCTGAGAACTTATTCAAGTAAGAACATGGATTTACCATTTTTAAAACCACATAATCATGAACAAAAACAGCTAAACATCAGTGCACATATTGCAAAATCAGAAGACACAATTCTTCACTGGGTGCTAGTTCAACCACCGCACCTCGATATGTGTAAAAGTAGTTTAACCTGTGTAGCCTTCAGCATGCGAAAGCAAAGAAGACTATCAGAACAGGCTTCATATATAGTGTTTGGAATCTTTGATTCAAACCGTAATGCACTGTTAAAATAAAATTTCAGAGTTTGCTTGTTTCATTCAGAAAAAAGATAGTGTCTTAGTCATGCTGCCACAGTTAACGGATAAACTTGCACCGGCTACATTGAGTCAAAGGAGTAATTAAAGTGAGGCAGACAGATGCATGGTGTGAAAATGATGCTGTTGTATCAAGTAGCATAACTGCTCACTTAACATTCAGCTGCTTTCCATGCCTCTGCATACAGACTGAGAAGCTTTACCTCTTCACCATCTGCTAGTGAAGCACTGTTTGTTCACTGTGATCACCCACTCAAGGCAGTCACATGGTTAAGTAGAGCCCTTCACTACATGTAAGGACACCGACCTGAAACTGTGCATAAGTCCTGTAAATATTGTCATTTTTTGGCTACTGCAGCTGTTCATCAGCAGCTGCATCACTACTGCCAACATGCAGACCATGCAATTCCCCAAGCACTTAATCAACAAGAGTACAATAATGAAGAGTGGCAAATTGGGCTAGCTGGTTCATTAGGAAAACAAGAAGCTAATGCAAGAAAAAATAAACACTCTAGAATTTTGATGGCTCTGGTTTGGTTAATATATTCAAACTTCAAAAAGCTGATTATTACAGAATGCCATAAAGTGTGGTGCACTGTTACCAACTGTTTTTTTTTAAGCTATAACCTGTTATTACCAGACATTCATGTACCATGGCTGAAGACATACTGTTCATCGTTGCCATGTCTTGAGCATCGGAATTAGTCTCTTTCATAAAGGTTTCATATTATCCATTCAAAAATATTGTTGTCTATTTCTATAAACACATAAAGGCATATAACTTCACTGGGTGTTACGTAAACTAGTGGCTCCTCTCTTCTGACGCAGACTGAAAGGTGCTTTGCATGGAGAATTTCAGCAGGAAATAGTTTCTTGCATTTCAGAATTATACAAGAATTCACTCCAGTAAGAATTCTACAAATGAGAGAAAACGCACTTGAGAAGCTGACAAATGCACTGTTTTTAGTCTTTATAGTTCAAGTGTACTGGAGAGAGTGGAATGTTTGTTGGTTGATGACCATTCGCTAATATTCAGTGACACTTGTTGAGTCACAGCCACGGTTGTGGACTACAGCCTGTTTTTCACTTTCATCCAAGTTCAGACACAGCTTTCCAGTGCTTAACAAAACTGTCTGCTGACCAGCTCTCCTCTCCTGTACACCAAAAAAACTCACTGCTTCTGGTGAAAGATTTAAACTAGCTTTAGCTGCCTATAACTTTCGACCAAGTACATAACATTCCAATATTTGTAAAGGAACATCATTAGCTCCGCTGACCGATTTCACAAGAAGTTCATTTCCGCCTTCAAATAAATGAAGAATGCGACCAATGAGGTCCTAGTTTAGCCGCACATTTAGGAAGATGAAGGATTTGGTGTACATTGTATGTCATTGCACCCAATCCAAGCAAAGACTGTGCTCTCACAACAAACTCCGAGAGAAGATCAGATGATCTCATTATGGTCATCTGAAGTGACGGTGTCTAGTAGAAGTATATAGACACCCTCCACAAGCAAACTGGAATGTCTGACATACTTATCTGGCAAAAAGCCATGAAGGCATGGTAATGAATAATGAAGAACCCACCACTTCCATTCACTAGCTCTCCAGATTGTGAAGTCTAACAATCTTTGGGGTGTACGTGTGAACCAATTCGGTGGCTTGATTGCCAATAACCTCCTGTTCAAAGAGGCTAAACTTTGTTGTGAACCAATCTAAACAGCTTTTCTCTTTTAAATGTGATCACATTTTTATTCTTTTTAAGCTGTTGTATGGTGTATATTTGTTCCAACAATCTTTCCCTTCTGAATCCTGGGCTTCATATTTGACTTATATGCATTGTCTTTTCTGGTAATATAAATGCATTATTTCTGACTCATTTTTTGGGCAAATGAGGAAGCTTGCTTCTCCTTGAAGCACATTACACCTATACAACACACATAGATACTGATAGACTATAGAGCTGGCAAACTAATATGAATACACTATTACACTAATAAAAAGAATACACTAGTAGAGTTGTACAAGCAGAATAGCACAGATACGTCCAGAATAGAACTAAAAGTAATTTTATCAGTGTATCAGTTGTATCGTTTCATAATGCAATAGAAACAAACTGCTATAATTTTTATTAGGTTGCCCTATCAGATTTTTCGCTAGTGATCTTTCAGTGTAAATGCATATCAACTTTTTGACTAATGCTAATAACTGAACACATGGCTTTTTTTGCTGCAAGTTTTCTTGGACTCCTGCTTCCCTTAAACTTATGCTGTATAATATGCTTGCAAGATAAAAACTGGAGTATGCTTCATCAATCCGGGATACACCGACAAACACACACAACTCTCATATTTAGTTGAAGCCATACAAAACCAACCTGTACATTTTATTGTAGCTGCTTATTCCCATACTGCAAGCATATCAACAATTACAACTTGCCTTGATTGGCCAGGCTTGTCAACAAAAAAAACTTACCCATTTATTTCACAAATTCTCTATTGAAACATATGTTATTACCTCCTTGTATCTCATTGAGAATGAACTACAACCTCAAGGTACAGGTGCCAACTTGCCAAACCAATCTTTACTATCCCTGCAAAAGGAAGCCTCAGAACACACACACGCACACACATACACACACATATATATCAATGAGCTACAAGGAGGTAATAAAAACATGTTTCAATTGAGAATTTGTGAAATAAACAGGCAAGTTTTCTTGTTGCCTAGCCAATCAAGGCAACTTTTAATTGTTGATATGCTTGTGGCATGGGAATAAGCAGCTACAATAAAATGTACAGGTTGGTTTTTTATGGCTTCAACTAAATATGAGAGTTGTGTTTTTTGTAGGTATATCCCGGATTGATGAAGCATACTCCAGTTTTGATCTTACAAGCATATTACACAGTATAAGTTTAAGGGAAGCAGGAGTCCCAAGAAAACTTGCAGCGCAAAAAGCCATGTGTTCAGTTATTAGCATTACTCAGAAAGTTGATATGCATTTGCATTGAAAGATTATTAGTAATATGATTACCTATGTACAAGGTGCTTAATAAGAACAGAGTGTTTAATTTTGTAGGTAAATGTGTTAAAAGCACTAGTCATGATGTGAAAATCTCTTCAGTTTACTCTTACCACCTCACCTTACCACCATTTTACCTTTAAACGCACGCACGCACGCATGCACGCACGCACGCGCGCGCGCACGCACACACACACACACACACACACACACACACACACACACACACACACACACACACACACACACACACACATACATACATAAGATAGAAAATTGGGCAAGTTGTTGAAGCTTCATGGCAGCTACTGCATGACAGATGCCGTCAAAAGTAATAGAATGGGACAGGATACAGCACTATCAAATGAAGTTTATTGAAAGAAAACAACCAATATATAACACACATCACGTGACCAACACCCGGCCCCCTAGCATATGCAGATACATACCAAAACAACCTTCACATCACCGAATGCACATGTTTTGACGGCAACACACATGTCACGGCTGATTAATCAATGTAAAAAACAATTACTAAGGCACAATGCAACTCAGTGGCTTTACTTAAGATCTAACACGGCAACCTCGCTATCTCACAGCGAGATGGATGGCTGGCTAACACATAGTGAGCCTTTCTTTCTAATGTGATAAGCCTCCATTAATACATGTGAGAGCTTTTCACAGTGTGTGAACAGCAGAATAGTACTTTCAAAAACTGGATGACGCCCAATGCTGCAACAATGCACAGAAAGGTGTGGATGCGCAAAAACCTTTCAAAAAACTATGGTACTTCCTTAGTCGAATGTTTAAGCACCTTCCAGTCTGACTGATATATATTTTGTAGGCTTCAAGAAAAAGGAATCGAATAAACAACATTTCGTGTGCAAGAGACAAACTGTATGCTGTATTTCACTTTGCAGTCCTCCCTGCTCAGACACCCGTTGTGAAGAATGTGCTTGTTTATTGCTTCACAAATTCCCTTCAGCTTATCTTTAAATTAAAACCCAATCCTCTCCTGGAACTTAGAAGCCACCTTTTTCTGCCTGTGCGACAATTAATAGAGGGGATAATGGCAACTTTGTTCCGCTCTTGCTCCTTAAGCTTCTACCATCCTGGTCGCACCTGAAGTTCCTTAACGTGCTTCAAGATAAAAAAACCACTGAAACTGAATAACCTGCCTCATTAAGCCTTGTCACCAGATTTCTTACACTTTCAAGGATAAGGTGAGGATAGCTCTTGGTTGAGGCATCTCCAATTGCGTGAGTGGCAATACTGTACTTAATAAGTTTTGAATGGCTAGACCTATAATCAAGAAGGAGCTTAGAAGTTCTCAACTGATATCCCCAGCATACGTGATCTCACATAAAAGTAAGCCTGCCATAAGAAGTTGCAGCACATTTTTTTTTTCTGGAACTTCTAAAGTGAAGTTGAAACCTTGCTATTGTTCTCTAAATAGCTTCAGTACTTCGATGACAGCTCTGTGAAAGTTATCATTTGCTCATGAAAAACAAATAATCATCCACGTATCTGAAAATTTTAAGAGCAAGCCCACTCAGGTTTTGATTATCTTCTGGTCAACATAACTTAAAATATTACTGGGCAATGGTGAAACACCGGAACCTATGCAGATGCCAGCATTCTGGACACATATTTTACTTTCCCACCAGACCAAAATTGACCTTAAATAGAAATCAAGAAGCTCCAGAAAGTTTGCAACAAGAATTTTACACCTTTCAGCAAATTCCAGCTAACCTGTTTGCTTGTGTATGCAGTCCTTAACAAACTGCAAGAGACGCGCCTGCGGTAAAGAATTGTATAAATCTTCTGCATCTATACTAAAGCCTGCCCATTTTCCCAGATTATGCTCCTGCAAGAAGTGTACAACAGTCTGAGAGCTGGCAGCAAGGAATTGGTCGTTGATTCCCAGCCTGTCAAGGTGTGTCTGCAGAAATTCTGAAACATGAAGCCATGATTTATATTCCGACACAATGGTTCTGAAATGGATTCCCTAAGCTTGTGTGTTTTGCACTGAAGAAGGCGCATAAAAGAAAACCTTTTTCCACCTTAACATCATTTGAGACTGTTGTCAAACCAAACTGATTCAACTTCGTGACAGCTCAACATTTTATGTCAGCTATATTGGTATAAATTTCATTAAAATTGATGTCAGTGGCTGACACACCCTCCTCCGGAAAAGTGCTTTCCAACATGACAACACAATGCCCTTTTTTGTCTCCAAGAAACCTCCAAGTTTCTGCCCCATACGTTAGCTCAGATAGAAGGCAATGATTCTATGCTTGATTGTACAAAATTATATATATATATATATATATATATATATATATATATATATATATATATATATATATAACTTTGTATTCATTATCCAGGGCCAGGGAACAAGAGAAGCCAGACACCACTGACCAATTTCTGACTAAAAGAATTAATTTTTGACCTTATACATCTTGTTTTTACTGTACATGTCCCTCACCTCCATCCAGGTTCCCAACATTTATATCTAAAAAGCTTGTCTATCACCACATACAGGGTCTGTCCTGGAAGTAATGTCAGTAAATTTATTGTGATGTGACTGTATGTCAGAACGGTCTAACTGGTTGAAACTAGTAGCGACGGAATCTAGCTAAGCAGCGGTCCGTCAGTCAGTGTGCTCCGAACATCGGAGAGTGTCGGACGGGCCCGTCCGTGAGCTGTTTTTTATTCTTGTGCAAGTGAAAATGCAGCGCTCATTAGAACAAAGATTTGCGATCAAGTTTTCTGTGAAACTTGGCAATACCGCTGCAGAAACTGTTACTATGCTCAAGACTGCCTATAAAGAACATGCCTGGTCAGATCGGCAAGTGTTTCGGTGGCACAAGGCCTTTCGGAAGGCCGGAAAGAGGGCGACGACAAGGGCTGCGCTGGATGGCCATCCACGACCACTACGACTGACAATGTAACACGAGCGAGAGAACTGTTGAACTCAGACCAACAATTAAGTGTTCGTTTAATGGTCGATATGTTAAACGTTTCGAAAACTGAAGTTCACGAAATTCTTACAAACAATATCGGCATGCGGAAGGTGTGCACAAAAATGGTTCAAAAAGTGCTCACTGACAACGAAAAGTCACGCCGCGTTGAAATATGCCAAGAAAATCTCAACATGTGCAAACATGAGCGAAAATGTTTTGACAACGTCATTACAGAAGATGAGACTTGGGTATCTGAATATGACCTGGAGACCAAAAGGCAATCATCTGAGTGGCACACACACTCGTCCCCTCCCCAGAAGAAAGCCAGGATGAGCAAATCAAAGATCAAGATTATGCTCATTGTTTTTTTTTGACATCCACGGACTGGTTCATCATGAGTTTGAAGAACCTGGAACCACTGTGAACTCCAAATGTTATGTGGATGTCCTTGAAAGACTGAAACGCAGGGTTCAACATATCCGGCCGGACATTGCACACAACTGGAAGTTGCACCACAATAATGTGCTGGCCCACAGTGCCTTCAGCGTCACCGACTACCAGGTTAATGCAGTGGGGCCAACGATTCCCCAGCTCCCGTACAGCTCGGGCTTGGCTCCCCCCTGACTTTTTTTCTGTTTCCATGCCTCAAAACACCCCTGAAAGGCAATCATTTTGGGACAGCGGACGTGATTAAAGCAGCTAGCACCACAGCATTAAAGGCCATTCCGGAGGAGGACTACCGCAACGCATTCGAGAGCTGGAAGTCTCGCTGGAGCCGATGTATTGACGCAAAAGGAGAGTATTTTGAAGATTTTAAAACTTTTTGTAACAACAAATTCAATAAATGATTTTTAATCGCCTTACTGACATTACTCTCAGGACAGACCCTGTATATGCACCTTGAAGGTATGTATGTGGAAAGCATTTCAACCTCTGCTTGCTTTTCTGGCATGGAATAAAACGGCCTTTGTCCCTAAACCACTTACTTTTAAACTATTCCGTTTGGTTCATTTTTCTAACTTCTGCAGAGTTGCATTCACAACTTTCATAGTTAACCGGCTCCGTTTTCATTCTTGCTTCCTAAAATATGCTCTCCTATCATGCATAATTTGGAAGGCCTTCCGTATTGTATTTCAAGACTATCAGTGCAATGTTGCATGAAGAAACCTATTCTTGGAGTGAATTATTGTTCAGCTTGATATCATGATAGTGCTGCATGGTTGTTATTTAACTCTGCAAGAGAATGGTCCTGCCATCCTACCAAGAGTGCATTTCATGGGTATTACTCTCTTTCTTTTGACATTAGTTTATGAGGCTCACAGATATGTATCTGTGTCAACAATAACAATTGACAACTAATTTTGTGCAACATGCACTACATTTAATCAGATAAAAGTTGCATGTTTTGTCTCTTGGACCAGTCTGCTCAGTGGTAGGAGGTCGAGACCACAAATGAGAATGGCTGGCCAAGATCTGTGGTGTATGTCCCGTGTTATGCATCTGACAAGATTTCATGGTGGCAAGAAGACATGTCGGACCTGATGTGATCTTTCTAATTATTGTGCACAGAGTTATCAGCATGATAATATCCTTAATGCTATAAAGAGTACCTCCAGCAAGCAGTATATATGCTTATGCCTTTTTGTCGCTTATGGCAACAAAATCCAACATCCTTTGAAACATGCTCACTTGCTGTCTGATGCACAAAATGAAGATCGCTGCCTTCTCTAAATTTATTAGCAACAAGAAAGCCACTCTGGAAGCAATTATATACATACACAGCAACACACGCTAAAACCTACAAAAGGGAGAAAAAACACAAACTAGGCTAACAATAAAAGAAACCTGACACCCAACAAGTGTTACATGCATGTTACTCAAGTATGCACATTCAACCTGAGTTAGAGAGATAGATGGTCGACTCCCGCACTCCTGTGCATGCATGTGGATATGTTAAGCCTCAGCTACTCTTTCTATATCATAACTGTCCCCATGTTTGTGAAATCTGGTGTACAACTGCAAGAACAATGATGGCTTGACAGGTGGTTTACCTTTCAGTGAGTTCTATAAGGAGGATGCATCAACTCTTCCAGCCAATGTACACATTACCACATGAAAGCAGCAGCTTATAAACAGCACAACACCATACAGCACAAATTATATATTCGCCACGTGTTATTAAACTTACATCATTAAAGTACATTAGAATTGGTGCGCTAAGGCTGGTGCACAATATATGCATATACTTTAAACAATCATAAATAATGCAGTAGCTTGGAATATGATTGGCTATTCTCGGAACTGCTTTGATAATACAAAAGTGAAGGCTTTGTTTTTGGCATCACCCACTCCAATTCGTTTTCTTTCTTTTTCCAATTGAAGCATTGGCAAGGTTTGTGCCATGCGCTTCGACCGTGATTTTTTCTTGTTCGCGCACGGCCATGACCATAATACAAGAAAATCGCCCCAGTAACGCAGTGGTCCCTGCCTACTTTTTCATATACTTTACCGCAATACATTACGTATGCTTCACCGCATAACATGACTGTATTGCGGCAAAGCTGATTTTATGGAACTGACATTACGTAACTTTGTTCTTCTGCTGCTCGGATGAGCATAAGCTCGAAAAACCACAAAATAAAGACTTGGCTTGCTGCTGGTTGATTTCTAGCTAACATTTCGAGACGTCCACGTTGTTAAAAAAAGCATCGGTGAAGTTCCTCGCGCTCGGACGCGCTTCAAAAGGCAGCGTGTGACCACCTATAATTAAGGCAGTCATAAGCGGCAACGAAATCCACACAAGGTACATCAACTTCCGCAAAGCTACTGGGCAACGCCATCAATAACTGGCACACGGGCCACCCAGGAGCTGGCAAACGCTGCGATGACATCCACACAAACCACGTCGGTTTTTCACAAAGCTATTGGGCAACACGATCAGTCACAGGCACAGGTGAAGTCCGCAAAACACTACATGAGCAGAACCACTACGGCCATACTCAATCACTTCGCCACAAGCTCTCACATATAACGACATCAAACAGCTACAATCACTTCTCCACAGCCACTGACCCAGGCGAAGACCGCACGGACAGAACGGAAGCACCGATTCTGGGCTCGATAGTCGCGTTCCACAAAGCTAGTAAAGCACACGAGCAGCCAGGGGCACGGCCGAAGTCCGCACGGGCAGAATGGAGCTCACGTCGCGTCCATCACTTTAGCGACACCTATTTAAAAATAATATACGGAGCCAAGCCAAATCATTATTTAGCGTCTATTTGGGTGAACCTAACGCTTTCGGGCCCTAACCGTTCGTACGACCAGGGCACTATAACGGTTACCCCCCCCTTTCCACTCCTACGACCGGGTCGTAGGAACGGCGGCCAACCTGTATACACCTGTTAAAACAGCGCTACGTGGTAGTGTGGACGGTGTGCCAGGACCTGTGCTCGTCAGCATCAATGACACATTCAAGCAGACGAGAGAAGCCTGCAAGTAAAAAAAGTAGTCTTCGCAATGCCATTGAGGCGACGTTGATAAGTTGCCTGGAGCGAAGCAGCTCACCAGAATGTGCTTGCAATGAGCATAGCAATGAGCAATGAACATGGGGGACAATGTTGTTTATTATCTGTGTGGATATGTTATTCGTAAAGTCACAAAGGGTGCCCCATGGGATCTATGCATAACGGACATAAGCTTTGAAACCACAGCAGTTGGCTGTGACAGTTACTTGAGGGCAGAAGTCTCAAGCAAGGTTCCTTAAAGCACCTGATGCCAAAGATACTGGGCTCTATGAAGACTGCTAACAAAAGTGTGTCGGCTTCCCTGGATGAGGCAGGCCTTTGCGGAGAGATATTTTGGAAGGTTTTAGTAGTATAAAACTTTTATTTAAAAAAAGAAAAAAAAATCACATTCAGGTCCAGTGGGTGGGTCCCTCAGTCCAGGGCCCCACTGGCGATCGCGGCACGCCGGGCTTGGTCGAGAAGGGCCAATTGGTCCTCCCGCACCGTGCTGGCTAGCCACACCTCCCACTGCCTACTGTTGGAGTTTTGCCCCATAAGGGGTGATTGGATTTCTTGTGGCCGACTCTGGCACGACCATGTGATATGGTCAAGAGATGGTCGCCCTCCGCACCAAGGGCAAGTGTTGGGATACCGAGTGGGGTGTATGTGGTGTAGTAGGAGTAGGTGTGGGTATGTACGGGTTTGTAGTCGGCGCCAGTCCCGCATTTGCGCTGAGTCCAAGGATGTGTCTGGAAAGCTATATTGTTGCCTTCCTCGTCTCTGTGCCTCTAAGATATCTTTTGCTGTGATCGGGGATTCTACGAGAGTGCGTTCCGTCGCTCGGATGCTATATTCTCGAGCGAGGCGGTCCGCCCTCTCGTTACCCGTCACTCCGGCGTGCGCCGGACACCACGTAATAGCGTGGTGTTCCGTGAGATTTCTTCCTAGGATTTTGATGGTGAGTTTGGGCAGGGTGCCTGCCATGAAAAAGCGACATGCCGACTGCGAGTCGGTTAGTATTACCGCAGAACGTGCTCTATTTTCAGCGTCACGTATAGCCAGAGCCACCGCAGTAGCCTCTGCTGTGGCCACCGACCCTGTTCTGACTGTTGCGGAAATAGTAGTTTGTGCGTTTGTGGCTACCACAGTGAAAGTTTTGCTATCCTGTTTGCACGCGTCCGTGTAATAAACCTCCGGATTTCTACCGAACCTGCGTTCGAGTGTCCTGGCCCGTGCAAGGCGCCGTTGTCTGTGGTATTTCTCGCTCATGTTTTTAGGGATTGGGGACACAGAGATCTGGGCTCGTATGTTCGGTGGGAGGAGTTCTGTTTGGTCGTTACAATGTGCCGGTCTGAGTGGATACCCTAATCTACAAAGAAGTGTTCGACCTTGCTTCGTGGAATTGAGCCTTTTTCGTTGTGCAATCAGTGTTGCAGCCACGAGTTCTTCAAATGTGTTGCTAATACCCATTGCATTAAAAAGGGTCGTGCTAGTGCAAAGCGGTAGACCAAGCGCCGCCTTATAAGCTGAGCGTATAAGGGTGTTTATTTTAGTTACCTCTGAGTTTGATACTTTTTGGAAAGGAAGGCCAAAGGTTACACGGCTTATGATAAATGCCTGTACGAGCCTTATCGTCTCTTCCTCCTTGAAGCCTTTTCTGTTTCTTGCTACTCTATTTATCATCCTAGACACGCTGTTAACCGTTTTCCGGAGATTTGCGATCGTGTGCCCTACTGCTCCATTTTCCTGTATCCATAGTCCGAGTATTCGAGCTTTAGATACCTCCTGTATTGTTTGACCTCCCAGAGCAAGCTTTATCGGAAGTCTATCGTCCTTTCGTGTATAAGGCGCTCTTACTCGGATTAGTTCGGACTTCTCCGGGGCGCAATTCATGCCAGCTTTTGTTACATGATCCTCAACAATACTAATTGCCTTCTGGAGGGTTTCCTGACGTTCCCCTAAAGATCCCTTTGCGGTCCACAGAGTTACGTCGTCCGCGTAAATCGCATGTCCTAAGTTTGGGATCCGTTGTAGTTTCACCGCTAGTCCTTTCATCCCTATATTGAAGAGTAGCGGTGAAAGAATTGAACCTTGCGGCGTTCCTCTTTTGGGGGTCTGTAGAACATCTGAGCGGGTGGATCCTAGCCCTATCGTGGCGGTGCGGTTGTCTAGAAAGGATTTTATGTATTCATAAGTGCGCTGTCCGCAGTTCATGTTCGATAGTTCCGTTAAAATGCTTTCGTGCGAGATGGTATCGAAAGCTTTTTTGATATCTAATGCCACTATGAATCTGTCTGCATTTCCTCTCTCTGTGTTTAATACTTCTTCTTTCAGTAGGAGAAACACGTCCTGTACCGACATATGCTGTCTAAAGCCGAACATAGTTTCCGGGAAAAGGTTGCTGTTTTCTATGTACCTAGTGAGTCTCATCTGTATAACCTTCTCAAAGAGTTTACCCAGACATGAGGTAAGGGATATGGGTCGGAGGTTTTTTATGTCCCTAGGTTTCCCTGGCTTCGGTATTAGAATTATCTCTGCATGCTTCCATGCCTGTGGGATTTGACCTCCTTCAGTCCATACATGTTTGTTAAAAAGATCTGTTAGCCCTGTTAAAGCATTGAGGCTAAGATTGCGAATCATGGCGTTTGTTATTTTGTCCGGTCCAGGTGCCGTATTTTTCTTGAAAGTTTGCGCTGCCGCAAAAACCTCTGCCACCGATATAGAGGCATCTAGTTCCTCATTGTTCTCTCCTAAATATGTGGGAGTATCATGGTTTTGCATGGAATTTGCTCCTATATACATGTCTTCTAGTGTGTCTAGGAGATGGGTGTCAGCGTCTTGAAATTCGCATTCAAGTAATCGCAGATCTCGGTTCGTCGCTGTTTTTGTACTTGCAGGATCTATCATGCTTCTCAAAATGGCCCATGTATTTTTTGTGTGTAAGGTTCCTTGTAGAGATTCACAAAATTGGCGCCAATTATTGTTTTCTAGTGTTTGTGCATAAGCATTAGCCTCCTGTGTTAGTTGAGCTATACGTATTTTGAGCTTTCTGTTTAATCTTTGTCTTTTCCATCGTCTCGTCAGGCTTCTGCGTGCTTCCCATAAGTATATGAGGCGGCTGTCTACCGCTGTTATATCCGATGTTGTAGCAATCTCCCTCGTTGCGCTTTCGTGCGTTTCGCGTATTTGCTCCACCCAGGTTTCAATATCTTCTGTGAAAATGAGCTGCTCTTGTTTATCTCGATATACAGTCCAGTCTGTAATGCAAGCCCTCCCTATGGAGCGACGGATTTTGGGGGAATTGATACCTATCGAGACAATGTTATGGTCACTGCCCAAATTTTCCTCCAAATTTGTCCACCGCGTCTCCCCTGGATGGCTCGAGAAAGCTAGATCTGGGGTTGTATCCGCCGCTACATATTGCCTAAACGTGTGTAACACCCCGGTATTGTAATGAGTTCTAACCCGTATCGATCTGTCGTCTCAACTAGTGATTTCCCCTTCACTGAGTCTTTGTTGTAACCCCAGGCGGAGTGTGGTGCATTGAAGTCACCAACCACTAGCAGCTTGTCTTTTCGCTCCATGTCTGATATTGCATGACTTAGTAGGGTATCGAAGCATGGTGCTCGCTCTCGAGGAGGACTGTATATATTTACGATTACAGTCTTGGCTTTATTCCTTTTGCATGGCCACACCGTTAGTATTTGATGCTGTGTGTCGTGCTGTGGCATATACGTGACGCTGAGGGCCAGGTCTTTTCTCGCAAAGCTGGCGACCCTAGGATAATCAGGATTGGAATACGTCTCGTATCCTTTTAGTTTTTGTGTAATTTGCCCAATTTCTTGTAGGCATATAATGTCGGGTAGGACTGGCGCTGACTGTATATATTGTGCAAGGGCAGCATGTTTGTTACGTAATGTACGGCAATTCCATTGCCATACCTCAAGGTTTTCAATGTTTCTGTGTGTCGTGTCAGCCATGAATGGTACTATCGCTATCCGTCGTCTCTATCACTTTAGGACGACGGGTAGGAGCTCCAGGGCTAGCATTAAGGCGTTTTCGTGTGGTTACTTTGATGCAGCTTAGGGAGTCGTCTACGTGTCTCTTAAGATCACGCAGTTCTGCGAACATCATCTGTACTTGATGTGTGATTGTTTCCAGCTGCTTTCCTATGGGCTCTTCTGGTGTTGGTGTAGGTTTACTAACATGTGTTGTAGACGCTTCGTTTGTTTTGTTTGCGAGGTCGTGCATTGTTTGCTTAAGGGCAGCCATCTCTTTCTTCAGTTCTGCCAGACTGGCTTTTAGTGATCTATTTTCTTCTATAAGTTTCTGATCCGCGACCGATTTGTGATTCGTATGATGTTGTGCAGTGGGAGCTGCAACTTGCGCCCAGCTTACCTTTGGTGCCGCCATTTGTGGTTGGCCAATGGTTTCCCTGGACTGAGGGTGTTGAGGTGTTGCCTTCTTCATCTTGGACTTCTCTGGTCCCCGCCCGGTTTCTTGACGGTGTACTTCCGGGAAATTTTCCTGGTCGAAGGGAATAGATCCTTCCGTGGTATATCCGTGCTCTTCTTCCTCCGACTCGAACCACCTTTGTTTACGCTTGAGGCTGCATTCCTTTGATGGCTTCCATTGTTGGCGTCCTGACGACGGTTCTGGTCGGCGAACCTGTTTTAGACGCTTTCTGCAGCTTCGGTCCCCCGTTAGGTGGGCTTCACCGCACGAGGCACACTTCGGGTTACATTCGTGTCCGTCTGCAGGATCTTCCGTTCCACAAATCCTACACACACACAGTTCCGGTTGTGGGCACACATCAGTTCTGTGACCCACCCTTTGACATGTTTTGCAGACTTGCACTGTATTTCGATACGGATAGCAGGCCATTTCGCCTCCCTCGTAGTACACATATCTTGGTACTACGTTTCCGAAGAATACAATGACGGCACTCTTAGTGTCCCCCAGCATTCGTGCGTGAGCGACTTCCACGTTTAGCGTGCGCACTCTGATTTTCGATTTAAGGACGTCTGAGGGCGTATGTGGGGTGAGTCCGTGGATTACCCCCCGAACTGCTCCGTCCCCCAGAGCTACATACGCTTTCACCGCATGGGGTTTTCCATTTATCTTGAGTGATGTAATCTGGCGCAATGTGTTTGCGACTTCCTTTTCTGGGGTTGAAACAATTACAATGTTCGATCCAGGCTTAATACGTAGCAGAAACTGCTCACCTTGGATCTTTTCATTGCAAGCCTCTATAATAGCACGGGCCAACACGGGAGTTGTAATTGCTCGAAGTGGGAGTCCTTGATGCGGTCTCACAATGACCTTGAAATCGTCCTTTGGTAAGGGTGGTAGTTTCTTCCCGTTGCGTCGCGGGCGAAATCTTGGCTTGTCTGCGTTCTTTGGAGATTCGTTCTTCCGGTGCTCCTGCGCACGTTCTCTCCGTTGCATTTTTCTTTCCCTGACGGACACAACTGTGGTCCATCCCTCTTGGGCGTCTTGAATGCGTTTGTCGGTCGTATTCTCACCGCTGTTGACGGTGGACGGTGATGGGCTTATCTCTGCGTCGGTGGTCATCGCCTGGTGCGGTCGGATGTCCGTGCAATCCATGTGCTCTTCGGTGTTGGAATCATGGCTGGTCGAGGCTCTTCCCGCTGAACCGCTTTTCGCACAACGCGCTGGAGTTTGAGACGCCATCAGCGTCGGCGTCGCGGCAGAGTCGCCGCCGGCGTCGCGGCTGCCGCCGCTCGCTACTCGTCGGTAGGCTTACACTGGCTCACTTGTGGAGGTAGCAATCCCTTCGTGGTATTTCCGTGAAAAATGGTCCAAGGGCCAAAATTCTGGCCTCCCTGGCTGCCGCTTGACTTCCCGGAAACGATGAGGTGCACTTTTCGTAGGTTCGAAGAACTGGACCACACGAAAAACATGGAAATTGCGGAGCGTGATGCGAGTGCGTCCACACTCCTCGATGCCTTGGACGCGTCCTCTTGGAAGGTTTTAGATTATCTAGAGGTGTGCTGCCTCCCTCTTCTTGGTTGTGCAGCGCTTATGCTCGCGTTCACGTGCGAAGTACTGAATTTCTTCATTGTTATGCGGATGCAGTTTTACTTCAGGGATGCAAACTTTCGACTAGAAAGCAGTCATAAGGTAGCTGTTGCAACCAAGAAAGCGCGTCTTTTGTGAATATCGATGCATAATGCTTAGATTCATCAATCCGGCGTTGTACTGGTCCTATACTTTTTTTCATGTGTACATAAAACATTCCACTAACGAAAATCCTCACTCTCCTATTCATTCGCCTATTAGCTGCTTTTTACAGAGTGCACAATGTAAAAAGGCTATTCTTTGAATATTTAGCGCCAGGAAATGCAGCAAACAAAAAAAATGTGGCATTGAGTCGGCGGCGCGCTGCTGCTTTGGGAAGCTTCCGCAGCCAACCGGGCCAACCATGGCGGCAGCGCCACCTCGCGAGAGGAGACGGCAGAGGGTCACCTCGCGCCGCTCCCAGGCGGAGTTTTACAACTGAAAAGTATCTAGTAGCGTTGATCGTAACAGCCGGGATTAGTAATACGCGCTCCTTCATTAATTACCTTTGTGCACAAGCACTTCAGAGTCGTTACGAATCTGCACCACGTAGCCAATATCAGTGTTACTGTACAGCTTTCACAATTAACGGTCTACTGCTACGAAATTGCATGACGACCATTTTTCCTCAGCATACATTTGTTTCGTATTCATCAGCAGGGCGTAGTGTTTTGCCAGTGTGGCTGTACAGCTCTCACAACGATCTACGGCTCAGATTGCATGGGGACGCAAGTTTTAGTACTTTCACATACAGAGTACAAGATGTTCCATTCTCACGAATCTCCAAGTGTGTTGTATGCTCAGTTACATATCGGCACGGCAATTGAATTCATTCATAAACTGTTTCCGTTACCGCGATTCCCCGAAGTGTTTGGTATGCTCAACGGCACTAATGAACAATGTATCGGCACGACGTAATGCTTTGCCATAAAAGTCATCCAAGAAAACTCCTCACGTTCAAACGTATCCCCCTGCGACTATGCTACCGCCGCAAAAATAATAATAATGCAACTACCTCGCATCGGCACGTGGCAGTCGAATTTATAAGCTGTTTCCGTTCCCGCGAATCTTGCTCAACGACGAACCTTGCTCAACGACACTAATGAACAATGCATAGGCACGATGTAATGCTTTGCCACTGAAGACACCTCACTTCCAAAGGTATCCCCCTGCGAGTATAAAAATTTAATATGCTACCGTCGCAAAAAAATGACAACAAACTCACCTTGGACACGGCTTCTTCGACTTGATTCACGCATATTACATCTTTACTCGCCTGCAATGCATGACCAAGCGAAGAAAAGCAAGAACAGACGACAAACTGTTTCAAAGCGAACGTGAATCTCGTCGTCTGTCTTTCACCTTTAGCGGCCCGCTGATACTTTCTACGTATTATATAATTGTACGTGCAATAACAAGTTCTCATAGTTAGCGAAAAAATGCTTTTGTGTAATATTTAAGCTAAAACAGCTTTTTGCGTGCTCTTTCAGTAGAAAATGAAGACGCGTAGCGCCACCTGCCGGTGCGCAAAGGCAGTAATTGAGTTGTGTGAAGCCCGACTCACCTGCTGCTAAGTTACCTGTGCACCTAGCGACTGCGAAACAACGATTTAACTAGATTTTGGTCCATTTAACTATATTTTGGTACATATTGCGAGTGTTTTGCGCATTTAACACCCAGACAGAGAGCTATGAATTTCTCCGCAAGTCGGACGCGTCACCAAACAACTTTTTTTTTCTTTCTCTATGACCAAACTGCCATAAAGCGCTTGCTGGCTCACCCGTCAGACTGATGGCAGTAACGATGGCAACCTCGACAGCTCCGCGCGCTACGAAGAAACGCCGCAATCGACGCTTTACTGTTGTGTTGTAAATTGCCATGTACGTGAAGGACTGAATAAGAACGTTCAGTTTTACAGATTTCCATCGCGATCTATGAAGGGGAAAGGCGAGAGCGCTGGATATGGGCCGTTCGACCTGTTAATTGGGCAATGGAATTACTTGCATTCCCCACAACACAGCGGCTCGCATGAGAAAGTGCGACAATTTTGTTCTGTTGTAATTGTGTTGCCTAGCTCTGACGGAGGACCGCAGTAACCAAGCGAAAACTCAAGAATCTGTAGCCGCCACTTAGTTGGTAACAGAAGAAGATAGATAGAATAAACTTTATTGTCCAACGGATAAGGGGATCTACCCACCCCCCGACACGCAAGTCAGAGGGCGAGTGCCGCCGCCTCAGATGCAGGCTGGGAGGTCTTGGGTCCCAGCAGCCTCTTCAGCCAGTTGGACGAGCCGGAGCTGGAGCTCAGAGTCCGAGCTGCGCAGCAGGGTCTCCCAGGTGTCTGTCTCTACTACCTATTTTGTGCGTTCCCCCGCGATGTGGTCGAGGGTCCCTCTCGCCCCCACAAAGATTACATCTATCGCTCCTGGCCTCGAGGAACATGTGGTTCGCCATAACCGTGTGCGGATACATATAAGTTTGTATAAGTTTGCGACTGCTTGTCTGTTGTTTAATTTTGGGTCTGGCGGGGATACCAGTCTACGAGCCAATCTATAATGCTGCGTGATCTCCTCATATTTTAGCATGCGCTCTCCGCTCCCTCGGTCATCGAGGGGCCCCGTAGCGGCTCGGCGGTAGAGATCTCGAGCCAGCTCGTGGGCCGCCTCGTTGCCGGGGACGGCTTCGTGCGCCGGAGTCCAAATTATTTGAATTTTTCTATCTAACTTTCTCTGGCCTAAGATTCTGGCCGCTAAGGGCGAGATCCTTCCCTTGCTAAAATTTTGTATGGCAGTTTTGCTGTCACTGATCACAAATTTCGCGTCCGTTCCTGCGCAAGCTAATGCGATCGCAATTTCCTCGGCAACTTCTATGTTGCGCCCGCGCAGAGTGACAGCGGTCACGGGAATACCCCAGCCGCTGACGGCCGTTGCCACCGTAAAACTGCCGCTACCATCCGCTGCGTCTACATAGGCCACCTCATGTTCCGAAATTTTACCGAATCTAATTTTTAATGCTTCGGCTCGTTTATGCCTCCTGTCTTTGCTATGTTCCGGGTGCATGTTTTTTGGCGGGGGGGGGGGGGGGGCATAATCAGATTTTTTCTCACTTCCCTATCTAATTCCACCTTTTGGGTGGGGCCTCTGTCCGGATTTATTCCAACTTTGGCTAATATGGATCTTCCTGTCCTCGTGGTGCTAAATCTCAATATGAGAGGTTCGCACCGCTTCCGCCAGTTCTGCCCATGTGTTGTGCACTCCTAGAGCCACCAGTCTCTCTGTTGATGTGCACATGGGCAGTCCAAGCGCTCCTTTTACGCATTTCCTCATTAGAGAATCAATCTTTTCTCTTTCCATCACTTTCAAATCGAGATATGGTGTTGCATAGCTCACCCGGCTGAATATGTATGCCTGTATTAGTTCAATTAAATTTTCTCCTTTAGCCCTCGGCCTTTGCTGGCCACCCGCCTAATTAGGCTCAGGGTCTGTATTGCGTGATTCTGCAACCTCTTGACGGTCTCGCCATTGTGGCCGTGTGACTGGAGAATCAGGCCCAAGATTCTAATTTGCTCGACTATTGGTACCTTCTTACCCGCCATATTAATTTTGATCTCGGACGGTGCCTTGCACCTTAAGTGTTTCGGATTGTATATAAACAATTCTGATTTCTGCGGCGAGCATGCTAGGCCTCTCTCGGCCGCGTAATCGACTATGATGTCAGTGGCGGCCTGAACCAGGCTTTCGACGGCTGAATCACTTCCCCGGTTGACCCAGAGGGTGATACCATCCGCATATATACTAAATTTTAATCCCTCGAGCTTTGCCAATTGCTCAGGGAGTTCTCTCATAGCGACGTTGATGAGTAGGGGAGACAGCACTGATCCCTGGGGCGTACTCTTACTCCCTAGCTCAATTGTGGGGGATTCCAGCGTTTGGAACCTCATGCAGGCAGTTCTTCCCGTCAGGAAGTCCCTGATGTATCGATATGTCCTGGTACCTACATTAATCTTGTTCAGCCCTTCCAGGACCTCCTCATGCTTTACGTTGTCAAGAGCCTTCGTTGTCAAAAGCCTGCGTATGTGCCATCGATATTTACACCTTTTAAAAGGCGTCCGCCTCCGCTTGACTCAACAAGTGGAACAGGGAGATTTGGCAAGTCAGTTTAACCAAAGATTTTGGTTCGTTTATGAATTCAAAATCCTGTTCTAGAGCATCGTTGTATCGCGAGCTCATTTCTAGTTTCGGTATTTTGTATGTCCTGCGCCGATACAACAAGCACGTTTCCCAATGTGCGGAGCATGCGTTTTTGAAACGTGAGCAATAAAGTTGCTGTAGAAGCTCTGGATGAGTAATTGCGAAGTAACTCACGTGTGTAAAGAAAAAGATGTTGCGTTTATTTACATTTATTTGTGCGCGCTTGTTAAACTGAAGCGTCTGCGAAAAGTTCAAAGCTACTGCATGAGTGAGGCTGTAGCTCCTGCGAGAAAGAAAGATCCGGCGGGTAGGCACTATAAGAAGCTTACTTTCGTTATGTTCGCACGCTGTTTGCTGCCTTGGGAAACGTTTTATGTTTGCTGCCCTAGACCTGGGTTGGCAAGAATTGGGGATAAGAGTTAATGGAGAATACCTTAGTAACTTTCGGTTCGCTCATGATATTCCCTTGCTTAGTAACTCAAGGGACCAACTGCAATGCATGCTCACTGACCTGGAGAAGCAAAGCAGAAGGGTGGGTCTAAAAATGAATCTGCATTAATTTAACGTAATGTTAACAGTCTCGGAAGAGAACAGCAGTTTACAATAGGTAGCGAGGCACTGGAATTGGTAAAGGATTACATCTACTTAGGTAGTGACCGCGAATCCGGATCATGAGACTGAAATAATCAGAAGATTAGAGAATGGGCTGGAGTGCGTTTGGCAGGCATTCTCAGATCATCAACAGCAGGTTGCCATTATCCCTCAAGAGAAAAGTGTATAACAGCTGTGTCTTACCACTACTTACGTATGGGGCAGAAACTTGGAGGCTTACGAAAAGGGTTCTACTTAAGTTGAGGACGACGCAACGATCTATGGAAAGAAGAATGATGGGCGTGAAGTCAAGGGATAAGAAAAGAGCAGATTGGGTGAGGGAACAAACGCGAGTTCATGATATCTTAGTTGAAATCAAGAAAAAGAAATGGGCATGGGCAGGACATGTAATGAGGAGGGAAGATAAGCGATGGTCATTAAGGGTTACGGACGGGATTCCAAGGGAAGGGAAGCGTAGCAGGGGGCGGCAGAAAGTTAGGTGGGCGGATGAGATTAAGAAGTTTGCAGGTACAACATGGCCACAATTAGTACATGACCGGCCGGGGAAGTTGGAGAAGTATGGGAGAGGCCTTTGCCTTTGTAGGAGTTGAGGATGGACTTCGGGATGAAAACAAATTTGGAGGATTTATTTTACATTATATACAGAGAGGTGATAGTCAAGTAACAGTCGTACAGTCATTACGGGCCGGCAGCAACTCGGACGCTGCGGCCCGCGGCAAGAAGTTCGAGAGAGGTAAATCGGGGAATGCTCTGAAATCCTCTGGCATGCTCCTTTTAAACCCTTCGAGGACTGGAAGTCGCGTCATGTTTGGCCAATGGGAGAGTCCGCTGAGATGACGCCATTTTCGGCCAATGGTAGGCGCCCGTGCGGCGGTGTCACACCCGGCGGCTCCCTGCGATCTTGCCTTGCTGACTTGCAATGCGCTCTTCAAAGGCGGACGAGGGGGGACGCTTGGGCCCCATTGTCCGAGGGCCCCCCTACTCCCGGCGGTACGGCCCCGCTGGCTTGCAAATGCCTTCTTCAAAGGCGACCGGTGCGACGCTGCCAGGCCTTCCCGGTACCTCACAGCCGCCTGACTTCGGGACTCACGTTACCTGGAACAGTGCCGGGCTATCCCCTCGCTTTCTGGAAGAGCCAAGCATTGAATAGCTCCACCGGCGGCGTACGAAGTGGCGGCCTTCAACTTGTTTGCACGTGCGCGCCTCTGGAATGTGCTTTCCGCGTTTCTGCGCTTCTCAATTAGTTGTGCTGCGATTCGATGTGGTCTGGGGAACTCGAAGTAGGCGCAGGAAACAGCCCCATATCTAACACCCTGCAGTGGGCGTAGCCAGGCTGATGATGATGATGAGCGCGATTAAGCTTTTATTCACGCGTGGCTGCTTCGGCAATCGCGTTGTCAGTGCGATGTTCTCGGTCTGCGACGGATATCACGACGACTGGCCGCGGACGATGGCCGGGCAGGCTGCTTTTGTCGGCGTCTGTGTCACGAAAGCCTGTCACTCTACGACGACTCGCTGTCGTCAGTCGCGCCGGTGTCGTGTTGGCCGAGTGTTGTTGCACCTCAGGGCGATCCCTCCGTTAGCAACCAGTTTGTTGCATTGGTAGGCGATCCCACTGCTAGCGACCTGTCTCTTGCGTACTCCAGGGTAGCGTACCGTGCTGCTGCCGAGAAGTAGCGGCGCCTGCCTTTCGGACCGACCTTTCCTTATTGGGTAGCGTGGCGTTGTCGGCGAGCTGCAGGCATCCGGTAGACCATGGCGACCGAGCAAGGGCGATACGACGATTTTCTAGTGCGAAACTTGCACTATTTATTCAAAGGTAGTTGAAAGAAAATAAGAAGAGCATGAAGTATCAAGTATTAAGTATGAAGTATATCACAAGTGTGTTTCGGAGCCCCTTAAATAGGCTCTCTACAATCGTGTGGGCGGGATCTTGCTTCCGTCGATGACACGTGACAGGCATAAAGAGAAGGCCCCTCCTCCTGCAATACCGAGCACGGAAAGGAGAAGTCGATCCTCTTTTCGACGAATCCGGGGAGAGGGTCGGATGAGTGGCCTCTCTGGTAGCGTGGGGTCCGGCCATGAGAGGGGAAGGGGATGACGTCTCACCCACGGTGCCCGTCCAAGTTGAGAGGGGAAGGGGATGACGTCTCACCCTCGGTGCCCGTCCAAGTTGAGAGGGGAAGGGGATGACGTACCACCCATGGTGCCCGACCAAGTTGAGAGGGGAAGGGAATGACGTCTCACCCACGGTGCCCGACCAAGTTGAGAGAGGAAGGGGATGACGTCTCACCCACGGTGCCCGACGAAGTTGAGAGGGGAAGGGGATGACGTCTCACCCTCGGTGCCCGTCCAAGTTGAGAGGGGAAGGGGATGACGTCTCACCCACGGTGCCCGACCAAGTTGAGAGGGGAAGGGGATGACGTCTCACCCTCGGTGCCCGTCCAAGTTGAGAGGGGAAGGGGATGACGTACCACCCATGGTGCCCGACGAAGTTGAGAGGGGAAGGGGATGACGTCTCACCCACGGTGCCCGACCAAGTTGAGAGGGGAAGGGGATGACGTCTCACCCTCGGTGCCCGTCCAAGTTGAGAGGGAAAGGGAATGACGTACCACCCATGGTGCCCGACCAAGTTGAGAGGGGAAGGGGATGACGTACCACCCACGGTGCCCGACCAAGTTGAGAGGGGAAGGGGATGACGTCTCACCCACGGTGCCCGACCAAGTTGAGAGGGGAAGGGGATGACGTCTCACCCACGGTGCCCGTCCAAGTTGAGAGGGGAAGGGGATGACGTCTCACCCTTGGTGCCCGTCCAAGTTGAGAGGGGAAGGGAATGACGTACCACCCATGGTGCCCGACCAAGTTGAGAGGGGAAGGGGATGACGTCTCACCCACGGTGCCCGACCAAGTTGAGAGGGGAAGGGGATGACGTCTCACCCACGGTGCCCGTCCAAGTTGAGAGGGGAAGGGGATGATGTCTCACCCTCGGTGCCCGTCCAAGTTGAGAGGGGAAGGGAATGACGTACCACCCACGGTGCCCGACCAAGTTGAGAGGGGAAGGGGATGACGTCTCACCCACGGTGCCCGTCCAAGTTGAGAGGGGAAGGGGATGACGTCTCACCCTCGGTGCCCGTCCAAGTTGAGAGGGGAAGGGGATGACGTACCACCCATGGTGCCCGACCAAGTTGAGAGGGGAAGGGGATGACGTCTCACCCACGGTGCCCGACCAAGTTGAGAGGGGAAGGGGATGACGTCTCACCCACGGTGCCCGTCCAAGTTGAGAGGGGAAGGGGATGACGTCTCACCCTCGGTGCCCGTCCAAGTTGAGAGGGGAAGGGAATGACGTACCACCCATGGTGCCCGACCAAGTTGAGAGGGGAAGGGGATGACGTCTCACCCATGGTGCCCGTCCAAGTTGAGAGGGGAAGGGGATGACGTACCACCCACGGTGCCCGACCAAGTTGAGAGGGGAAGGGGATGACGTCTCACCCACGGTGCCCGTCCAAGTTGAGAGGGGAAGGGGATGACGTCTCACCCACGGTGCCCGTCCAAGTTGAGAGGGGAAGGGGATGACGTCTCACCCTCGGTGCCCGTCCAAGTTGAGAGGGGAAGGGAATGACGTACCACCCATGGTGCCCGACCAAGTTGAGAGGGGAAGGGGATGACGTCTCACCCATGGTGCCCGTCCAAGTTGAGAGGGGAAGGGGATGACGTACCACCCACGGTGCCCGACCAAGTTGAGAGGGGAAGGGGATGACGTCTCACCCACGGTGCCAGTCCAAGTTGAGAGGGGAAGGGGATGACGTCTCACCCTCGGTGCCCGTCCAAGTTGAGAGGGGAAGGGAATGACGTACCACCCATGGTGCCCGACCAAGTTGAGAGGGGAAGAGGATGACGTCTCACCCATGGTGCCCGTCCAAGTTGAGAGGGGAAGGGGATGACGTACCACCCACGGTGCCCGACCAAGTTGAGAGGGGAAGGGGATGACGTCTCACCCACGGTGCCCGTCAAAGTTGCGAGGGGAAGGGGATGACGTACCACCCACGGTGCCCGACCAAGTTGAGAGGGGAAGGGGATGACGTATGGCCCTTGGCGTCCGGCCATACCTAACAGACTCTCCGGCGGGGGAGGAAGATCCCGACGTGTAGGGGCCAGCAGCCGCTGTACGAGGGATCGGCGTTTTGGTTCAGGATTCTCCGTAGAGGTCACGAACGCTTTGTTCGTAGCAGGTAGATTCCGGGCAGTGTTGCCAGGTCGGACAACTTGGAGTAGCCCAAAGCTAGAGAAACTGTAGCCCAAATGTAGCCAAACGCAAAAAATGAGCAAAACAAATTTGTAGCCAAATATAGCCATTGTTATTCTCAGTTTTATTTGTATATACATTTTCGCATTCGACTACGGTAATCGCTTTTTGTACAACCCATCGTAAAAAAATGTCCGTGATGCCGTGACGGTCGACCCTTGACATCTACAACAGCTAAACATCTTGAAGGGGCAGCGCAATATGACGAAGACAGAAGGCAGGAACACACAGGACAGCGCTGATCTCACAACTAACTCCATTCGAAGGCATACAAAAACTTATGTACACAGCCCATAGCCACATGCTCTCCCATCGATGGCGTCATTGACAGTGCACAGGCAAAAAACGCAAAACCCTGTAATCTAGTGTTACACTATGAGGCGGCTAAAAATTCAAATTCACTGTCATGCAAATTTAACGATGGCTTGCTTACGCAACGCGACCCTTTTTTCCTGATATAGTAGACCTCCATAATCTCCCTCGTGGTCTCCCTCGATGTCGAATGGAAGCGCGAACAAAAAACTTGGAGGACGCTTGGAGGACAACTGGTCAGAAAGTGTTGTGGGACGTTGATGGAAATGAACTGATCATGATTTATGACGATAGAAACAGCCACGCTGTTCGGGATTCAAGTAAGGATTATAATTTAAAATTGGCAAAGAATATCTCAAAGGCCCGTAAGTGGCGAGGCCTGGCAATGAAATCTTGGTACTTCGAATGTAGTCTATGCGATTACTGTAAGTAAGTCGGCTGTTATTTAATACAACATAATTATTGCTTAAAATTGCAGTTGCTATAGTATTAGACACTTGCGCTTTATCCTATGCTTCGGAAATCAAAAGCGCACATATGGCTACGGCAAGACGCTGAGCTGCGTATCACGCGTAAAATCGTTGTTTCGTTTTCAATTCGATTGGTTTCGCTTTGACTGTTTAAATACCAAAGTAGTTGGGCAGGGAACAATGGAAACGCATAGCTATTACCGCAAAAGTACTTAAGACTTCAGAAAACATGAATCGCAGGAACGTCGAATTGTTAGACAAACTACTTTGTCACACTTACGGCCGCACTTGTCGTCTGCCTCCCACTAATGCCGGCGCATAATCACTATCGCGATCACCTACCACCGCTGCCAACAAGCTGCCAGTGAAAGACTACATCCTCACTGCAGATAAAAAAATTCTGATAAAAAAATGTTCCCCGGCGTTTTCCGCGTTACCATTTCATGATTACACACTCTGACTAGCAAACTTTCCATTGCAGTAAAAAAATAGGTACCATGAAATGTGGCTCTCAGCTCTTTAATATTCACATTTGAAAGTGGAATGCGATAGCATTCAAAGATCCCTGACTGCTTCTCACCCTTCCCGGCAACTGCAGTGTATGCAACTATAATGTTTACCTGCAAACGCTGGAGGCGAACAATATGCGTGAAGCCGAGCTTTCTGGTTCTTTTCTTTTCATTCCACTCGCATGGCAGGCGCCGCTTGTCCTCGTTATTTTCCTGTGTCTCATGTCCTGATTTGCGCTGCACCACTCAGTCTCATGGAAAACCAACTAGCCCAAACCATCGCCACAACTACTAAGATGTCGAACAGCAGCTTGAAAAGGGGTTTGTGTTCGAGGTTCCGCGTAACAAACATAGTTTTCTCGTATAATCAAATTACAATTCGACGCTACCATGTCTATAGAGTGAGTGTAAGTCGTATTTTACGAATTTTCTGCCGCGTTTTACGTTGAGAAAATCAGTTACTTCAGCAATGCATATGCGCCAGCCGAAGGGCCTACGTGGTTCGGGATAATTTTTTCACACGGCAACGGCGTCGACGCCGGATTTTCTGCGACACGGGGCCCCTAACGCCTGTCGCATTAAAGTTCATTTCACACGCAAAGGAAAATGGCAGTAAAAAGCTTACCGTGGGAAACGCGGACTAGGTCAGAAACTGTGCCTAGCGCGATACTTCAACCAGACACCTTCGCCTTGGACACACTGGAGCATGTCGTTTACCCAGGCTTCCCTTCTTTCATGTCGGCGCCACGATGGCACAACCATATTGCTCTCTGTTTCTCAGCATAGCCATGTTAGTACAGTGCACTGTGAAACACGCTCCACTCCCAGGCTCATCCCGATGCCCGGTGATTGGGTGTCGGGATAAGACGAAGATGAGACAACATTGCTGGAGTAAATGTTAGCACGGTGAAGCGCGGTGTAAATTTAAGTTCGTCAAGGATTAAATCATCGGCTTAAAGAATGATGCACTAAGGGGGATGGGGGGGGGCATTTCGCGCACACACGCACAGCCACGCTGCTGGCTCAGCCAGCTAAAACATAGCCTTCAAGTTTTGTTTATACTCTATGAGAGTCACCTCTGGAGCGTGGATTAAGGATCCACTCTTAGCCTAAACAAAGCCAAGTCGCAGATTTTCGTAGCCCAAATATAGCCACGTAGCCAACTCACCCAAGTCGACGCCAAAAATTTTTTTCTGTAGCCGAATTTGGCTATAGCCAAACCTGGCAACACTGAAATTTCCGGGGAGTGGTTATCCGTCCTCGTGGCGCTCGTGTGACATTTCTCCCTAGTCCGGTCCGGTGAAGTTAGTCTTGCAAGCAGGTCTGGCCATTTGTCGTCTCCTGCGTGGGCAAGCAATCACCACAGAACAGTGCCGGACCGACAACCACAAAGCAGCGAGCACAAGGCCACTCTCCCCGAAGACACACCCGGTTTTTCACAACAACAACAACAACAACAACAAAAAAACCGCTACACCTTTCCCATTTCCTACGCGCGTCCTCCCCCCCTCAACACTAAAACCAGCCATTTCATGAAAGCGTTAGGACGTGGTTATTAAAATCAGCTAACAATCGGCTTCACTTCGGAAACATATGAATGCACAAAAAAAATGCCATGGAAACCCGTATGAGCATGAGGCTTTTCGATACTCAGGGGCAACAACTTAAACCGTCGGCATTGCCGTTAAGCTGACTCTTCTTGTAGCGATATAGCAAGCTAGCTTCTGCACCGCCCAACTACACGAACCGCATGTTTCCAACCTATCGCAGTGGCGTACTTATCGCACGTCTTGGTGCCACTGAACAGTCTGGCCATCTTTACAAGTACGTAATCACAAGCGCGCTAGCCTTGTGGTCACTATTCAGAACGCGTACTTGCGTGGTAGGCAAACTTTTCATTACGCCTACTCACGTTTCTTCCTTTGGTCCCTACAGGACACGTAGCTTAAACGAGCAACTAAAATTGCGTAACTTACGCACTCCGCAGAACTCTTAACAAATTGCGTCTGCTAATAACTCGTTCTACGCACGCTCACAAGAGAAGTCAGAATACGGCTGTCCTCAACACACACGAGCAACCCAGTAATAATTCTGCTTCCTTCCGTCCACACAGGACAGATGCTAAAGGAACTAAAACCGCTTCTCGGTGCAAATCATGCACTCACTGAAAACTTACGCGGTTAACCTTAGACAATAAAAACGCATAAAAAGAAGGTTAACTAAAACACACCCGCGTTACCATAGGCCTCTCAACGATAACCTTGACATTCAGGTTACTTACACAAAATTTGAAAGCCTATCTACTTATTAGTGAACACCTCGCGATACTACATGTTTACAAAAAACCGCGTCTTTCAAATCTCGAGCTGCTCCAACCAAACACAACCAGAGCTCATACCTTACATATTGAAAGAAACTCTAGTCTCAACTCGCGAAAATTTCCAAATGTTCAAAAATAAAACAAAACACTTTTCTACGGAAGCTCCCTTGTTCTCCCGTTCCAAACGTTTTTGACTGACTCATACTTTGAGCCGTACTCGAGGGGGTCGCGGACCGAAAGCTACTCTGGCTACGGAGGAACAACAAAAGGGCTGACTCACTATCAGCTCCCCCAAGACGTTAGAGTCCCCTGCCAATTTGCGTCCTGGCGTGTCGCCTTCTGGCTTCGCTACTTTAGCCACCGCATTCCGATCCTTACGGCGCTTCTTTCTGCGGCGCTTTCTCTTTGAATGCTCTTTCATGTTGCCTTCTGGCTTCTCGTGCTGACCGTTACACATCTCATCGGCCCGGATCGGTCTCTTGCCCGCACAGTCTGAGTGATTATCATTTAAATCGACTCTATCTTTGCCTCGACTGGCGGACAGCTCAACCGACTCTGGCACAATGCAGCAGGCTTTACTCGAGCTATGCAACTCGCACTCTTGCGAACTGCCCTCTACTGCATTGTCCAGCTCACGCTGTGCATCATCGCACAGCCCGTTGGTCTCGAGCGCTGTCTCACACGCACAGTCCGAATCATTCCTAATTAAATCATCCATCTCTAGGCTACCTAGACTGGCGGAGAGCCGCACCGATCCCTGAACCATGCAGTTGTTCTCTCGTGAGCAACGGAGCTCGCCATCCCGAGAAGTACTCTCAACTGCATCGTCCAGCTGGCACCTCACTTCGGTACGCAGGTCTGACTCGACATAGGTGCTCGTGTCTGTCAAGTCCGCAGTATTCTGTACCTCGCTAACGACCTCGCTACCTTGAGATGCGACGCACACGCGCGGTAACTGTGCCAATTTGTTCGCAGCTGGCCTAGCTGTCTACAGTCCTCTGTTGGCACAGCACCTCGTCGCTCTCACTCTGGCCTTTAAAGGCCTCTGTTGTCACTAAGGCATCGTTAGCAGCTAGCCCTTTCCGTTCGAGTATGACTGGGCCGTTAATCTCACAGGCAATACTTTTCTCGTCGGATTTTGGCGACAGTCTGCTAGATACATTCTCATTCTGTTGCTCTGTACTGCCTACAGAATTTTCAGACAGGCGTTCTCTTTGTTCCTTTAACTGCTGCAAATATTGTATCTGTTTGTCCAATGCTGCTAACGCTTTCTCGTGCTTTTGCTTACGTTGTTGTTGTTGTTGTTGTCCTTAGTGGCGTTCTTCTCTTGCCTCAGCGCGCTCGCGCTCTTCTTTTTCCTCTAGGCGCTTGCGCTCTTCTGTTTCCTCTTTCTCTTTAATGCCCTCTAGGCATTCCGTCAGTTCCTCGCCGTCTGCCCCGGTCGCTTTGATGGCCTCAATGATCTCCGGCTTTCTCTTTGATTCGGCAATTTCGAGGCCCAACTCTTTAACCAAGCTCAACAATTCCGGCTTCTTTATTGCCTTCAAGTTCATGGCTGCCCTTAGTGCTGCTAAACCTTCACTCTATACAACCTTGACGTACTCAAACTTCCGTCAACGGTTTAGAAAAAAATCACTGCTATGTACTTTACAAAAATTACATAAGCCAAGTGATATCTCAGTGAAGAAAAGCCGTGCACTCACCATATGCAGTCGTGATCCAGACACCTTCTTTCCGAACGTTGTTGCCAGGACGAAGAGGCTTCGATCTCGTAGTTATCGTCCAAGTTGGGGTCTCCAGGATTCCGTATCCCACGGCTGCCACCAGTTTGTTGCATCTCAGGGCGATCCCTCTGTTAGCAACCAGTTTGTTGCATTGGTAGGCGATCCCACTGCTAGCGACCTGTCTCTTGCGCACTCCAGGGTAGCGTAACGTACTGCTTCCGAGAAGTAGCGGCGCCTGCCTTTCGAAGCTCGACCGACCTTTCCTTATTGGGTAGCGTGGCGTTGTCGGCGAGCTGCAGGCATCCGGTAGACCATGGCGACCGAGCAAGGGCGATACGACGATTTTCTAGTGCGAAACTTGCACTATTTATTCAAAGGTAGTTGAAAGAAAATAAGAAGAGCATGAAGTATCAAGTATTAAGTATGAAGTATATCACAACTATATTTCGGAGCCCCTTAAATAGGCTCTCTACAATCGTGTGGGTGGGATCTTGCTTTCGTCGATGACACGTGACAGGCATAGAGAGAAGGCCCCTCCTCCTGCAATACCGAGCACTCACCCACGGTGCCCGTCCACGTTGAGAGGGGAAGGGGATGACGTCTCACCCACGGTGCCCGTCCAAGTTGAGAGGGGAAGTGGATGACGTACGACCCACGGTGCCAGACCAAGTTGAGAGGGGAAGGGGATGACGTCTCACCCACGGTGCCCGTCCAAGTTGAGAGAGGAAGGGGATGACGTACCACCCACGGTACCCGTCCACGTTGAGAGGGGAAGGGGATGACGTCTCACCCACGGTGCCCGTCCAAGTTGAGAGGGGAAGTGGATGACGTACCACCCACGGTGCCAGACCAAGTTGAGAGGAGAAGGGGATGACGTCTCGCCCACGGTGCCCGTCCAAGTTGAGAGAGGAAGGGGATGACGTACCACCCACGGTACCCGACCAAGTTGAGAGGGGAAGGGGATGACGTCTCACCCACGGTGTCTGTCCAAGTTGAGAGGGGAAGGGGATGACGTACCACCCACGGTGCCCGACCAAGTTGAGAGGGGAAGGGGATGACGTATGGCCCTTGGCGTCCGGCCATACCTAACAGTGTGAACGAGCCTTAAACGAGCTGCCCGAGCAGACGCTCAGCGCCGCCGCCGAGAGCACCCTGCCGTTCAGGTACAAATTATTTGCCTCAATTAATACATAGCGAATCGAAAACGGCTAAACAACTATATCGCGTTATGGAGTTTCGTAATCGTCGGGGAATTGTTCGCATAAACATCGTTAAAGTTTCAGTCCCAGTAATTGTTTACCGCTTTTTTATCTGGTCCAGATTGGTTAAGGACTTCAAGTTCATTTTTCTTGCCTCACACAGAATTTACTCGAATTAAGATTTCTATATCGCAAGCCGAAAGGTTGCTGCAAATAATTAGCTTTCTCACGTATTTTGATCAGGAGGGCCTCAATGCTTAACCTAGGTCTGAAGATTATCAAAAAGTGACCTTATCGCAAATTCTTACGTAATTATCTGGATGATTACGGAAATTCATTGTCTAACATCATATAAAGCAGAAATCATAGATACGGGAACAAAAGCGGTAAAAATATCCTGTATGATACATATGAACGATGTTTATGCAAAATTCAATAACACTCATAATTCTTAGTTGTTTTATTGAGCCACTTAAACACGTAAAATTAATAAATGTGTTCGTCTATGACGTAACGTAAAAGAAACACTCAGTAGAATATTCTAAAGTAAGATTTGTCATCCCTCGCTGTGGTTACTTAGTGGCTATGGTGTTGGTCTGCTAAGCACGAGGTCGCGGGATCGAATCACAGCCACGGCGGCCGCATTGCTATGAAGGCGAAATCCGTAAACACCAGTGTACTTAGGTTTAGGTGCACGTCGGAGAAGCCCGTGACTGCTAATTCCGTGGTATACCCAACTAGCGCGTACCTCATATTCAGATCGTGGTTTTGGCGCGTTAGACCCCATAATTTATGTAAGGCTTGTCATTGTGTCTACATTCACACTCGGCTTTAAAAGATCTACGACATTTACTTCTTCGTGAAAACTTCAAAGAGGGCCTACGTCGCGAAATTACTTTTTTTTTTATCCTGAAAAATATTTTGGTGACACCTATTGGCGGCGAGGAATTACGGAGTCGCCATCTATCGGAAGCGCCTCGCTGGCGTATGAGGGATCACGCGGCGCGCACCTCATAGGTTTTGCTGTCAGCGCTCACTGAAAACACCACGCGCGAGCTCTCCCGGACATTTCTATAAGTACTTTCGAAACGAGAGAAGTTTTTTACTGTCTAAATAATAATCTTGGGCAAACTGAAAGCACAGAAACGTTTACAGATGCTATCTCTTTACCGGATACCTACAGTGAACGCCACTGCGCGCGGTCGCCACGATGTAGTCTCCCGAACCGGCATCTTGAAACGCTGAGAGCAAACTATGTGAAATATGCTCTTATAGTGTTTGTATAACTAAATGGAGCGTAATAGAATGAAGCCTCAATGCAGCGATCGCACAGATTCGCAGCGACTTATTGCGCGTCTGCATTCTTGTCCGCGCACTGTTTCGCTTTCGCCGCGTGTGCGTTTTCGCACCGTTCCATGACCTTTAGGCCGCAGAATATGAGCATTTGACAGTGTACAAGCAACCAATGTTGCGTGGGCGCTGTCAGAGCTGTTAAAAAATAATTTCATTGTAGAGACTTCGACGCCTACGGAGACTGTGATGTGCCGTCGCGACGATTCAATCTTTCTTTTTCTTCTAAATTCTTGGACGTTTCAATATTATTTCTCGAGTTGCGTCCCACTGTATGTTTATCGGTGTTCTCAGCGTGCGATTTCCCGCTGCTTCTTTTTTGTAATCCAGTGTAATAATTCATAACACAAACATGACCATATGCCATGCTTTTTTTATGTGCTTTTTACCACTCCCTTTCCACTACAGTGAACTTGCCAGTATCTATAGCATCGACAAGTTCATAGACCAAACCGTCATGACATTAGTCGGGCAGCGTACTCGAGCGAGTGTTTCCGAACATCGCAGACCCGGCGCCGTAGCAGAAATCGTTCTCGCGTCGGTGCGTGCTGCATACCCGAGTTTTAGCCGATGAGTGTTTGCCGGTTTTATGTTTCGCGAGCCAAGCTTCACGCAGCTTCTTGTCCTGCGACTACGTGTGAATAAGGCTGACACCGGGCTCCGTTGCGTACGTCCGGAAGTGCGGCACCGACCAGTAGCCTACCATGTTGCGCGCCTTCAAACGCAGCCACTACCTATTGTAGTGCTTTCAAGCGTTGTAAAGGAGACACTCGAAGCGGGAAAATCTCGCCACTAAATGAGGACCGTAGCGTACGAGGGAATTTAAACTCGTTTTCAGCTCGCTTCGGCGCTACCGAAGAAGCCGACGCGGCCGCTATGTCCACGTGATCCCTAATGGCACGTCACGGCGATGGTGGCGCCAGCTTTTCCAGTGGTGGAGCTCGAGGCTAATACCTCATTCACACATTGCAACTCTGTCAGGTTTTTCCTAGACAATCGGCGAGGGTCGCGTTTAGGTTCTGGGACGGAATGCATTTCAAGGTAAAACAAAGCTATCGAAGGAATACGTTGCCGCAGAAAGTACGTCAATGCGTTCAGCAGGAGCGCAGTTCTTGCCCATCAAACACGCACTTCGCGGTGCTTCCGCTCCTTCTTCAATGCCTTGCACTGCGAAGGGTACGGTGGAGCGGGGCGTGTTCACAACGCTCCGCCTGCTAAAAGTCACCGTAGAGAACAGCGCACTTCTGATTTTTGCGCCTACGACGCGCCAAACTTAAGCCAAACGCGGCTGTCTTCACCGAGCCGCAGTGCGATTAGCCAGTGGGCTCGCCGCGGTATCTACGCCACGTAGCAGACCGCAGCCACATGCAACTGGAGTGCACATGCGCAGTTGCACGACAGGGCTTGAGCGCGTGTTCGCGCTCATACGCTCGTCTGGCCGTGCTACGTACTGGCTTTGTACTAACTAGTCGAAATTAGCGAGCTCCGACGGCTACGCCACACCGAAATTCAGGGAAGCCAAAGTTCAATTGCTACGTCGGCTTCTTCCGGAAATACGCAATGATTATCCAAACTCGAAAGTAGATTTTTGATTACTTAATCCTGTTGATTAAACTTCGTAAACAAATGTAGGCAGTAGCAGTACACCCGAAGCTGCCGAGAAAAGCAATGTTCAATAGTTATAGAGATGCCGACTCAAGGCTCATGCTTGCATGTTGTCTTAGGCAAACTGCGTTCTTGGACTGCGTTTCTGAACGATATATGTCTATATAACTTTAAGAATGCATTATAAATTCACTAATTAAGCAAAGAAGTGAAAGGCTTTAGTGCGAAGAGTAAGTCTTTTAATTAAGCTCGCTGATCGCTTATCATACTTATCTGTAGGTCGTTGATTTCTAGACAAAATCTTCACTGTTGAGTACTATCGAAGGGAGTCTGGCAATTGCTCGCTTGTACGAAGGAATCAAAAAGAAATGAGAGGCCCACGCCCTCCGCGGACTAGGAGAAGTGTGTGGAAGAGGTGATGTGGTATTTTCTCAATTTTCTTGCTTTATTTATTTTTTTTCCGCTGTATCCGCCATGTTCTCGGGCCACAATGGCGGGCTTCGTTGTGGTTGTGTGCATTCACACGTGTTGCTCCGTGGGTTTAGTACGGTGGCAAAGGCGTCGCGAGTGCTGGATTGTGTTATATCCCTCGTGTGTTGTACCGCGCTGTGTTATGTAGATTGTGCTCTCCCAACTGTTGTTGTGGCCAGGTGGGACTGGAGGAAGTAAAAAAGCGCGAAACGAGCGCCCATGCAACGCCGTTCACCACGCCCCGGGCGAAGGACGACGTGGGGATACTTTTCCGCGTCTTCGGTGGGTTCATGCTAACTTGTCACCACAGACTGAAACCGCTGTGCTTCAGATTATTTACTATAAGCACCTTGCACGTCAGTGACGGCTGTGCACAGTGCTCCTGCTTCTGACAACGGAGGATGCATTTGTGGCACGTAAAACAGCCATGGGGAAGGATGGGAATGAAGCGGCTGCTGCGAGTAATAAAGGGAGGAACCCCCTTTACTGCAGTAATCGTGTGTGTGTGCTCGAGAGGCGTAGGGAAGTGAACGCTGGCGGATGCGGTGCAAGAGTGAACAAGGCTCGACAGAAGAGCGTACACGTAGGCCCGGTCAACGCGCTAGCCGCACGCGCATACTGCTCGGCGCCGCGGAACTCTGTTTCGGTGAAGCTTCACTTACCCTGAAACATTACACCTCAGGCAGCAGTCGGTGTATCTAACGACGCTCCCTGCCGGAGTGTTCGTCGGTGCGCTGTGGATCGTCGCGCCTCCGCTGGGAGTGGCCGCCCGGAACGTGTTCTTATAAAGCAAAACGATTCCGATGAAGCCACGACCAGCGTACGCGTTATACTTCTCATAAATTGCAGATGGGCTTGCGATAAGTTGTATCGCGATGGAATACACCGCGATTTGACCGTACGGCGCGCAGCTCGGCGTGGTTTCGCCTGTGGTAGCGCGCCGAAAGCGAGAAATGTAAACAAGCGAGGAGAATATGGTCCGACACGATGGCGGAGTAACGCAGAGTTCCGGCGTTACTTCACTTCCCAAAGAGTGACGTCAGGGCCGCTCCTTAGATTTTCCTTCCTCCATGCTCGCTTGTTTGCTTGGTTGTTTGTTTGTTTTCTTGGTTTACCTTTTCTGCTGTTGCTGCCGTTTGTTTATGCCATCAACCGTATTTTTCCTCTTGCTTGAGCCTGTGTTTTAGCCTCCCAATCTTTTGCTGACTCATTGCATTCCCTTACGAAAATGTCATATCTGGACTGATATGAATAAGGCCATATATGAGCGTAATAAAAATTGGCCAGATGTCGCCATATAGGGCATATAATGGCTATATATGGCCATATCTGCCCAATTTTTAATATGCTCATTGTAGGGGTTGAGGACGGGACTTCGGGATGAAAACAAAACTTGGGAGTATTTATTTTACATTATATACAGAGAGGTGAGAGTCAAGTAAAAGTCGTACAGTCATGACGGGCCGGCAGCAACTCGGACGCTGCGGCCCGCGGCAAGGAGTTCGAGAGAGGTGAATCAGGGAATCAGGGAATGCTCTGGTCTGTCTGGAATGCTTCTTTTAAACCCTTCGAGGACTGGAAGTCGCGTCATGTTCGACCAGTGGGAGAGTCCGCTCAGATGACGCCATTTTCAGCCAATGGTTGGCGCCCGTATCGCGTTGTCACACCCGGCGGCTCTCTGCGGTCTTGCCTCGCAGACTTGTAATGCGCTTCTTCAAAGGAGGAGAAGTGGGGGCGCTCATGCTCCATTGTCCGAGGGCCCACCTGCTTCCGGTGGTACGGCTCCGCAGTGGTGGCAAATGCCTTCTTCAAAGGCGAAGAGGGGTAGGCTTGGGCCTTCCCGGCACGTCCGGCTGTCACGGTGCATTACCGCCGTCTTGGTTTGGCACCCACTTTACTTCCAACAGTGCCGTGCTATCCCCTCGCTTTCTGGAAGAGTCAAGCAGAGAACAGCTACCGGCGGCTTACGAACTTGTTTGCACGTGAACTTGTCTGCTCGAGCGCTCCTCTGGAATGTGCTGCGATTCGATGTGGTCCGGGGGAACTCGAAGTAGGCGCAGGAAACAGCTCCATATCTAACACCATACATGGGTCCCTTATAGTATGGCCATATCTGCCCAATTTTTAGTATGCCCATATAAGGGCTCCTTATATGCCATGTGTGAACATATCTGCCGAATTTTAATATGCTCATATAAGGGCCCCTTACATGCCATATGTGACCATATCTGCCCGATTTTTATTATACCCATATAAGGGCATCTTATACGCCGTAGATCGACGGAAAATAAACGCATGCACTGGAAAAACACTCACAACTACCGAGAAAGACAGGACTAGGCGCTAACTTACATCTATCTTATTTGCAGCCACGCCGGCAAATATATGCGAAAAGGATGATATGCGCAATTCATAACAACAACGAAAAAAAGAAACGTTGTGGCAAGGCAACCCGAATCATTGAAACTACAAGACAAGTTCAGGAAATTCGATTTCTGACCTGAAAAGCTTCACAGACCTATCGCTCAGACATTTATCTCCCCTTTTCCTCACATAAAAGGCTTGCAATAATTCACGCGTGGTCTTATCGCGACCTTTTCCTAGTATTATATCACTCAGTCATGGTTCACGCGCTGTGCAGCTGGCGCAATGATCAGCCAAATTTTTCCTACCTCCCCTAATAGCCCTCAAATGATCCCCGGCCCGGTCATTAATGCAGTGCCCAGTCTGACCTATGTAAGCCGTACGACAAGTCAACGGCATCTTAACAAAGTGCTTGCCATGCTTTCTCCTGCATCCGCTTGGATTTTCATCACGCGAAATGCGTGAGCACAGCTAGGCGAGCTTTTTCGGAGCAGTGAACACCACAGGCACGCCATGTCGGTTCGCCACTTTGTTCACGTGGTGGGCCACCTTGGGAAAATATGGAACCACAACAAGCTTAACCGGGTTCTTCTCCCGTGCGGTCTCCTTCCCAAACATGGTTTGCTTGGTTTTTTCGCAAAAGGGCTTCCGTCCCAGACGCAATGACCGCGCAGGGCTAACCAGCAGACACTAGAGCCGGAATATTTGCTCATTAAAACTATACTGCACTGCATGCAAGCACGACTTCGTGAGGGCAGACCCTAGGCATTGGTATGCGATGGCTCGATTCACTGTTTTCGAATGTGCCGACAGGTAGGGTAAAAGTTCCTTCGGTGCGCGCGGAGCGTACTCCCAACGCACATATGCATTCTTTAAAGTAATATAATATATCAACACTGCAACGAACGCTGAGAAGGAAGTTCGTGCGTAAACACTAAACCCCTCCCATTCTTTTGAAAGGTGTCAATAATGCTACCCACAGATTTAGTGTACGTCAAAACTTGTAGTTTCTTAAGAATAATCAGATAATCATCGACATACCTGAGCACCTTTAACCATAGGTCGGCATTGCGGGAGAATACTCACTCACACTTACTCACCACAATTTTTCGCGGCCCTGTACTCACTCGCACTCACCTCCATTCACACTGACCGGCACTCACTCGCACTCACGCCTTTGAAATGAGTGCGAGTGTGCCGACCTATGCCTTTAACACACCCGTCCCACTAAAACTGTGTTCAAGGGTGCGGTCCAAAGAGGCGAAAAACACTTCACAAAGAATCGGCGCTACGCAGGATCCGCAGGCGCTACGCCCAGGAAAGTGTGGCGGTTACACAGTTTTCTTCATTCACCCTCTCCTTTTACCCTTTCCTTCTATGCATAGCTAGCACACCGACTGGGTGCAACACCACCTGAGTGCTTGCAGTCTTGTCCGTTCTTGTCAGCGCACTCCTATCGTGAGAAATGGTCGCTTGCGGTCGTCATTCCTATTGAGAAGCCTACATCTTGAAATACGCAGCAAAGTGGCCACGAATATTTGTGAGTGTTAGAATTAATATAGGCGAAACAACAAGTAGAAAAAAGTTGGCGCTGGTGGCCACCGTCTTCGATGTGGGAGGAACTCGGATAAACGGAGGCGTGGATCTTACAATGGTGAGCGCATTTGTTTTGCGCAAACTATAAGTTTTCTAAGGAGCTAGACGGAGTGAATTAGGAACCGACGCATTAAGATGTGTGTTTTACAAGCAAGGTTGTTTCAAAGGGATCAATTTCAGGATACTCTTGCCTTAAAAATTATTTCCAGCTGCTCAACCCTTTTTCTTTTCGTTCTTTAATTCCACGATTTGTGTGTATATTACTGTTGAAGTTCTAACATTTCTCATGGTTTTGCTGCGTCCTTAACGTCGAATTTTGGTTTTCCCATTCATGCTCAGCTCTGCATCGATGTTGGACGGCCTAGAGAACAATGTGTGGTGGCGATTGCAACGTTACATTGCGTTTGCCTCCTATAAGCTTGGGGCATTGATGTGTGCATTATAAATTTAGGTTGACTAGAAATTAAGAAAAAGCTTTTTATGTGTAGTGGTTACATGTCAAATGTGATAATACATATTTTTGAGTACACTTTATTTATATGAATACATTTTCATATAACCGCTAGATCATTGTCGAGTTCCCTGTAGTGGCGGAACGCAATCATTTCAGGAATAAGCGGTCAATCTAAAAGGAAATGGTGGTCTTGACAGCTGGAAAATAAGTTAGCGCACAGCCGAAAGAACCACTGAAATATGCTCTCTTATTTCATTCATTTGTTGCCTGTGGAAATTTAGGTGCCGATAAATTGCTCGTGTAGACCCATCAACTTTTGCTGAGCAGAAACGCTGTGAGCCAAATCGACAATTCTTTTGTGATGTTTTAGGATGTGTACCAGGCACGTACCCAAGATTTTTTTTCGGGGGGGGGGGGGGGGGGGGGGCCCACCACCGCCATGATCATCATCATCATCATCATCATCATCATCATCATCAACAACCTGTTTTATGTCCACTGCAGGACGAAGGCCTCTCCCTGCGATCTCCATTTACCCCTTTCCTGCGCCAACCAATTACAACTAGCGCCCGCGAATTTCCTAATTTCATCGCTCCACTTAGTGTTTCGTCGTCCTCGATTGTGTTTTCCTTCTCTTGATACCCATTCTGTAACCCTAATGGTCCAACGGTTATCTAACCGGCGCATTACATGACCTGCCCAGCTATATTTTGTCCTCTTGGTGTCAGTTAGAATATCGTCTATACCCGTTCGCTCTCTGATCCAAACCGCTCTCTTTCTCTGTCTTAACGTTATGCCTAGCAATCTTCGTTCGATCGCTCTTTGCGCGGTCCTTAACTCATTCTCAAGTCTCTGCCCCATATGTCAGCACTGGCAAAATGCACTGACTGCACACCTTACTTTTCAATAATAATGGTAAGCTTCCAGTCAGAAGCTGGCAATGTCTGCCGTATGCGATACAACCTATTTTTATTCTTCTGTGAATTTCGTTCTCATGATCAGGGTTCCCTGTGATTTATTGACCTAGGTAAACGTAGTCCTTCACAGTCTCTAGTGGCCGACTGGCGATCCTGATCTCTTGTTCCTTTGCCCGGCTATTTATCATTATCGTCATCTTCTGCATATTAATATTCAACCCCACTCTTACACTCTCTCTGTTAAGGTCTCCAATCATTTGTTGTAACTCGTCTGCATTGTTGTTGAATAGAACAATGTCATCGGCAAACCGAAGGTTGCTGAGATATTTGCCGTCGATCTTTACTCCTAAGCCTTCCCAGTTTAATAGCTTGACTTCTTCTAAGCACGCAGTGAATAGCTTTGGAGAAATAGTGTCTCCCTGTCTGACCAATTTCCCTATAGGTATCTCTCTGCTTTTCTTGTGTAGAATTAAGGTAGCTGTAGAACCTCTGTGTATATTCTTACGCGAAGGACGAGCCAGTAAGACGAGAAACTATTTATAGATTATATTTACAACAACGGTTGCAGCGCTGACCGGTTAGATTCACAGCGTGCGCCCAGTTCGTTCTTCCTCCTCTTTTCTGGAGTGATGTAGCCCACGCACTTCGTTCAAACAAACAAATACCACACGCATGTAGCAATATTTTTCAAGCTTTTTACGTAAGCGTTCTGTAGTCCTTGATTACGTAGTGCCTCTAGACTGCTGGTATCTCTACTGAATCAAATGCATTTTCGTAATCTATGTAAGCCACATAGAGAGGCTTATTGTACTCTGCAGATTTCGCGATAACCTGATTGATGACATGGATGTGATCCATTGTAAGCTATCTCTTCATGAAGCCAGCCTGTTCTCTTGGTTGACAAAATCCAGCGTTGCCCTTATTCTATTGGAGATTATTTTGGTAAATATCTTATATAGTACTGGGAGCAAGCTAATGGTCCTATAATTTTTCAATTCTTTAACGTCTCCTTTTTTGTGGATTAGTATAATGTCTGCATTCTTCCAGTTTTCTGGGACCCTTGCAGTCGATATACACATCGTATAAAGAGCCGCCAGTTTTCTAAGCATTATGTCTCCTCCATCTTTGATTAAATGGACTGTTGTTATTCCACCTTCTCCTCCCGCTCTTCATCGTTTCATGTCTTGCAGCGCCCTTCTGACCTCATCGCTCGTTATAGGAGAATTTCTGTATCCTGTTCATTACTCTTTCTAAGTGAGGTATCGTGACTCCTCTGGGTACTGTATACAGGTCACCTTAGAATATTTCCGCTGCTTTTACTGTATCTTCGAGATTGCTTATGATATTATCCCTATTATCTTTTAGTGCATACATCATAGTTTGTCCTATGACAGGTTTCGTTTTTACTGATTTCAGGCTGCGTTCATTTTTTACGGCTTCTTCAGTCTTTCACATGTTATAGTTTCGAATATCAGTTATTTTCGCCTTGTTGATCAGTTTTGACAGTTCCGCGAATTGCGTAACGCTGTGCGGCCGCGATTCCCACACAACTGCGTAGAGCGCAAGACTCTGCGATTCTAGACGTACTGCGCTCACCGAGAAAGGTTAGAAAAACACCCACATAAGCACAGCAGAGAAGTGGCTACGTGAGGCGGTTCGACCGATAACTGTAGAAGCGTCATTCAAAGCAAGTAATTATTCTCCACTTCCGGCGGCGTTTTCTCTACTTCCTTTTTAAATAAAGAGATGTTGATCCATAAATATTCTCATAAACAATGGTTAACATTTTTATTATTCGCTTTTCCTTGCAGTTTGGTTGCGTTGGCTCTCTCCCTTAGTAGATCGCTTAATTTCCCAACTCCTTGCGATTTTTGTTTCCGGTTTCCAATTTTGCACGAAAAGTGCTATACAATTAAGGAAAAACAGACGAGTAACTGGCGACAGTCATCTTGCTTATGGGTTTAAGGGTTATTGCAGGGTTTCATGATGGACGCTCTTTCACATCATTTTATTTCCCGCCTTATCTAACCGATATCACGTGTATACGGTTCCGGGCATCTGCCAGCGTCGCGGCGAGCCGTAACTCAAGGAAATAATGAAGCAGAGGGAAAAGTTAAACTGCAATTGGCGTTGTCTCCGGCCGCAACTCGTTCCATGAGAGTACAGACCAGCTGAGTAACAGCCGCATCCCTCTCCTGGTCCCAGGATCAGCCTAAACAAAGAAGGTTGAACTAACAAAAGCAACAGCTGTGCGCGTGACGGTTGAATAGATGGTGACAACTGAGCGCATCTCGAGTTAATCGCGCGGGTGCGGAATCTATGAGAAAACTGTCCTTCACATTACAAGAAATGCCGATAACTACCGCCATCTAAAAGGAGTGAAAAAGGCAGCATAAGGCTGACCGATGAACAGGTGCCAAGTCTCAACATTAATCTGGCGGCGCTTTAAGAATGTGTGAGGAGTGGTGGCGTGGGTGGGGAGGGGGGTATGCCACATGATTTCGGGGGGGGGGGCCCGGGCCCCCCCGGGCCCCCCCCTGGGTACGTGCCTGATGTGTACTATAAACTGCAGCCACCCCAAACGCTATCACGCGGTATATATATTGCTGAAACAGCCTGCATGGCTAGTGTAGAGCACCTGTAATTACATATCTCTTTTTATTCTCAGCCTTTGAATAGTGCCCGGAGTAGAACACTTGTAAATCGCTGTTTGTGAATGTCACCCAAATTCCAGGACTTTGATTTTATCAAGCGATGCGCGCTGCCTGATCCTGCTAGTCATAGCGAGGAACCGCGCTTCCTCTCACTGTTCTAGGTCAAGACGGGGAATGCGGGAGATGGCAATTCAAGACGATGAGCAAAACGTGAACAAGATGAGTGCAGGAGCCAACGTTTCTTCAAGGCCTTGAAGAAGACAAGTCCACTTGTCGAAACGTTGGCTCCTGCACTCATCTTGTTCACGTTTTGCTCATGTTCTAGGTCAAGCATCATTTCCAGCCGGCAGTATTTCTTTCTTTTCGTATAATAAATGCCGATTTTGCTAGTGTTTCCTGACAGAACTTCTCGGATATCACATGAAAAATTGCGCACGAAGGCCGCATTGTGTCTAGGCAGTCTGAAACTAGGCTTTTTGTGCTGTAGCAGGTTTTGCTGCAATTTTTTTAATTGAAGCAAAACCTTTTTGTGCTACGCTGACTAGGTGTGGGGTGTAAACAAGGCGGATGGATCCTGCGCATTTTATGTTTGTGTTCTAAATATTCTCTGTTAGACCTTCTACGAAATATGCCATATATGTTGAAATATTAAAGACTGTTACCTGACAAACCTCTTGCAAGAAAATTTCTTCATTCACGCATTTGAACTCTCTGCTCAAACTTATATTCTCGCGGTATATGGCGATTCTTTAAATGAAAACACGGCCACATACATTTGTCATACCAACATCTGTGATAATATCTTTTTATTTTACAGTGAAAGCATCTCCTCCAAGTAATCGTGAAGTCGCTATGAGAAGTGGTAGCAAATTCAACGAAACCACCCCGTCATCGTGGTCCTCGGGGGCCTGACTAGCCCGCCGTGATCCAAGCACTGACCAACCTGCCTTCCGACGTCAGCTCCCTCCTCTGAAACCCCTGGCCAGCCCACCGTCCTCGGCACCTTGCCCAATTCCTATCCTATGGCACTGCCTGTAAATAAACTGTTTGAACATAACCGAGCGTCACCCATCTAGGTCCACGGGAAATGCCTGTTTGTGCAAATTTATTTCCAAATAAACTGTCAAAAATTTGGCGGCAGCAGTTGCGGCGGCATGTCCTCCTTCTAAGAAAATTCTTGCCAACAGGTTGATCAGTGGCCTGTGTTCCTGCTCGTCCCTGGATCCTGCGTCTTCTGTGGCCACCGTGGTTTCATTTCCACATGCGCTTGCACTCGCTGCGAGTGCTTTCAAGCGTCGGAGCCCTGTACTGCCTGCTGAGTCTGCGCGGACTGCACGTGACTTCAACGAGGGCCATATAAGGACGCACACAACGGCACTAATTCAGTTTGGCGGCAGTAGTTGCGGTGGCATGTCCTCCTTCTGAGAAAATTCTTCTTGCCAACAGGTTGGTTTATTACTTCTGTACACTATCTAAAAATTAATTCTGCCGCAACTGCTGCCAAAAGTTCTTGTTTTACTGTTCGTAGTGTATATGCTTCACTATGCCTACCACAGCGGAACTGGCGAAAAAAATTGCATCTCTTGAAGCAGTGCTGAACGAGAAGTTGGATACACTGATCGATGATTTAGTATCACGAATTAACATCAACCTACAGAATGTAGGATTAGGTGAGCACGCTTCCCTCTGTGAAAGTGTTCAGTTCATGAACAAGGAACTAGACACAATAAAACTAAAACAGGAAGAACTCGTAACCTCAAACAAGGCGCTCTTATCGCGTAACGAAGCGCTCGAAAGAAAAGTGGCTGATTTAGAGCAATATTCGAGAATTAATAATGTGGAAATTAAGGGAATCCCTACATCGCAGGGTGAAGACTGCGGAGTCATTCTGAAGCGAATTGGCGATGCTATCGAGTACCCTCTCTTACCCACTGATATCGACACGGGTCACCGTGTTGCCTCTAAATCAAATGAGAAGAACATCATTGCTCGCTTCTGCTCACGGGATAAGAAAAACGAGTTCATCAGGAAGGCAAGAAGAGCTAGGCTTCGCACTGACCACATTGGTTTCACAGGTGGCACTAGCACGCCTGTCTATGTGAATGACCACTTGACCATTGATAACAAGAAGTTCTCGAAGGCGCTGGCACTCAAAAAAGAACATAAGTGGAAATACTTATGGACAGAAAATTGCCAGATAAAAGCCCGCAAAACTGATGATAGCAGGGTCTATCGCATTTTCACTGAGTCCGACCTTCGAATCTTCACGTGATTCACTGTAAATATTTTTTTCCCATTTTTTTTCCATGGCCTTGCTCTACCCCGTTGACGTAAAATCTTGTCTTACAGCAAATAAACGGTCACTCATTCACTTCAATGCTCGTAGCCTTCGTAAGAACATAGATGGAATTAATAACTTCATTGCCTCACTTGACCATGTCTTCACTTTTATCTGCATATCGGAGACTTGGCTTTCTGACTCCGACAGCAACATGAGCGGTTTTCCGTCTTATCAACCCGAGTATTGTCATCGTCCAACTAACAGTCATGGTGGCGCCGCCATTTTTGTTTCACAAGTTGTTACCTACGCTCGCAGATTTGATCTGGCAGTTAACGTGAATCATTGTGAGTCAGTGTGGATAGAAGTCGACCGGTCATTCCTTAATAACAATAAGAACTTGATCCTTGGTTGCATTTATCGCTCACCGTCATCTTCCCTTAACGATTTCTTGCTTTCTCTTGATGCCATATTGTCCAAGATAGCTTTTGAAAATAAGGATGTGGTGATTGTAGGTGATATTAATATTAACTTACTTGACACTGAAGCTACCTCGTACACAACTTACACAGATTGTTTTGCTGGATTCGGTTTTGAATCGCTCATTGACTGCCCAACTAGGGCAGCCCCTCATGGAAACAGTACACTTATTGATCACGTGCTATCTAACATATCACCATCGCCTTGCTCCGGGGTTATTAATACTGACATAACCGATCTTTTTCCTGTTTTTCTTACATTTACCAAAAATACATGAGAATGATAATAGCTACTTTACTTCCGTATTTAGTGCAGATACCTTTATTGAAGCCCTCAGTCAAACTGACTGGTCGCCAATTAATTCTATGTCTGATCCCGAAGAAGCACTAAAGAAATTCTGCACTTTATTTTTATTGGCCGTTTCGACTAACACACGCACTGTAAAATGTGGGAAAAAGTATAAATATCCGCGCAACCCGTGGATGACGGACGGTCTTCTAGAAAGTTTAAGAAAGAAGGAAAACATGTACAAGAAAACTAAACGTCAGCCCTTTAATACTAGACTTGCTAGACGCTATAGTAGATACTGTAAATTACTGAATGTTTTACTAAAACAGGCGAAAAAAAAAGTACTACGAAAATAAATTTGATCAGAATAAAGATAACCCCAAAAAGCAATGGCAGTTATTGAACTCTTTTCTTTACACATCGCCTAGTAATGCCTCTATAACCAAAATAAATGACAAAGGTCTCACTCTTTCTGACCCCAACGAAACTGCTAATGCTTTTTCGGACTACTTTTCTTCTGTTTACACTAATAACAACATACATGCGCAGTTGCATAATACTTTGAGCCGTACGACACAATCATTCTTCTTGTTACCAACTACACCAAATGAAGTGCGCTCCACGATTGCTAACCTTAAAAATACAGGGCCTGGCTTAGACAATATTTGTGTCAGTCATTTAAAACTGGTTGCGCATTTAGTTTGCGACACGCTCTGTAACATTATTAACCTTATGTTCAAAGAAGGTGCATTTCCTTCATTTTTAAAAAATGCCAAGATTATTCCTGTTTTTAAAAAAGGCGACAAACACACAGTTAATAATTACCGACCAATTGCAATTCTGTCCTGCTTTAGTAAACTCATTGAGAAATTATTTGTTAAACGTCTTAATAACTACTTAACAAAGTTTAAATTGCTAAAGAACAATCAATTTGGTTTCCGCCCAGGAAGTTCCACGAATCTAGCTGTTCTAGCTCTAACTGACTACATAAAAAATGTATTGATTCGGGAAACTTAGTCGGATCTGTATTTTTAGACTTCAGTAAAGCTTATGACACGGTTAACCATCAAGTCCTGTTTAATAAACTTGACTCTTACGGTATAACCGGTCCTGCGCTAACATTCTTAAAAAATTATTTACTTGACCGGCCGTACACAGTACATGCAGCAAATACTTTCTCAGTAACAAAATGTATTAACCAAGGTGTACCACAGGGATCAGTTCTGGGCCCTTTGCTTTTCCTTTTATATATTAATGATCTTCCGGATTCTCTTAACTCCACCAACTGCGTTCATTGCATTTTATATGCAGATGACACAACCATATCTTCATCTGACAAATGTGTTACTACTCTTACTTACAAATTAAATATTGCATTAAGTAACATTACAAAATGGTGTAGCAACAATTACTTAGTTATTAATCCTTTAAAAACTAAATTTATGTTATTCAAAAGTGCTCAAAGGGCCTTAACTTCTATTCCTGAAGTAAAGCTTGGAATTCATTCAATTCCCGTTAGCACCGATGTCACTTTTCTTGGCATACATCTTGACCCTAACCTTACACTTCGCTCTCACTTCCAACATCTCAAGCACAAGACTGCGTTTGGTATACGTGCATTAATCAAAGCTCGCCCTTTTTTTTCTCATGAGGCTCTGCGAGCGTTGTATTATGCGTTCATTCATAGTCACATTAATTACGGCATTGTTTCATGGGGCAACACGTACGCTTGTCACTTATCATCAATTCAACATATCCAAAATCAGTCAATACGCATTATCACTTCTAGCTCCATGCAATCTAATGCCTCTTCGTTACTTCGAGCGTATAATATCTTGCCTATTATTAATTTGTTCCAGTTTAACATACTCGTCTTACTCCACAGGTTGCTTCATAATAACCTTGCGTTTCCGTTCATTGCAACTGACCTTTTGCAGAATAAAAATATGACCAGATTTGCGGCTAACAATTTCTTATTACCCATGGTTCATACCAATTACGGCAAAAAAACATCTTCCTTCGCTGCAATTTCTCTTTGGAATGAATTACCATCAACCATAAAATCCTGTACTTCTCTTGCAATTTTTAAAAATCACCTTAAGCACCATTTCCTGCGATAACTTAACTACGATCTGGCGGTGTACCTTTGACTTATCTCACATGTCATTTCTTGTATTTCACCCATGCTTTTTTCCGACTTTCTTTTATAACGTGCTTTTTCGTGTTTGATTGTATACGACATGTCTAATGATGTATTTGATCTGTAGATGTTGTTTTATAATACGCTAATTTGCTGACTATTGATATCACCATCAATGTTGTTATTATTAACCGAGGGTCCCACTACAGTTCTTTGACTTTGGGACCCTCGTCTGTATATTTGTCATGTAATTACTTCTGTTTTTGGAACCAATAAATCTGAATCTGAATCTGAATAAAAGGGAATTTGCAGTATTCTTGTATTATTATTTGCAATTATAGATGGGTTCTGCTTATTTGCAATTATAGATGGGTTCTGCTTTTTGACATATCTTTTTTTCGAGCTTTCCTAGCTACTATTGAGGAAGACAGTATGGGTAATTTCCTATCAAGAATGCCGCTAGCAAGAGGTTCGCGGTAAGAATGGCTGCGTACTCTAGAGCCAGCGTATCTACACTGTTCGTCATGCAAAGGGCATAGGCTCAAAGCTGGCATTAATAATGGCAACAATATGGCTCAACACTGGTCCTACGCAGGCTGCTGTATTGGCATAACATTGGTCCACTCTTAGTTTTAACTCTGAGCCAGCATTGGATTGGGTTGCACTTCGCTAATATGCCAACATCGGTTGAAGATTGGCACCAATTTCTGCCAGGATTGGGCCATGCTTGGACCATTGCTGGTGTGCATTGTATACCCCGCTCAGTATCTGTAGGGGCGGTTTTCAACAGATTCGCTGTACATCCACTGTCGTAGAGCCGGGCTGGCGAGTCAATTTTTTCGTGTCTGTGAATATTGCAAGTAACTTATGTTGATTGTACGTAGTTGCGTATAACCTCGACAATACTATTACCTATAACCTAGCGCTACATGTATGCTATAGACTTAAACTACAAGTACAATTCTTTGTTGAATTAATAAAGTTCTTCGTAGCAAATGTGCGTTCTTTATGTGCGCTGTACTGCTGCTACTAGACGGCATCCGGTACCACTGGGGGGCACTCATTGCCTTTTGTCCCTGTATCATCTTGAGATTTTATACATAGTTGAAAGGAATAACTGCAAGTTCAGATCATTTTCGGGGTCCCCATGTGTGGTTGATAAATAAACATGTGTGACTGATAAATAGGTTTCTCTCTATTAATAATAAATATAACTGACGGCAGCATTTCCAGGCTATTTCACTTAGTGGAATAATAGTTCGAACTAATATCTCCGATATTTCAATAATACTTCGAACTAATATCTCCGATATTTCAATGTAGTTCGAACTAATATCTCTGATCGCGCCCCAGGGGCGCGATCGGAGATATTTTGTTCGATACGCGTTCTGTTCAGTTGCTGCAACGTCACAAAGTTGCAGCATGCAAAATTTGTGACAGCGGGGCGGAGAGAGCAGCCAATCAGGAAGCGGTGACCTCCCCGGAAGTTTACCTCCGTCGTTTGTCGTCTGCTTGCAAACAGTATACTACAAAACCAAATGTTTCTCGTCTTCTAATCGAATGAAATCTTTATCTAAAAAAATGTATTTTTACTTCTCAAGCCCAAACACGTCTTCAAATAGTAGTACGTGTGACTACTGCAATTTATAACTATTAGGTTCTTTGCGTCGTCCCTATAGGTGGTGTCGCGCACAGCGAGAAGGAAAAAGAAAAAAAAAACGATAGGAAGAGTGGCGCACTTTTCAAGAGGCAGCGGCAACATCCCAGTGGCTCGCTGGCACCGATGATGTTGTCGATTTCTCTGTACAACCAACGAATTATTTGTTTCGAGAAACAAAAACGACGCCGGAATTCACTTTCTGCCATTTCTTCAAACGCGTTTCGCACCGCCACCCGCTCTCCTCCTTCCTCTAGAAACGCCAGCGCAACAACCTAAGTTTCCAACGGAAGCGCCATTTTCTCGAATTAAACTATGGATTGGATTCAAACGTGCCATTCCGCAGCCGAAAAGGCCCCTGTTGGATCCAATCCAATCCACCAGACGCGCCATGCGAAGCCGTATGATCGCTCCAAACTTCTCAACTCCCGTCGCGTTCGGACGAAATGCTCGGTGGGCGGATGATTGACAGGAGCGTGTCGTCATTTTGACGTCAACAAAAACGGGGCGGGGCCCCGCGGCTGGCGACGTTGGCGCGGAGTAGGCCAATCGCGCGCGCCGGTAACCGAACGTACGCGCCGAACAACCATCTCCGATCGCACCCCTGGTGACCTATTGCAGTTTAGGAAAGGGGCATTTCATACAGTGTGTAGTACAGACAATTTGTGGTCTATAGCATTAACAGAATTTAGTTTTCAAAAAGATGGAAATGCAATCAAAGGTGACAGCATTGCGCAGAATGGTGTTATGAGATTGTGATATAAGAACATTAGTGGCCATTGGGTAGGTTTGGTTTATACATGAAATAGATGTTGCAGAGGACTCTATGCACTATGGTGGACTCTGCCTAATCAAGAGGTATAGAAAAATGTTAACAAAAATGCATAAACTAATTGGTGCTTTGTTGAAAAATACATGAAGGTATGTCTAGCAACTTTTAATAACACAAAAGGAGGCAAGAAAACAAATACAATTATCCTATAGCGGGGAAAAAGTTATCTTCTAAAAGTTATTCTGTATTCCCTAAATGTGTCGCACTTGAAGGATAATTAATATTCTGTATGGCATATACAGCTAGTTTTTATTGCCAATTAAGCTTTGTGAAAACTATGGGTTTAAATTTAAAGATATTTCTACTCATCTTCACTTACAATTAAATGGCATAGATTTAGCAAATTATAATAGTATATGTGCTAAGCTCACTCTAGAAGGCTTATTTTTCATCACATATGCTTTCATAAATTCGGCTCCATATTTAGCATACTGCACAAAACAAGGTGCGCGATTTTTGATTGAATATGTACCTTCATAAGGATGTATTTTTTCTGGTGGGTTCTGTTTTTTTTTCCTAATTAGAGCTAACCACTACAGCTACATCGCAATGTAGTGCTTAGTGGAATAGCATACGCCTAATCTCTCAAAACAATGCCTTAATTCATACGGAGTGTAATGCTTTGTCTTCTATAATGTATGTTGTATAGCTTGACAGTTACATTCCAGTTACATTCCTGCTACATAGGAAATGCTACTGCAATATCTGGGCCATCCTCCATTGCATCGAATGGAGCAAGATTCATTCATTTAAAATATAGCATACTTGATTTGTATATCATTCCTGTACAGAATAAAGCACTTATGAGCTTCAATACTTGACATTATTTGTCCGAAAATAAACGTCCTTGATAGCACATTGTTCTTCTGGCGCCTTGAAACTACACAGAGTCACAGACAGTCCATTGAAAGAAAGCATAATGTAAGCAACCTAATTTATGCAATTTTGCTGATCTACAGCCTCCAGAACGATTTCACAATGCGCTTTTTACAATAGTGGCTGCATTAAAGAACATATTGTCCATCAGCTTTTTTATAATTTGAGTTGGGCATTATATGTGTTACAACTCTGGAAATTTCAATATCGCATCTTTTATGTGCCACATATGTATGATTGTCATTTGTACCCATTACACATAAATTATTTAAGCATAAAATTCCAGTTAGCCATGAGGATTCCGTGCTTGCTATCTCAACACTCACTGAGAGAAAGTGCTTCCCACTATGCTGACGGGTATATGCAATTTACCATAGCCACTACGTTATAAATGCACAAGCATATCTATCATGGTTTACCACCACCATCACCAGTTGAATTAAACTCAAGATAACTTTAAACTCAAATCGTGAAAATCATGAAAGTAGCACTATAAATACTAGACACAAATCTATCAAAGTACAATAGGTAATAATAAAGGCATGTATCATGAAATAATATGTTGAAATATTAGAATAAACATTATAATAAAGTGCATGTGCATGCATGTTTATGTAAGTAAAAAATGGGACTACATGCAGTGCTACCATTTGGCAAATCAGACAACCATGTACAGAGTAGGCAACTGCCATCATCACTGCACGTTTCGCTACCATTAGCACGCCTATTATGTTCTCACTGTCACATATATTCGCTCATTTTCCTTCCACTATGTGTCCCACGATCCACCGAGTACGCCCGCCATGCACCCAGCATGCCCAGCATTCGCCCACCATTTACACAGGTCACCCAGTATGTACCCCACCATTCACCCAGTATGTATCCCACCAATACATCCCACCGTCAACTAATGTACCAACCATCCACCCAATATTGTGGCGGCGAGCTCGACCACTGGAAAAGCTGGCGTCACCGTTGGCGTGACGTGGCATGAGGGATCACGTGGACACAGCGGCCGCGTCGGCTGCTTCGGAAGCGCCGGAGCAAGCTGCAAAGGAAAGTTTAAAGTCCCACCTGCGCCGCGGCTCTGATTAAGTGGTGATGCTTTACCACCTTGGGTGTCAACTTGACAACACCTGAAACTACTATAATAGGTAGTACGCCTGCACGCCTTTGGAGGCGTGCAGCATGGTAGGCTACTGCTCGGTGCCGCAGTGCCAGATGTACGCAACGGAGCCCGGTGTCAGCCTTATTCACACGTAGCCGCAGGGCAAGGAGCTGCGTGAAGCTCTACTGGCGAAATTTAGAACCGGCAGACAGCCATCGGCATCAACTCAGGTATGCAGCAAGCACACACGCGAGGAAGATTTCTGCTACGGCGCAGGGACTGCGCGATGTTCGGTGAGTAGCAGAAAACGCGCACTGAGACGCTCGCCCGCGCTCGCTGCCTGGATAATGTCAGGACGGTTTGGTCTATGAACTTGATGATGCTAGATACTGGCAAGTTCACTGGAACGGAAAGGGAGCGGTAAGACGCATATTAAAAAAAGGCATGGCATATATATGGTCATGTTTGTGTTAAGAATTAATGCACTGGATTACAAGAAAGAAGCAGAGGGAATTCGCACGCTGAGAAGACCGATAAACATACAGTGCGACGCAACTTGAGAAATAATATTGAAATGTCCAAGAATTTAGGAGGCAAAAAAGATTGAATCGTTGCGACGGCGCATCACGTACAGTTGCCGTAGGTGTCGAAGTCTCTCTAACGAAACTATTTTTGGACAGTTGTGATAGCGTCCACGCAACAATAGTTGCTAGTGTACTGCCAAATGCACACACACACACACACACACACACACACACACACACACACACACACACACACACACACACACACACACACACACACACACACACACACACACACACACACACACACACACACACACACACACACACACACACACACTGTGCGAAAACGCGCTCACAGCGAAAGCAGAACATTGTGCGCAGACATGGATGCAGTCGGTCGCTGCGAACCCGTGCGATCGCCGCATTGAGACTTTATTCTGTTATGCCCCATTTGTTTATAGATATAAGAACATATTCACATCGTTTACTTTCAGCATTTGCCTACCTTTCACGCGAGAAGCCGGTTCGGGAGACTCCAACGCGGCGACTGCGCGTAGTAACGTTGTATGTATTCGGTAAAGAGATAGCGTCTGTAAACGATTCTGTGCTTTAAGTTTGCCGAAGATTATTATATCGACATTCAAAAACTTCCCTCGTTTTGAGAGTACCTACATAAATGTCCAGGAGGACTGCCGCGTGGTGTTTTTATTGAGCGCCGTAAGCGAAACCAATGAGGAGCGCGCCGCGTGATCCCTCATATTATACGCAAGGAAGGCGCTTCCGACAGATGGCAACTCCGTAACTCCTCGCCCCAATGCCCATGGTATATTCCATCATACCCACCATGTTTTCCACCATGCCCAGCATATAATTCATCATGGGCAATGCTGGGATTTTCAATAGGGCGCGAAGTTCCGCCGCACCGTGTGGGTATCCCGCACCTCCCACCAAAATGCCACAGGGAAGAGAGCAGCCAAAATAGAGAGGAAATTGTATTTACAAAATATATTCAGAGAGAGACGTCTGCAGGCTAGATGGCAGAACAACACGAGCGCTACTCTGCTCGTCGTCTTCACCGTCTTTCTGGCGCATTCTTTCATGCTCGCCAGGATGCGTGCTTCAGTGCGCGGGAATAGCGCGTAACAATATGAACACGTTCCGGGCGGCCACTCCCAGCGGAGGCGCGACGATCCACAGCGCACCGACGAACACTCCGGCAGGGAGCGTCGTTAGATACACCGACTGCGGCCTGAGGTGTAATGTTTCAGGGTAAGTGAAGCTTCACCGAAACAAAGTTCCGCGGCGCCGAGCAGTATGCGCGTGCGGCTAGCGCGTTGACCGGGCCCAACGTTACTAGTCTAGTAACGTTGACCGGGCCTACGTGTACGCTCTTCTGTCGAGCCTTGTTCACTCTTGCACCGCATCCGCAAACGTTCACTTCCCTACGCCTCTCGAGCACACACACACGATTACTGCAGTAAAGGGGGTTCCTCCCTTTATTACTCGCAGCAGCCGCTTCATTCCCATCCTTCCCCATGGCTGTTTTACGTGCCACAAATGCATCCTCCGTTGTCAGAAGCAGGAACACTGTGCACAGCCGTCACTGACGTGCAAGGTGCTTATAGTGAATAATCTGAAGCACAGCGGTTTCAGTCTGTGATGACAAGGTAGCATGAATCCACCGAAGACGCGGAAAAGTATCCCCACGTCGTCCTTCGCCCGGGGCGTGGTGCACGGCGTTGCATGGGCGCTCGTTTCGCGCTTTTTACTTCCTCCAGTCCCACCTGGCCACAGCAACAGTTCGGAGAGCACAATCTACATAACACAGCGCGGTACAACACACGAGGGATATAACGCAATCCAGCACTCGCGACGCCTTTGTTACCGTACTAAACCCACGGAGCAACACGTGTGAACGCACACAACCACAACGAAGCCCGCCATTGTGGCCCGAGAACATGGCGGATACAGCGAAAAAAAAAATAAAGCAAGAAAATGGAGAAAATACCACATCACCTCTTCCACACACTTCTCCTAGTCCGCGGAGGGCGTGGGCCTCTCATTTCTTTTTGGTTCCTTCGTACAAGCGAGCAATTGCCAGACTCCCTTCGATAGAACTCAACAGTCAAGATTTTGTCTAGAAATCAACGACCTACAGATAAGTATGATAAGCGATCAGCGAGCTTAATTAAAAGACTTACTCTTCGCACTAAATCCTTTCACTTCTTTGCTTAATTAGTGAATGTATAATGCATTCTTAAAGTTATATAGACATATATCGTTCAGAAACGCAGTCCAAGAACGCAGTTTGCCTAAGACAACATGCAAGCATGAGCCTTGAGTCGGCATCTCTATAACTATTGATCATTGCTTTTCTCCGCAGCTTCGGGCGTACTGCTACTGCCTATATTTGTTTACGAAGTTTAATCAACAGGACTAAGTAATCAAAAATCTACTTCCGAGTTTAGATTATCATTGCGTATTTCCGGAAGAAGCCGACGTAGCAATTGAACTTTGGCTTCCCTGCATTTCGTTGTGGCGTAGCCGTCGGAGCTCGCTAATTTCGACTAGTTAGTACAAAGCCAGTACGTAGCACGGCCAGACGAGCGTATGAGCGCGAACACGCGCTCAAGCCCTGTCGTGCAACTGCGCATGTGCACTCCAGTTGCATGTGGCTGCGGTCTGCGACGTGGCGTAGATACCGCGGCGAGCCCACTGGCTAATCGCACTGCGGCTCGGTGAAGACAGCCGCGTTTGGCTTAAGTTCGGCGCGTCGTAGGCGCAAAAATCAGAAGTGCGCTGTTCTCTACGGTGACTTTCAGCAGGCGGAGCGTTGCGAACACGCCCCGCTCCACCGTACCTTTCGCAGTGCAAGGCATTGAAGAAGGAGCGGAAGCACCGCGAAGTGCGTGTTTGATGGGCAAGAACTGCGCTCCTGCTGAACGCATTGACGTACTTTCTGCGGCAACGTATTCCTTCGATAGCCTTGTTTTACCTTGAAATGCATTCCGTCCCAGAACCTAAACGCGACCCTCGCCGATTTTCTAGGAAAAATCTGGCAGAGTAGCAATGTGTCAATGAGCTATAGGTCGCACCAAGATATTTTTCAGGATAAAAAAAAAGTAATTTCGCGACGTAGGCCCTCTTTGAAGTTTTCACGAAGAAGTAAATGTCGTAGATCTTTTAAAGTCGAGTGTGAATGTAGACACAATGACAAGCCTTATATAAATCATGGGGTCTAACGTGCCAAAACCACGATGTGATTATGAGGTACGCGCTAGTTGGGTATACTGCGGAATTAGCGGTCACGGGCTTCTCCGACGTGCACCTAAACCTAAGTACACTGGTGTTTACGGATCTCGCCTTTATCGCAATGCGGCCGCCGTGGCTGTGATTCGATCCCCCGACCTCGTGCTTAGCAGTCCAACACCATAGCCAGTAAGAAACCACAGCGAGTGATGACAAATCTTACTTTGGAATGTTCTACTGGGTGTTTCTTTTACGTTACGTCATAGACGAACACATTTATTAATTTTACGTGTTTAAGTGGCTCAATAAAACAACTAAGAATTATGCGTGTTATTAAATTTTGCATAAACATCGTTCATATGTATCATACAGAATATTTTTACCGCTTTTGTTCCAGTATCTATGATTTATGCTTTACATGATGTTAGACAATTAATTTCAGCAATTATCCAGATAATTACTTACAAATTTGCGATAAGCTCACGTTTTGATAATGTTCAGACCTGGATTAAGCATTGAGGCCCTCCTGATCAACATACGGGAGATAGCTCATTATTTGCAGCAACCTTTCGGCTTGCGATATAGAAATCTTAATTAGAGTAAATTCTGTGTGAGGCGAGAAAAATAAACTTGAAGTCCTTAACCAATCTCGACCAGATAAAAAGCGGTAAACAATTATTGGGACTGAAACATTAACGATGTTTATGCGAACAATTCACCGACGATTACGAAACTCCATAATGCGAAATATGAGCGCCGTTGTTTAATCAATGCCTCCTTTATAGATGCCAGCCGTGTTGTCCGTAGACTCGGTTCCTGGCCCTCTCCCTTTCCTCTCCTCCGCGAAAAGGCAACGAGCGCCGCTTGTGGCGGACGTCTGCAACTTAGATCACGTGTTGCGGCCTCTGAGATTACCATGGCGTCTGTTGCCATCTCGGAGGCCGCCGACGCGGCGCGCGGCGGCACGGTTGCGGAGCAGACGACGTCGGCTGCGGGAAGCGCGTTGCGCGCAGCCGCGCAGACGACAGGCTATGCTACATTTTTTGTTTGAATGTTTGAATAAAGAAATGAAATCTCGATGTGTGTTAAGAAATGCCTTGAAACATGTTTTTAAGTTTTCGAGAGTGGTTTACACAGTTGTTAAACGCGCTTTACCAATATTGCGACGACAGTTGGAGTTAGCAGACGTGTTGCTTTGCATCAGTTTGTCTGTGAAGTATTTCGAGTTGACAGACGTACTTCGTCGCAGGATTTGTTTAGGTGAATGCTGGCTCTGTACGCTCGTAGTTCCTGCGCCTTTTATCTGTCATTATTCCATCAATTTAAGACCTCCTAAACGTGAATCCTTCTACCCATGGTGTCCAACAAAGACTGCAGTCGTCATGCCTTATTGCTGTGTGCCGCAATGTAAGTCAAGCACTCAATGCCGACGTCCCGGCATATCGTTTCATGAAATACCGGTCGACAGCAGTTTGCGTGAAAGATGGCTTGAGGCTATTCCTAGGGAGAACTGGATGCCCACACTAACTTCAAACTGTTCGGTAGTTTGCAGTTTGCACTTTCGGGAGTGCGATTTCAGGGAAAGCTGCAAAACGCGACGTCGACTTAAGCCTGGAGCGGTCCCCAGCTTGTTTAGCGAGCGCTTTTCGCGAGAGCCAGACGCCGGGTGTGCCATAGCGGAAAAACGAAAGCGAGATTCGTCGCCCACAGGCGCGCTTGGCTGCATGCTGCCCTCTGAAAGCAAAGTACTTTGCTCGCAGCCACACGATGGACAGTCAGCTGAGACAAACTTCAACGAGGACCCTTCTGGAACTGCCACAGAATTTTGCCCAATAGCTGTTCCCGGCTGCAGTTTGGAACTTGTCCAGCGAAACCAAGAACGACCCGCTATGAGCAACTTTTTGTTTGGCGTGGCAGCCAGTAAAGCTACACTAAACGAGGACTCGGAGCCTGATCGGGGTCCTGGCTGTACTATTCCGATTGGTTCCTTGCCATCTGATGGCTTGCAAGTTAAGTCAGAAAACAATGGAGCGCATTTTTCAGAGCCTGCTGCAGGGGAGGACAATGACGCACAAACAGAAGACCAAAGCACTCTAAAAGATTCAATGAAGTTCGCATCTAAGAAGAAAAGGCAACCAACAAAGGCTTTGCGCTCGTTCAAGACGCAAAGAAAATGGAGCTCAAACACGTCAAGCATGTTTGTAGAAAGAAAGCGATGGCGACGAAAAGAACGTGCACTGCGAGCAGAAAATGATAAACTGCGCAGAACTGTAGACGCCTACAAAGGAGAACTTCAAAAATTGAAAGAAGAGTGCTACGTCTCTGCATTTCTGGAAGTTGTGGCTGACGCCGAGGAGGGGACGGCAAAAGCAGTGCTGTTCCTCGACCAAGTAAAAAATTATAAGAAGAAAACACCACGCTGGTCGGAAGTAACAATCAGGCATGGTATCGTAATGCGACACCTCTCGACAAAAGCCTACGAATACTTGAGGAGCGAAGAGCTTCTTAAGCTACCTTGCAGAACAACGCTACAAAAATACTTCGGTACTACATCCGGCGAAGTTGGTTTCAGCGAGTTGGTTCGCTCCCGCCTGGAAGCGGAGCTTGAGAATCTGGACACACCACAGTCAAAAGTATGTAGCCTCGTTGTTGACGAGATGAGAATTAAACAGAAGCTGCTCTACCACAGGCAAAGGGTCGCGTTCATTGGTGATGTCGACCTAGGTCCTGACCTCGAGTACCTTGCTCCTGCAGCTGAAGGTGAACATCTGGCGAATTCACTGCTGTGTTTTCTGCTTTGTGGCCTGCAAGCAAGATATAAGATCCCCGTTGGTTATTTCTTCACCAAAGGTTGCACTGGAGACCAGCTCGCCGAGGTCATTCGCCACGTCGTCATCAAAACAGCCAGCATTGGTTTTGACATCATCAGAGTTGTAACCGACAACCACAAAATCAACGTAACTGCTATGGAAATTTTGAGTGGCGGAGAAGCAAAAACACGGGCACCGCATCCGGCAGATCCATCAATGGATATATTTTTCGCATTCGATCAGAGCCACGTTATAAAGAACATCAGGTCCCAATTCTTGGCCAAGGAATTTGGTGAAAACAAGGAAATTTCATCAAAGTACATCAAAATGCTCTACAAGATGCAGAGACAATCAACAGTGCGGCCAATCAGGTTCCTTACAAGGAAGCACGTTTTCCCGTCGAATATCGAAAAAATGAATGTGAAGACGGCCGTGTAGTTATTTTCTCCTGCAGTAACTGCAGCACTCAAATACCTCCGGGATCAGGCAGGTCACAGCTGCGATTTTGAATTTGCATCTGTGGGGCCGACTGTTGAGTTTATGGAAGCCTTCCACAAGTGGTTCACATGCATGGATGTGAACAATCTTCAGCAGCACATCCATCGCAATGACGAAGATGCTCGCCAGTTTTCTGAAATTGATGACCAAAGGTTGCATTGGCTTGAGGACGAGTTCCTTTCTTACATTGACCAGCTGAAAACTAAAAGCCGCGCGGAAAACTTCCTGAGCAAGGAAACGCACCATGCGCTCGTCTTTGCAACCACGTCAAACGTGGAATCTATTCGGTTTCTTCTTTCTCACAAGAAATTTAAGTTTGTGCTTACGCGCAAGTTTTCAAGTGACCCCATAGAGGCCATGTTTGGATTTCTGCGGCGTAGCTCCGGCTGCAACGATGCCCTGGATGTAAAAAGCGCAGTGTGCGGAATAGAAAAGATGCTCAAGACCGGCATCGTTGCCTCCTCCGCCCAAAGCAATGTGAGAAGCTCGACATCGTTTTCGTCGACACAGCTTCTGCCAGTATGCCAGACTCCCACCAAGACCACGAGTACCGCAGAGAAGGTTTTAGACGCGGCGGTGATTAGGCTAAAAGAACAGTGCCTCTCAGACATGCCATGTGCGTCAAATCCAGATGTCGCCAGCGTGGCGATGGTCGGAGGCTTCATTGTGAGAGCAGCAAGCGAAAACATCCCCTGCGCCGAATGCGTAGCAATGCTGCAAGGAACAAAAGCAAACACTCCCCTCCTTGGCCTTATCGCACATCAAGATCGCGGGGGGCTCATGTATCCAAGCCAAGAACTCGTGAAACTTCTAGTATGCCTCAGGAAATTTGTCGACAGCGTGCTCCCGCATAGAAAATCATTCTCAAAACCACTCAAGGTTTGCGTGGAAAGGAGTGTCGAACTCCTCGTGGGACTACCACTTCTGCGATGTGGCAACACATACCGTTCAGCGCAGAAGGCTTTTGCGCCTCATAACTACGAAGTTCGTCAAGCCACTTTTCAGTAACTATGCACTTGGAACAACTGACAGACATGCCACTGTCAAGCTGCTGGAGCGAAAACCTATTTCACGAAAAGTTATTAAAATGTAGACTCAGATGTCTACGCGTTTTGCCGCTGCAGTGATAATTCTCGCGCAGGAGATTTGAACGACACACTCACGGCCATCCAATTTAAGCGTAAAGAAGTGGACGCGCTCAGTTCCCACGAAGAATATGAATGCATCAAGCCTGGCCATCCTTGTCGCCAAACTTCTTTAGGGCTGGAATCAAAAATCTATGGGACCTTGCTGAGCTAAACTGCGATAGGCGAAAGCCTACCTATGAATGCCTCTGTTACTGTTGTCTGAACTGTTCTGCGAACGGACGCCGCCGTGGCCGCGAGCATGGGATGCAATCACAGCCATATGCGTGCAAGGTTTGTCGCCGATGTCCACACGCGCATGTCCGCGTTCCCCCACGCGCCCACTCGCACAGCGCCACTGGCATGACGCCTCGTCTCCTTGCTCCCCTCACCGGTGATCACCGCTTTCCTGCGTCCACCACGGACTGCGTCACGACACTCATGAGCTACTAAAGGCTTACGCCTTAAAAACTTTGCTTGATGCACGCAACGCGTTCTCTCTGAAAGCGACCTGTGCTACATTGCTATGAGCACGCGTGACCCGATCGAAAGCATCGCTACCTCGAACACGCATGAGCGATTACGTGCGACTTCCAAGAGACATGCTGCCGAACGCAAACGCTGCACATGGTTTGACGCGTTTTCTTGCGAGAGAGTGTCGGTGAACGCGAAATATAGCAATTCTGCTTTGAACTGCTGACAGTGTGAACTGCGCATAAGTTAGCTTCGCGTGTTACACCAGGACAATTGTGTTCTGTGCGATCAGTGAGCTCGGTCGACCAATCAGCACTTCAAAACAAACTGCCATTAAGCGCTATTTCGTTAAAGCGCGGCCGACGAGCAAGCAGAAGCAACAAGCGATGGACTAGTAGCAATTCGACGATCTCCTGACAGCTAGTGCATTGGCGAAGGCACCGACATCACAAGCTAAAACTTAAGGCCCAAGTTTATTTTAGAGTGCGTGTGTCGATTGTATGCATGTTACCGCGCATGTCACTGAAAAGCGTAGGTTAAGGTAGCCAGTTATTTAGTGTTCTTTGAAAAAATGCCTTTGCCGCATAGTGAAAAAAAGTCTTGAACAGTAACGCAAAGCTGATATAAAATGCCTGATCTACCAGCACCGTGCTGCATAATATAAGAAGCGGGCAAACAGTTGCGATAATGAAAATGACTAACGAACGAACATATATATATATATATATATATATATATATATATATATATATATATATATATATATATATATATATATATATAAAATACGCCCATGAGAACGCACGCTAGCGGACGTCCCCGCATATCAGCGCTATCGATGCGCCGGCGGAAGCAGCCAGCCGCCGCCGCCGGAAGTTGAAAAGGCAACGAGCGCCGCCTCACGGAATTTAGGCTGAACTAAGGGAACCGCCGCCGCAATGGGAAAGCGAGCAACGCGGCTGGCATCATTGGTTTAAGGGTTTTGAATTCGGGGTAAGAGAGAAGGAATTTGCACCTGAACGGCAGGGCCCTTTCGGCGGCGGCGCCGAGCTTCTGCTCGGGCAGTCATTCATACTCGGCCAACGCGTCACCTACGCCGACCATCGGCGTAGTTCGTCTGCCACTCTTTTTTGCGACATTTTTTCGACGGGCATACGAACTGCATTTGCTGCATCTTCGAAGCAAGCGCGCTTCCCGAGCCGAGAAGTTGTTTCCCTCGCTGTCGGCCAGATGGCGCAACCTGTTGGATCAGCAGCTTGGCTCCCGTTTGCAAAATCTGTGCTCTTAGCCGAAAGCAATTTCTGCTTCACTCTACAAAATGCAGGCAAGTGCCGATGTTTATATACATCTCAAACAACTTAGAGTACAATAGTCTTCCCTGTGAGCGATGTTTGCTTTCGATTAGACGAGTAGTTTGTGGACAGGAATTTTGTAAAGTCCACCGGACAAATACGGAAGACGCTGTACGTCACTTGCCATAGTGATCTATTGCTACACTAAGCCCCCTCCCCCCCCCCCCCCCCTCGATAGCCCCCTGAATATGTTATACTATTCTTACTGTATATGTTTCGCCATGTTTTACCTGCCATTACTGCCACCTATAAGGACATCGCAAAACCATTTGGTTGGAGACGTCGGCAAAGTGTGGGCAACCGTGTTCATGATGGCTGCAGACGCCAAACTGCCGAGTCCATTTAGCTCAGTATCGACAGTGCTTCGAAAGATTTCGGAATGTTATCAACATTAATCAGTTTTCAACAAAATAGAAACACGTTTCTCCAAATAAGGAGAACTTAACGCATCGGTGTTTTGTCACAGGGCTCACCGGTTGCTGACGAAGAGACTAAGTACGTCTAAATGTTCTGTTGGTGGCATCGTTTCCTGTTCTCGTGGCTCTAACATGCAGCTTTGTCTTGTCAAATTCATTCGTGAACAACACCGTCGCCTTCCGCCTACTTATGGTGACCTTATAGTTTATGTGTGATAACAGGGAAAAGTCTGTCCGCCAAGCCATGTCAACAGTCTTTTAGAAGTTGTATGCAAGAACATTGGTTCACTGGCTCGTACGTACTGCATGAAAATACGACGGTTGACTTGTGATCATTTCTAATTGCATATAGAGGCTTGGGAAGACCTTCTCATTTCTGCATTTTTCTTCCAAAGCAAATATTTTGCAATATCCCACTGGACCACAGATCTCCAGTGAATGTCCAAAGGAAGTCCTACAAAGGATATTTTGATGTCCGTTGGACATCCCTAGAAGTCCCGATGATGTACTACGGATGTCCATAGGATCGTCCGACGCAAGAGAATTGCACATCCCACGAACGTCCATCGTACATCAAAATCAAATTTTCGGACGTCCGCAGGACCTTTGAAGATAATTCCATTGGAGCACCAGCGTCCTACAGACGCCCAGCAGAGATCGAAAACGGGACATTCGGACGTCCCTGGGATTGACGTTCATAGAAACGTCCCCCGAACGTCCAAGAGATGTTTAAATATGGATTATTCTTATTGCATAACCCGGAGTACATCCCAAGGACATTTTTGCGAGGATGTGGGACGCTTCTGGGACATTTTACCAATCGTCCAAAGGACGTTTGTGGGACATTTGGTTGGGGATTGAGGATATCCACAGGGCGTCCATATTGATTACAAATTACCATAATTGGGACTTTCCTCAGAATGGGCCCTACAGTGCAGCAAGCCTGCTGCAGTTTACATACCATTAACAAAGTAAGCTGGTTTTGTGATGACTTGTAGGCAATGATGAAAAGGAACTGCATGGCTCTTGAAGATCCATCCCAGCGGTGAATTCCAATTCAAGTTTATTTTGCATCTATACATGTACAGATGACAGGAGTACAGACAAAAAGCAAATGAATTCGGCTTGACAAGGTCTGTACCCCCTACAGAAATGGCACCGTGCACAATAAAGAGAACATAAACATAACATAATGGATAAACGAGAAAAAAAGGTGAACATTAGTGAACATTGTATAACAGAAATGCATAAGGGTAAAAAAATGAACAATAGAATTCTGCAAGAAATTGTATTACAGACAGTGAATAGTATAAAATGATACAAATACTACAGCTTTGAAATTCACATCTATAAATAGTAAGTTATATGCAAGCAGAGAAAATTGGATAAGCATTCATGGCGTCAGTGTATACCAGAGCAACACAAAAAATCCAGGAATCCAATAAGTCAACCAAATATTTTTGTCATGCAACAGCTGAAGTACCAGGAGATAAGCCAGGAATGCAGCCCACCGCATCTCAAAGCACGTTAAATGAAGGCTGCAGTGCAACTAAGAATTGTGCACATGGTTCCCTGCTATTCTAAGCAAATACATTACATACAACTTGATAAAAATGCATTAATTCAAAACATATAGACATGCAACCTATACTTCTTTGTGCTAACAGGGACGAAGCTACAGAACTAACTTCTGCAGGCTGCTGAATCATTTGACAATCTCATTAAAAATACAGCATATATTTCAATAGAACAGTTGCAGGAAGATCACTCGTTGAACTCTAAAATGCACTAACAGTTTTTAGTAAAACCCATCAATGCAAATAAAACTCGATAATTTCATCATACAAGTTCAGCTATTAGGAGTTATTTATACTGCACCATGGTTAGTAAACGTGCAAATTATTCAAACTCTTTACAAATGCACTTTGGGTAGCAAGAAAATTTAAGAATTCGCAGTGGGGCCACTATGGAACTTATCACAAGGCTTGCTGTGGGCTCACTGTCGTGGTCGCAGGCACATCAATGAAAAATTTGCTGAAATGTTTAGATATGTTAGCCACTTTAAGTTGCCAGAGCCTTTCCCTAGGCCATATTCAGTAGTTACATACACAAACACGAGGTATGCTAAATTAAGATGTCACAACTACATTAGGCAATTAACAAAATTACTCGAGGCTAGTTCAATGGTCATATATAGACAAACAGCTGCTGTATGATCATCCATTTACACTCTAAAAACAGTTGCACCCTTTGGGGTGTATATTTTCCACAGAACAATAATCGTCATCTGACTTGCCTGCATTTCCTTTCTTTAACGCTGCAAGCCCAGTACTTCCATGTCACGAACGGCATGCGCATTATCAGCATGACAGAGCATTCTCGACAGGAAAGTAATGAGCGCAGGGTTTTCAAGAAAGGAAAGGCAAGTAAGACAGATGACGATTATTGTTCTGTCGCAAATTTACACCCCAAAGGGTGCAACTGTTCTTAGAGCGTAGAGCAAATGCACTGTGCATCCATAACAAGTTCTGGCAAAGGTAACCAGAGCAGACATCGACACTTTCGTGTGTAGTGACAAGACCATTTCAGTTGAGCTAATAATTCGCAGATGCACCTCGGCCAGTAAAAGAACTTCAAAAGCCCTATGAAAGGATGGGGGGTACAAAGGAAGTTAGTAGGAGGGCTACTGTGGGCTGGCTCACTTCAACGGTCGCGGGCCCATAAATACAATATTTACCGGAAAGTTCAGAGGTGTCTTAGCCATGACGGAAGCTACTCCACTTTCTGCAGGCCTCCTTTAGCGGTTGCACACAGTAGAAGTACTACATATTTTATAGACACACTGGGCATTAAAAAAATTACTCAAGGATCACTTAAGCAGTTGCAAACACGAACATTACTGGAGAGTTCACAGATACAAAAGCAGTTACAAGACACTTGCTTCAACACAATACCAAACTGATGTCACAAGTACTAGAGTTACAAGACACTTGCTGCACTTGAGTGGTCACAAATATAAATTCACCATAAGTGAATTTGTGTTTCTGTTTCTTCTGCTTCTGTTTACTTGCTTAGAGGCTTGAAGGCCTCTAAGCAAGTAAACAGAAGCTGAATGTGACCTCTCCGTGGCCACAGCCAAATATTGCTGAAACGTCACAGGTACCCTGGCGACTACACAATTAACTAATAGCTTGCAGCATGATCGCTTCTGCATTATATGAGTTCACTCATATGAAACGCTAATAGAGGATTTGTGTGGTCTTGCTTCAGCGGCCACACAAAAACACAATTTCATCCTAAAAATTTACGGGTGTCAGACAGCCTCAATGGAAGTTACCAGAGGCGGAGCGTGGCTGTTCTTCCATGGCAGCAGATACAAATACTTGTGAAAAGATTGCAGGTATCTTGGCGACTAAACATTTTACGAAGGCTCACTGCAGGCTGGCTCAGCGGTCGAAGACAACTACATTGCAGTTCACGTGTACTAAGAAATTTAGTGGGGCATTTCTGTGGGCTTGCTTGAACAGTCCCAGAGACAAAAAGTAACCCAGAGTTCACAAATATATCAGCCCATAAGGAAGTCGCCACACGCTGGGTGAAGTCTTTCGTCCATAGTTTCAGATGCAGAACAGAAGAGATCCGGGGTACGCTACACAATTTACTAGTAATCCTGACGGATCGGTTCCAGTGGTCGCAAACAAGAAAATACATTGCTGAGACCAGAGGTACTAAGAAGGTTAGCAGATTTCCGTGGGCTTGTTTCTGTGCTGGTCATCAACGAAGAATGATGTCGACTCAAAGTGACACCAGGCTCATGGCAGGAACACAGCATGGCTGTAAAGTATGCAATAAAAACGTGTTAGAAATGTTTACGAAAATTGCTATTTAACAACCTGCACATTTAACAGCAATCTGCAGGTTCTGACAGCAACTTTGCTTCTTTGTGGCTTAATACAAACTCGTTGAGCGAACAGTTATCAGAAAAGTAATGATTTCATCTCTGTACAAAGATAAAAGGAATTCTCCTAGTCACTACGTCAGCATAGCATAGTTTCGTCGGAAAAGCGAAGCAGCGATTGGAACAGCAAATTACCAAACGGCTTATTTAAGCAGCTGTACGTGTTATCGCCACTTTAAGTTACAGTAAACCTTCGCTTCCTTGTTAAATTAACAAACAGTGTCGTGCGCAAAGCCAAGCATGAACACATCTCCCTGACGGTAAACACGCTGTATGAACGCTGGTGTGAAGAGGGGGCGGTAGCAACACGCGATCGCTTCCTGCTGCTTCCAGCCACAATGCCTTTCCAGAGCCAAATTTACGCGAACTTCGACAGTAAGCTGCGCGGGAACAGCGCCCACGAAGCCACTACCCATCGCGGCGCACGTCCGCGTCAGCGGAATTTCATCAGGAGTGTCCGTACAATTCCTATCGCAATAATAATACAAAAATTAGGCGATTGTCGACTATATAACTCCAGTAAATATACAATGACAACATGGGGATTTAACAGGCTCGTAATCTTGTCCAGCGCGTCGCGCACACATGTCAGCACAAACGCTGGCCCAAATGATAGCAAATGCGAGAAAACTGAAGCAGCACGGTTGGTCAACCGCCCTGTGTGCGAGGTGCTGCTATTGAAATACAACAGGGGCGTAGCCAGGGGGGGGGGGCTTATGGGGCTTCAGCCCCCCCCGAAATTTTTTCGTGCTGTCCATGCACCGCCGACCAAAGCGACCCCGGCGCCGGAAATCACTCTGGATTTTTTCTAGAATGTCTTTTTGACGCTCGAAAAGACATTTAAGCGCGAAGATTGCAAACTCGAGCTGGATTTCGTGGCAACGCCCATACACCGGGAGTCACATAACGCCAAGCAGTCCCATCCGAGCACAAAGTTTCAAGGGCGCTTTGATGGTGAGCGGGCTCGCCGCGGCATCTCACTGAGGCCACGGAATCTATGGAGCGCATAGATACCAATTGCGAAACTTTATGGGTATATATCTCATAAGCTCTTGATGTGAAAGGTGCATTGACATTTCCAAAGTTGTGCTTTAGATTTTCAATTGCGGAACTTTGTGGGTTTAATGTTGTTATAAACATTTGACGCCAAAGGTCTATTGACTTTTCTAAAGTCTTACATCAGAACATACAACGAGACAAGCCAAATCAACACACTAGCAGACGAGTTGACAAAGCAGGCAGCGAGGTCCAATGAGACGAAGCGTTGGGGTGGTTCATTTGTGCCGTCATGTCACATAAAAAAATATCAACATTTTTTTAACCTACGCCGAACATCCATGTCAAGACACTAAAGCCAGCCAAAGTAACTACGTTCTTATTTATTTTTTTCTACTTTGACTTTTATTCGCGAGGACACATTGAGCCTCTTCAATTTTTTTTTGTTCTCGCTACCCTATACCCGCGGGCTGCCAGAGCCAGCCAGAGCGCATACGTTTTTCTCGTATGGCCCCGACCACCATGCGGTGCACTTCGGTGCGCGTTCGGTTTGCTCTGGCCGAGTGGATTTTCAGCGGACAGAGTTTTGGACGCTTTCTGGCTGGCAGACGAGAAAAAAAAAAACAATGGTCGCTCGCCGCCATCACTGTGGGGACTCGAAGGATTGCACCGCATCGTATCCAGCTTTTCTGGACACAAGGGTTTAGTTCGCGTGAATGCCACCACGTGGCGTACTCACCTTAAACTTTTCAAACTTCCCGCGGTGACGCGTGATGACGTCAACCAAACAAAAATAAAAAAAAGTAAAAGCTATCCCTGCGCATGGAACTTCGCCACAATGCTTGTCCCGCCGGCGTTATCAGTGTTCTTGATCAAGCGTATTCGCTCGTCGCCTGGAAATTGCTCGTCATCCAGCGTTTACTCGCGACGAGCAATTGTTGATGCTGGGCTTTTGATTCGGTTCTTTTTTTTCTTCTCTTTTCCTTTTCTTTTTCTTTTTTTTTCATTCTACGGAGTAAAGAAGCTAGCCTAACCGTCAGAAGCACTTCGGGGCAGCCTTTCTTCAATCCGCATACATTGTTAACGTCAGAACATCGCACCGCGCCTACTAGAGACGCCGTCATGGATGGATTTTGATTTTCCCTTATCGAATTCGTTAAGGTGCACACAATTATTTCACTAGCGACTTTGCAATGCGCACTCATGGGCTATCGCCGCAGCTGCAAATCTAGATGTGCTTAAGTATTAAGACATATACATGGATATGTCGGTTTTTCACCTTGACACAAAAGTCATGAAACAAGAGTTGAGCAAACTGTCCCTGTGTCGTCGCAGGGTGTGAGAGGGGGCTAGCTGGTATTCCATGCTAAAGTGACAAGCGCAAGAGTGGACACGGGATACTAAATAGGCGACAAGGATAAGCGCAAACTTCCAACTGGGAGCTTCTCCTTGTAGCGTCTCTCTCTTGTCCACTCTTGCGCTAGTCACTTCAGTCTGTGTCTTCATCCGTTAGAATGCTATGGCCGAAGCTGCTCGCAATATTACGTCACATTTACTGCCCACCAGGCCAGGTAAACCCTTGGGTACGACATATACAGTACTTGCAGTTAGTTTCCAAAGCAGTCTCCTATGGCGGCTATCCACGTGCGTGAAGCAAGAACCCTATTTAAAATTATTGTGCAGTAATATATACGGGATTTGTATGTTCTCCACATTCTCTACCATGTTGCCATTCCGCCTTTATTATATATAGCCGCAATGTAGACTAGCAGCTATCGAACGCCATAAAGGCTATCCACATATTCAACCCTTAATTCCCATCGGTTATCTTCCCTCTTCATTACATGTCCTGCCCATGCCAATTTCTTTTTCTTGATTTCAACTAAGATGTCATTAACTCGCGCTTGTTCCCTCACCCAATCTGCTCTTTTCTTATCCCTTAACGTTACACCCTTCATTCTTCTTTCAATAGCTCGTTGCCTCGTCCATAATTTAAGTAGAATCCTTTTCGTAAGCCTCCAAGTTTCTGCCCCGTAGGTGAGTACTGGTAAGACACAGCTATTATACACAGACTGGATTCCAAGGGAATAGAAGCGTAGCAGGGGGTGGCAGAAAGTTAAGTGGGCGGATGAGATTAAGAAGTTTGCAGGGACGACATGGCCACAATTAGTAGGTGACCAGGGTTGTTGGAGAAGTATGGGAAAGGTCTTTGCCCTGCAGTGGGCATAACCAGGCTGATGATGATGATGATGATGATGATGACGACGACATATTCAAGGACCTCACGCGCAACTCCTGACACTTAATTGTATTCAAGAGTTGTGCGACTGCCCAGGACATCCTTAACTAATGTTACATAACGCATTATGACGTTTTACTTGCCAAAACCACGATTTCATTATGAGGCACGCCGCAGTGGAAGATTCGAGAATAATTTAGAGCACTTGGGATTTTTAACGTGCGCCTAACCCTAAGTACGCGGGTTTTCGCATTTCACACCCATTGAAATACGGCTGCCGTGGTTGGGATTCGATCCCGAGACCTCGTGATTAGCAGCCGAACCCAATAAAAGCTAAGCAACTACGGAGGGAAAGGAATGTTGGCGAAGGTGACAGCCGGCACGTGAGACAATTTGTTCCCATCCTCATTGCTGGAGAATAGGTACCATCTGTCCAAGAATGACACCGTAGAATGCACTGTATTCAATGTGATGGAGTCCGCGTCCAATATTTCAGACCCGAATCATACTGTAATTACTGACGACCAGGCATCTCGCTAATACGTGCAGTCGCTTGACAGCCGCCGAGCGCTGGCGTCGGTCACAGGACCTACTGGACCTTTGTTCAACACTTGCCGACATTCTCGCCTTAATTCGCACGATTGCGTTTCAGCTGAACTGCTTCAACAGCCGATTTATTTGTACCAGAATTTGGCCACCCTGTCAACCTTATGGTTTCTTATTTTTAAGTCATGTTTTATATTTAGGCTGAGGCTGTCGTGAAATTTCCAGCGGTTTCACCTTTCCCAAAATGCCCGCATTTTTGTCGGCCTCTGTTAATATTTTGGAGGATTTTTAATAGACGTGGAAACCATTGCATGGCCCCCTGACCAAGCTGCTCAAAAAGTCATTTGATATCCCTGAGGTCATGCGCAAGCTTCCGCCTTTTTGCCGTTCATCAACCTGCTGATTTCCCTGTCACCTGCATTCCATTTTGACGACTCCATTCCCACGGAAGTTGGCGACGATATGTCCATGGGATTACAGCCATTTAAATCAATTATACTGTGGATACGACAGCCGCTTATGCTCACTGTGGATGGAAATGTTGCGCTAATGAGCGCCATTCTGAAGCATCTAAATTGACAGTCACAAAATTATGCGGATCCCACGTATGTGCGAATCGATGTAAGCAAAGCTTTCTGTGTTTGTTGTCATTGTTAAACATAATCTCCACAGAGTAGTCAGGCACCCTCTAATGAAATGCTGTCAATGTTTGCCTGATTACGCTCACCATTGTGATGCAAATAAACGTAACTTCAACTCATTTTCTCAGAAATAAACGCTGAATCAAACGCTGACGTCATCCTGAACAAGATCAACAAGTGCCCTAGTGCTCGATCTTATGATGCCCCTATTCGTAAGCTTATATTCGTGATTTAGTTATTTGGGGGAAGGGGGGCGAGAGCGATGTGTTCTTATACCGTAGAAACATCCCTCGGACGTCTCTGATGTGCTCGTTTTTATTCTCAAGTACCCAATGAAAACTGTCATCGCTGCAACTTCATGATGTCCTGGTGGCAGGCCACCATGGCATGTCGCGCAAGTATGACCGCGCTGATTCATTTGGGTTGGCATATACTATTTGGTGCGTCATACTTCGCCACATGCATTTTTAAAGCAAAGCTTGAAAAGGACGGCCAACTCACTACATCCCTTTCCTTTGTTTACTTCCGCAAAAAGAGTTGCTTTCACCAACTCTTTTCAGCTAGAACTGAAACGCCAGACAAAAATGAGACCTACCGTTGAATATTTTTCTTGTTTTCTAGGTTTAAAGCAAAAATGCTCATTAACACAAATAGTGATTTCTTTAAGAAATGGCATATGGATACTATATTTCAAGGTCATGTTTTGTCAGTACGGCCCGGCACCACGTATCGACGAAAGGGCATCACAGTGCCGATGCACGCGGCAGGTCACTGAATGAAGAAAACAGGAAACGACTGTTTTTTCAGTTCTCGCAACATATTGTACACAGAACACAAGACACCCACCACCATGACATTCTTTTTTTTTTACAACAGCGACACACAATGCCGGACTGATATACTTCCTAAAGGAGTCTCATTTGATTTTTCATCGCAGAACCGCAAGCACAGTTGCGTCGCGCGTGCTTGCAGCCACGTACTGTAGCCGTGCTCCTTTTCCTCTAACAATATGGCCGCCGGCGGCTTCAAGCGCTCCCGTAGGTGGCGGATTGGACTGTCACTCGAGAAGTTTAAATACATAACCTCTTTGCATAGAAACGACGGCATGATTGTTAACATCATTGCTCTCCAGACTGATCTTGATGAGCTAACTCATTGGTGCGGTAGGGCAGATGGTAATTAACGCAGACACAACTATACATCTCAAATTTACTTCCGCTGCTAAGACGACTCCTAATGCCCACACAGTTAATAATACTATCATTGAAACTTCAGCGTCGGTAAAATACCTCGGTGTAAATTTTAGCTCTTATTTATCCTGGAGCACTCATCTTGAACTGATTACTACCAAGGACTTAAAGAAACTTGGTCTTCTTAAACGCCGACTACGCCAAGCCAACCAGGATACAAAACTACACGCATTCAACGCGCTAATCAAGCCTGTGATAGAATACGCACACGTGATCTCAAACCCTCATTATACCTATCTTGTTAACATGTTGGAATGTATACAAAACAAGGCTGCTTGATTCATCATTTTCCTTTACTCTCGGTATCGAAGTGTAACAGTACTGAAAATATCGCTCCGTCTCCCGCCTCTGGTCATGCGCAGAAAACTCAGCCGTTTATCTTTTTTCCATACTCTCTACCACAGAAACACACCATTCGCAAGTTCACATCTTCTCCCGGTGCCGCACACACCGGCTCGTGTAGATCACATGAAGAAGACTAAACCCATTTTCGCTCGGACAGAACGATACAAATGCTCACCTCTGGTCCTGGCTATTGAAGAGTGGGATTCGCTTCCTTCTAGCATTGCGGCTATCGCTGGAACATCATCATGTCAAACAGCTCTTTGGTCCCCCCCATACTTAGAAAATTCCACTTTAGAATGATGTGCGTTTTTTTTTTCAGTGTGTGCGTGTGGGCCGTAACGTTCCGTGGACTGTTGGATGACATGTTTTGTAACTTCTGAAGGTGCGATTTTTGTTTTGTTTTGTGGGATTTGCCACATGTGCATTTTTTCAGTACCTGTTCCTAGCCATTTCTTCCCCTTAACTTGTACCTGGCTTATTAACTTGTTTATTCCTGTCTTCAGCCGTTTATATTCTGTGTTGTATATTGTTAAGTTTTCTTTGATGAATCCCCCCCTTACGTAACGCCCGCATTGGGCCTTTAGGGTATTGAAATAAAATAAATATTGTTGGCTTGGATATGTTTGGCACGAGGCCCAAGTCGGTACCCTGTCTTCTAACGCATTCTTTTGTTTTCGTCTCTGTCTTGAAGGGACGCGCACCGTAACATGCTGCAATGGTGATTGCGTTGCGCGTATGTAAGGTGAGAAACGCGGTTCTAAAATGTCTGTTCACTAACTTGTGCAGTAAACCCATGTTTATAGTATTCGCGCAATAGTAAGAGTCACGAGTATGGCAACCGTAACCGCAAACGCCACGTTACAGTCGTAATTTGTCGCGACAGCGTAGTTGAAATCCACTGACCCTGCCACTAAGAAATACGTGGCGAGGTATGGCTGATGAATAATTAATTGCGAAGATTGGTTTTCAGTAAACGTTTGTTACCAAGAGCGGCGGGTGCTTATACTACCGCAAATGACGGATGCTTGGCGGTGACTTCAATCATTTACTCGCCACATCACAGATCTACACTAAAATTCAACTGGTTTCACCAATTCTCGCTTATATTCTCTCGCCCCTAAACTGCGACTTCGCCTGCCACCCGGCCTCCAGCTTTTCCTCTTTGTCCCCCGCTTCTTTCCCAATCTGCTGAGACGTGCTTCCACTGATGCTTGCTCTTCTTTTTTCTCAATAAATGAAGGCATTCATTCATGCATTCCTGTGTGACTGCAGGAAATAGCTTGTCTTTATCTACATAACCACCCTCTCTCTCACCTGGACTCTCCAATCGCAAAACAAAGTTGCGGTGTTGCAAATGGTTGGGCGTCACATATACAATTTTCTAGGAATGGCCGGTAGCACAGCGGGCAATTTTCGGTGGGTGACGAGACAGTATATAGAACACCTTCTCTGCAATATCCACACTCAGTGCTCTGCTTCGTGAGCTACTATTAGCCGCTACTACGAAGTACGCAATGAAAGAAACCTAGCTGGGCTGGTCACGGACAGCTCTTTTTCGATTCGTGATGCGTCCATATAAGATATATATATTTCTTATATAAGCCTAAATGACAGCGATATAAGCGAGGTGAGTTACGCTAGTTCGTTGGTTTTGACTAACGACGCTCTTCACGCAGCACTTTCGTCTTATGCGTGTTTGCGAACGGGAATAAAAGACAGGAGGGTAACACGCCTTCCTGAAATGAAACATTCGGAATAACTCTTTCTTTGACGGTTAGACATATGTTGAGGGCCCCCGATACGAACCACCTGCAAGTCTGTATCAGCTTGCAAAGCGGAATTCAGATTAAACGTTGTCAAGAGGATAGGCTTTTAATTATCATAAAGATATCTTTATTGAAATTCTTACCATGAGGTGAAAGCCGACTAATAACCATTTATATTTTCTGTGCTATTAAAATGTCCTGTTAATAAAAGGTTGCTGTGTTTTACAGCCTCCTAAATTAGGTTATAAAAAATAAATTGATGCGGTAAGTGTGTAAACGCAGACGCAAGAAAAGGCTTAGTCCGTTTCCAAGTATTCACTCTATGAAGATGGAGCGCCTCTGTACTCTCACATTGTAGGGATGTCAAGAACAAAACACTTCCAAAGAGTGAGTCACGAATATATCTCATTATAAGGTGAGCTTGCGCTGGAAAAGAAAACGCTCAAAGCGCCACGATGGCTGCGCGCAGTGCTTCCTCTGATTCCGATCTACGGATCAAGGCGTCAGTTCGTCAGACTGAAATGCTCGTACATTGCAGCGCAATCTCGGGTCCTCAAATGTGACGGCGAATGTAGGCCAGTATTCGCTTCACGCGCGCAATCTGATAAGATAACGCTCTTTCGCTATTGAATCCGTGACAACATACTGGATATTAGAAACACATGCAGGCGCATCTTGAGCTAACTGATAACTTTGGAACTGTGGTTAGACGCTAAAAAAAAGCTCCCCCCCCCCCCAAAAAGGAATACAGTTGCTTTCAATATTAGCTGAAAAATAGTGCTTGTCGTTTAAAAAGGGCCTCCAACACTGCACAGCGGCGCCGACATACAGGAAATTCAAGCGCGAATTATCAAACCAGCGTATCGTGGTTCAATGTATCCCAATAGTCCAGGGGCCAGTTCCACCACGGCTACTGTGTCGGAGCTCATATTTCATGTCAGCATTATTTGTCACAAAATCACAGTATTTTTTCTTTAGATATTATCATTAGACAGCTAAAATACATCCAGCGAAAGCCTCATCTTAATATTTCACTACTTTTCGTTGTAACGTGCACATCCGTGCGATCCATATGTTACAAAGTACTGAAAATGTACCCAATGCTTTCCTCCAGGCAGCAGTTTTTATTCCTTATGATGCCAGGAAAGCGAGCCTGACGCCACCAACGCTCAGGCACTTAATCGGGAGCGCACACAATGTTCTCGCACGCCTTGTGGGATGTACCGTAGCGCTGAGGTGCTTCTTGTATAATATATAAGAATCGGTTGTAAAGGCAGTCGTGCAAGGTTCGGCACATGTGCTTAAGCTGATGAAGTTGATTAGTGCCAAGATAACCTGTCCAAGCTTTCACACTTACTTTATAAGAAGTCTACAACACCATCAATATGCCGGCTGCTTTTAACTGCACGAAACAAAACTATTGAAATGATACAAACAATGTTAACATCATTTTATCATTCGAGTGTTCAGACTGGTAATCTCTAGATGCGGAGTAAGTTGAGAAGTTGGTTGCGTAATTAACAAAGCTGCGGTAATTAAATTTTCAGTAATGGTTCTTACGTGGCTAAAGAAAATGAGAAGTTTGGAGCCCGTCCTCGTGATTATGCAGCCAATCGAAAAAGTTTCGACCAAACATGCTTCTGTAAGAGCCATGCAAACAAAAATTTTCCAAGTAAACATTCTTGGAAGGCGTAACTGACGCAGAAAAGGCACATCTGTAAAGCCACAGAAAGAACAGCAGTTCACGACGGGACACAAAGGAGGAACCACACACAAACTGCGCTAACAACTTCAAGCGCTGTTTATGTGATAATGAAGCAGCTAGACCGTCAGTCATTCCTTCCAAACCTGTAAAGCCAACCTGACCACATCTAGCCTTTCGGGATGCTGTCATCAGTAGTATGGCCCCGCGAACATATTCCACGTGGCCTTATAGTCGCCTTCCATTTTTATTCATGCTGTTTTCTCGAAAGCAAGCAGTTTAAAGTTTTGGTGCCAATGCGGCAGTGTACGTGTGCCGCCGAAAGCTTGCTTGGTCGCAGAAGCGATGCATGACGAAATGATGGTGCAGATTTAGCGCGCCGCTGGCATCAAGACAATGCGCGGCCGCCGAGGGAAGGAAGATAACGAAAGTTAACAGCTTGGTAGCTGCTCACGGAGCCGTGCCGATGGGGACGGTGCCATCATGACGAAATCTGAGCCAGCGATATTGATGGATGCAGCGTTTTTGTTTTCTTTTATTCTTTTATTCTTTTTTTACATCGAAGTCGTTAAGAGGAAGCTTTAACACGGGCCCTACTCGGACTCGGCCTATTCAAATAGTTGTGAAACGCCGAAACGCTTTTCTTAGATAACCCCTGGACCGATTTTAATGAAATTTGTTGGATTCTGGAGAGAAAGGTAAATTCTAGTGACTATCGGAAGCGGAATTTCTATTTAGGGCCTGAATTTTGGTAAAAGATATTCAACAATTCGAAAGTGCGAAAAGTACACGAGCACGAAGTTTACAAATTATTAACTCCAGATCAAGAACTGATATCGCGGTTCTGTAAACAGCATCCATTAGACAATTCCAATATGCCGATTTATATCTTACGTGAAGTCGTTACGTTGTGAACAAGGGTTGTGCAAAAGCTGTATTTCCATATTACTAAATTTTTTAAGATTCATGCGTAATATATCAATTTTGTCTGCTTTAGATGTGCTGTTAGATGCAATGTACATAATTTTGATATCAGTTTTCTTTGCCGGAAGAGCGTTGTAAACTTGATGGTTTCGTTTTCCTAAAATTTGCAATTTTGGACAATTTTGAATAAACAAATGATGACCTAATTCAAGAATTCGAAACCAACAGACACTAGATTTTAAGTTCTTGTTTTAAATGCAACAAACCTTGTCAAATTAGATGCAGTGGCTGTCGAGAAAAACGAATTCTCCTTTTACATTTACTTAGATAGGACCACCAGAGCTAAAGCTTCCTCTTAAGGGCTACTTTCTCCACTATCGCGTTCGCGTGTAGAGCCACATCCTGAAGGTAGCGTAATACCGGCCCGGCCCGCAGTGGTGGTGAAGCATGCGTTCAGCGCTCCCCATATGTGGGCTGATCCCGAATGTAACGCCATGCCGGGGAGACCCGCGGCGGAGGTGAAGCAGGCGTTAAGCACTCCCCATACGTGGGCCGATCCCGAAAACAGTGCAATGCGGGGCCGACATACGGTGGAGGTGCAGTTCACCATTAAGGGACCCACATACACAGCTTTGCAGGTCATGTTTCTTCACGGAGTGGAAGGGCACTGAGATTTTTTAGTTATCCGCGTTTGTCCTGCATGCGTCTGCGATGAAAACAAGAAGCAGGTATGCCTGGAAAATCTAAGGTGGTGGAAGCAGGTGGTAGCGGAGAGGTTAGCATACTCAGCCCCTGCACGTACTTATATCTGCATTGACATGGGTTCGTGGTAGTGATAGCGACCAAAGCTCTACTTTTTCTGCGTACTCTAGTCATTGTGAACCTAAGGATGTGCTTAGCATGCCCAGTCACTGAATGCAAATTGCAGCAGTTACGAGTGGTGAAATCCCGCTGGGGCTGATTGTGAAGAAAGCTTCCTTTCTCTGTCCACTCTCGCGATGGTGAAGCTAAAAATGAGGAGGAGGCCTGACGGACACAATGTTGATCGTCACCATAACAGAATGGATGGACGACCTGCGGAAACGACAAGGCACACCAAGTTTTTAGCACTTAATTTGTCCTACAGTAAAGCGCTACAATGGCTAGTATGCCCTCATGGGAATGGTAGGCCGAACTGCTTCTCACTGCTAACAATGGACTGATACTAATAAAATACTCCGTCCGCAGGCACCACGCTACACTGAAATTAGCAAAACAATGTCAGTTTATAAACTGATATTGCCAATTATCTGGTGATCTTCTTGTGTGTGTGGAGGGCATAAAGGTCCTGGCAATGAAATGGTAGTATTTTCGTTTTTGCTGCAGTTGCACACAAACAAAATTCTTTGAAGTAATGCGACGGCGATCTACCGGCGGAGAAGACCAATCCACAAATTAAAAATAATTGCTGGTTTCAGATCTTCCAATTTACTTTGCGCTTAGCTACCATCTGTTATATTTTTCTTTTTGTGCTCTTATAAAGAAGAAAACTCCACATTACTACAATATCAACAACCGTACACAAAATAGACTGGCTTTGAAGCTGTGACCACGCACCGCACTTTTCTACATTTAGCACATGTAGTATTGGGCAACACGTTTGAACAAAATGATTAGGTTTTCGGTCAAAGCACTGTGACAGGCGGGAAAAACTCGTTGTCATGCCCGGTCGAAACAATACCATCTGAAATCTTATTTACTTATATTCATTTTTGAAAAATTACTATAACCGTTTATACATTTGCTTCGTATGAGTTATACACTAGCTTGCCTCGTCAATCTCAAAAATCTATTTTCTTTTCGGGAGACGGCCTACGTGAAAAACGACGCAACATCACAGTAAAACATCCAGCAAGGCTCTATCCAATGATTGGAGAAATAGTGCGCTGAGACCGTGTCGACTAGCGTGCGAGTGAAAGTTGAATAATGATAGTTGTCAGCTTGTGTTGCCTCTAGCACGAGCGAGTAGTGTTAGCAATGACATTGGTGTGAAAATGGTCAGCTCAGTCTGCGATTTGCTCATGTGATCTCCGCATTGAACGTCGCAGTTGTCACGATGAGAGTACTTCTGTGACATTATCAGCCCAGTGGGCTGGGAAGGCTCGAGTGGTAGCTCACCTTGAGGAGTATCAGGTAACAATTATTACTATACATACTTTCCGATGATGAAAAAGGTGCAGAAACACCAGTGGTGTTGTCTAACTATTCGTAAACAGGCCCCGCAAATTTCGACTGGCCCACCCCCTAACATTAGATAGGCCCACCCCCAAATTTCAAATTGGCACACCCTCAAATTAAAATTGGCCCAGCCCCCAATTTTAAGTCGGCCACGCCCGATTTTTTTTCGCCCAGCTTTAATCTTGGAGTTGGCCCATCCCCAATTTCAATTGGGCCACCCCTAATTTTCAAGTTGGTCCACCCACGAATTTCCATGAATCGTCCCCCAAAATTCCAGTCGAAGCACCCCAAAATTTAGGTTGGCCTACCCCCATATCGACCCCAAGTTCAGATTGACCGACCGCGAGATTGCCCCCACATTTAGGTAGGACCCACCCCATATCACCCCCAAATACAGATTGGCCCGCCTCCACAACACCGCCAAATATATATTGGCCCACTCCAACACCACCTGCAAATCGAATTTGACCCACCCCCATATCAGCCCCAAACTAATGCTGGCCCACCCCTCGATCACCTCAAATTTAGGATGGCCCACCGCAAATCATACCCCAATATAGGTTAGTCCACCCATCACCTCCCCCCCCCCCCCCCAATTCAGCTTGGCCCAGCCAAACATCACCCCCATGGTTAGGTTAGCGCGTCCCCATGTTACCTTCAAATTTAGGTTGGCCCACCCCCACATCATCCTCAAATCCAGGTTGGCCCACCCCCATATCAGCCCCAAACTTAGCCTGGCCCACCCGTCTATCACCTCAAATTTAGGATGGCCCACCGCAAATCACTCCCAAATTTGGGTTAGCCCCCCTACCCCCCCCCCCTCGATTCAGCTTGGCCCAGCCCCATATCACGCCCATGGTTAGGGTGTCCCACCCCCCATATCACCCCCAAATTTAGGTTCTCCCACTCCCATATCATCCCCGAATCCAGGCTGGCCCACCCCCATATTCCCCCAAACTTAGGCTTACCCACCCCTATATCACCTCAAATTTAGGTTGGGCCACCCCCATATCAGCCTCAAATTCAGCTTGGCTCACTACCATTTCACCCCAAATTTAGGTAGGGCCACTCCCATATCACTGCTAAATTCACCTTGGCCCAAATTTATGCTGATGCCACTTCCAATTTCATGTTGGTCACCCCAACCCTTTTTATGAAGACCTATATATTTATATGGGAAATGCGTCAAGCTTTTGGCGTTACAGGTACGATATTGCACGATCTTGCTACCAAATTGCTGGGGTACTCGACAAAGAATGCTGCGCATTAAAAGCAAATGCACCGAACGAAGGACATTTATTCAAATGGTTTTTTACGGCCACACCTACGGATTGATACCACTTGGCTGTAGGGAACACATTAACAGTAGCTACTAATCCAGACGCTGCACATCTCCTAGTTGGTACATTTCTTATTTGGATGAATATTTAGAAATAATTAACGTTCGGGCAGCGACTCAGCCTAGCAGACCCTTTGTTCCACACGAATGTTGCATAGGAATGGCACTGGCCACCGGGTAACATTGTGGCACAGCTGGACGTCATTCGCTCGGAGTGTGTGCCATTAAGGACAGCCGAAAGTCGAAGAAAACGGACCTTCCAGAAGAACGCAATAAGAATAGCCATCTTGTTCTTGCAGGTCCCACGCTACAAGCACGAAAGTTTTTTTTTTTTCATAACACAAAGCCATGCGCAAGCTTCTATTTATGTTGTCCAATGAATAAAACCTTCATAAAAGCGATGACTTAACAAATGAACACGATCCTGCTACGTTTTCGGAAGGAAAAACAGAAAGCATAATATTTCAAGAGCACCACTGGAAAACCAGAACCGAAAGCAATTCGAGAGTTTTGTGTTTATGCCATTTGATAGGAGACTATAAGCCCTATGCGGCTTTCAAAAAAATGCGCTGCTGAAAAACCAAAACCGAAACCGAAAGCAAATCTTAGGTTTTGTGATTCTGCCATCTAGTGAGAGACTACAAAACTAGGTCCTATGCTGCTTAAAAAAAAAAAACGCTGCGAAGGGGGAATCGAACCACGGCCGCCCGTGATGCGGGACGAAAGGTGCTCGCTATTCTACCACTCGGCCACGGCTACCGAGGCTTCGCCAAGGGGTACGCTCATGTTTTTATCGATACCACGGCAATTTTCACGACAGTGTTACAAAAATCGCTTTCGGGAACAATCTTACGCCATATGTGGAGAGCCGAGAGAGGCATCAATCGAAAGCTGAGTCTGCGGACTACATACGCTGCACTGCGTATTACGATAGACGGCATAGTTTTATTACAGTCATCGTTCTTGCCTCAAAAATCGAGCACAAATTTTCGTCGTTTCCATAGGCTTCCATTGCTAAAACTTTAAGTGCTGTGGGAACAAAATTTTTACGTGCCATAGAGTGATCACTGCATTTGGCTCGTGTGGATTGTCTTCCAGAACACGTCTGTCACCTGCGTTTTTTGATAATCGACCTGCAGCTTTTGTTATTCGCGAAAAACCCGCTTGTTCCATTGAAAACGCGCTAGCTTCGTGCCGGGGCCGCTTGGGGCGCTAGTTGGTACGTGTCCAGAAAAGCTGGATATGTCCATGAGCGGAACCTTTCCGGACTGTCTTGTTTCGCCGCTGTAGGATACTGAGCAGTATGCGTATGGTTCTCAGTGGACCAAGCGTCTCATGTTTTCCTCGGTATTCCTTCCGTAGCCCCATTAGGCGCCCGAAGTAGGCATTAGATTCTGGCCAACATACTTTCCTATGCGCTTTTTTTTTTCATTTCGGTGCCTCCGCCTCTCAGAAAAAAAATACATTGTTGCGGCGCAGCGAATTGTCGCATGGTGAAAGTTCGATTTTGATACTTCTTTTGCGGAAAGTAATGGGCGACGGGACGCTTCAGTTGCCGGATACGTTTATTATATTATTGCGAAAGCAATTATATGGACACTCCAGGCGCATTCCTGCCATCGCCCTCAAGTTTCGTATAAAGTCCAAAGGTGATAACATCGTGACCACGCGCTGCATGCTGTATGTGCGAGTGAAAGCGTAGGAGGGGAGGTGGAATGGGTGGGCCGACGATGGTGGCTCAGTCTTGTGTGCGCAAAGGAGAAAAGCGGGGAGCAAGCGCGCCGCCTTCCGTCGCGCGCAATACATCGGGGGGAGTGGATGGAATGGGGGCGGAATCTAGGATTTTGGGAATCCATGATTGTGCAACATGCTTATTTGCCATGTTTGACGCATTATATACAGTTACTTCTTCTTACATACATAGACTCAATGGAGACTTATGCGCATACTTAAATATATTGTTGCGAGGTTTTGTGTATACATGCAGTGAACTTTGTTTCCAGTTACACTTTTTTGTCCTTTATCAAGCCGTATTTTCGCATTTGCATATCCCATTGTATCTTTGCATTTCTAATGTACGAGGGCGAGTCAAATGAAAGTGAGCCTACCCTAACCGCGCAATAATGGATCGGTTCATTATCTGCGAGGCATGCGCGTAGGAGAACGGCATGTCTCATTTACAAAAGTGACACGCAGGTGTGAAGATAAATGTTCTTTAATGCTCTCATACACTGGGTTGAATATGGTTGCGTCACATAATGGACACTTCAAAAGTTGAACAGCTGGGTGTCGCGAAGTTTTTGACAGCTGAAGGTGTTTCCAAAACAGAAATTAATCGCCATATGACTGCCGTGTACGTTGAACACTGCATTTCATTGACCACTGTGAAGCGTTGGAGCAAACGGTTCAAAGGACGTTGCAAAGACATTCCAAGACTGGGCCAAAACCATCGAATCGAAACATTCGAATTTACCATGCCCAAAGAACGTAAAGGCCTTCATTTCTGCTGGAAAGGTGTTGTTGACTTTTTTTTTTTCGATCGACAGGGTCCATTACTGATAGAATTTGCTAAATCTTGAGAGGCTATGAATTGCTTCCGATACTGTGAAACGACAGAACGGCAGCGTGTCGCAATCAAGAACGAACAACGTGGAAAATTGACGAATGGGTCATCTTGTTCCACGACAATGCCTGTCCCCACGTCGCTTATGTGGTTAATACAAAACTGGCAAAGTTCAAGTGGGAAACAATGCAGCATCCGCCATACAGCTCAGACCTGTCACCTTGCGACTTCTACATTTTGGGGCAACCGAAAAAACAGCTCAAGAGAACCAGATACAGACTTTTTGAAGCAGCAACCCAAGGAGTTTTATAAGACGGGAATCACGCAACTCGTTAGTCAATAGGAGAAATGTCTAAATTCTCATGAAGACTACTTTTAAATAAAGTACCCCGTTGTTGGCTCATTCATTTGACTTGCCCTCATATATCTTGCAGAACTCCTGCTTTTTATACGTGCTCTTTATCGTGACTATAACTTCGGTGCAATTACTCACGATACACGACAAGGGACAGCTACTCCTGCGTAATACATTGGAACAAACGACAGCGTCATTGAGATTTTTCACTGGCCATTGCATATATACAAGAATGTAAGCACGGTTCTTGAATGACAAAGTTTCATTAACATATTTGTCTTCAACTTGTTCAGTTCATTGCCTTTTAACTTTCATATCAGCGGCATGCACTGCTTTCCTGGTTCCGAACTGATATAGTTCTAAAGTTCGTGTGATATTTTCTTTACCCAATAAATATACAAAAAACATGGAAGCATTGACATCAGTTATGTTGGGCACAATTTTTGGCACATACGAGTATAATATTTTATGGAAAAATGCATATTTTACTTGTATTTACAGAGCGTAGCTTTCAAGAATTCGTTTGCAGCATCTTTGACAATGACAATGCAGTTATTATTCACGTATTTGATCCCTCGATAAATTGTTTAAGAGGAAGCTTTAGCTCGGGCCCAATCCGACGCGGCCTATTCAAATACTTGTAAAACGCAGAAACGCTTTTCTGAAATAATCCTGCTAATCGCTTTTATTGAAATTGGTTGCATTTGAGAGAGAAAGTTATATCCTAGTGTCTGTTGGAGACAGAACTTCGATTTAGGGCCTGAATTTTGTTTAAAATATTTTGGAAAATTCGAAAGTTTGAAAAAAATAGAAGCACGACGTTTACAAACTAATAGCTATGCATGAAGAACAGATATTGTGGTTCTGTAAACGGCATATATTATAACAGTCAAAGCGGACAAGTTTGCTGTGTCAATTTGTATCTTACGTGAATTGGTTACGTTGTGTATAAGGGTTCTGCAAAAGCCGTATTTCCACAATACTGAATTTTTTTGAGATTCATGTGTAACATATCTATTTTGTCCGCTATAGATGTACTATTAGATGCAATTCACAGAATTGTGACATCATTTTTCATTGTTGAGTCACGGAGTTTTAAACTTGATAGTTTAGGTTTCTGAAAATTTTCAATTTTGGCCAATTTTTAATAAATAATTGACCACCTAAATGAAAAATTCGAATTCAATAGTCACTACAATTAAACTTTTTCTTTTAAATGCAACAAACCTCCACAAATTTGGTGAAGTGGTTGCAGGGAAAAACGAATTCGCCTTCTACATGTACTTAAATAGCAGCACCCCGGCTAAAGCTTTCTCTTAAGGAGGAGGCTGAGCTGCAACATGCAGCTATATATATATATATATATATATATATATATATATATATATACAACCCTTTCAACCCTTTTTCATCCACTTTAATTTCCATTAATTTATCATTACTTTATTTCATTTATTAAGCACATGCAATTTCCCCTATGTTGTACTTGGTGTCAGTGTTTGTTGGCTTCTCATTATATGACTAATAAATATCGGGCCCCTCGGTTAACCCCCTTTCTTCTCGTTTATATATATATATATATATATATATATATATATATATATATATATATATATATATATATATATATATATATATATATATATATTCGGCCAGTGGCGTAGCCCCCCCCCGAACAAAATTTCTGGCTACGCCACTGAAATACAAATGCCTACAATATAGTTCCGTTATTTGGAACTTCCACGATTGTATTGGTCTTGCAAACGCGATTATGCGAATAAAACTCCAACGATAGACAAAACTTAGGCAACACGGTAAATCACCTGACAGAGTGAGTGAACAAACTCTTATTGTGTCCAGCAAAACGCGATAATACGCGCACCCGACAGAAATTTAATTAACAGTCGAATTAAATTATGGGGTTTTTACGTGCCAAAACCACTTTCTGATTATGAGGCACGCCGTATAGTGGAGGACTCCGGAAATTTCGACCACCTGAGGTTCTTAACATGCACCTAAATGTAAGTACACGGGTGTTTTCGCATATCGCCCTCGTCAAAATGCGGGCGCCGCGGCCGGGACTCCATTACTAAAAATAGGACAACGTGCGAATTCGGAGCGATAGCCTAATAGGCGTAAACGATTCGATCGTTACAGACATCTGAGACGTAAGCTTGACCTCACCAGCATACTAGCATGCACCTGAGAACGTGTAAAAGATGTCGCCCAAAATTTCGCTATTCCCAGAAACGAACGTGTAGGGCATTGTATGACAGAAACGCGTGGGAAAATTCAGCAGCGCGGCAGGCCAACCATCACGTGCAACAAGTGCTGGGATCGCGGTAAAAATGCCCACAAATGTGTAGTTATTTCAACCGCATGCTATTTTACGATCGCTCTCGCAGTCGCAGTTACGCAAAGAAAACTCAAACGGCAGACGAAGCTCAATTGGCGACACGGTTAATCAGTGAGGGTGGTAGCGTGACGCAAATTTAGCAGTCAACGAAGATCGACAAACGTTCCCCATTATAATTCGAAACAATACGACCACGTGCGAACGAGCTATAGTATAAGTAGCGTAAACGTGTCAATCGTTACAGGAAGCTGAGGCCTAAGCTTGATCTTATTACCCTCATAATAGCATGCATCCGACCACATGCAAATAGGCAGCAGCCTAACAAGTTGTCCCAAAGTTTCGTTATTTCGAAAAATGTGCATGTCACTGCTTGGCACATATATGTATGCTGTACGTAATGGTGAAGTGGCCGGCCACACTGCTGAACTTTACCACGCTTGTCTTTACGGTTGGTATACCAGCCGTAAAGACAAGCGTGGTAAAGTTCGGCAGTGCGGCCGGCCCAATTAGCCATCACGCGCAGCAAGTGCTCCGATCGTGATACAGATACCTACATCTGTATTCCACGTCCCAAGTTCACGTACAAACGTGCACGGTTATTCCTTCTGAGGTCAGCGACAAGCTGTCCCATCATACTTCAAAACCACGATTTCCACTTATTGTGTAGGATCCCACCCCTCTTTATAACGCCCTGCGTGACATTAAGAGTATTGAAATAAGCAAATTCAGTTGATCCATCCTTACGCAGTTTTTACGATTGCTATCGCGATCGTTAAGCAAACAAAACAGCAATGGCAGACGAAGCTTAAGCAACACGGTTACTCACTACGAGCGTGTGATGGAGTCAACCCTCACTAACTCTTATAATAAAGAAATTGCGACCACGTGCGAACGAGCTCATCAGCGCGCACGTTTCGTCGTTACAGAGCTGAGACGTGAATTTGACCGTAACACCATACTAGCATGCATCCGTTCACGTGTAAATAAGCAGAAACCTAACAAGTCGCCCAGATGTCTCGTTATCGCGACAACGTGCACGACACTGTTAGCCAAAAAACAATACCAGCCGTAAATACACGAGCTGTTAAATTCAGCAGCGCGACCGGCCATCACGGGCTCCAAATTCTGAAATCGCGATACAAACGACAACAAAGTTCTATTATCCCGAACGAACGCAGTTTTACTATTACTTTGGAAATCCCTGTTACGCAAACAAAACGCCAACAGCACACGTACCGAAGTTTAAGCGACACGGTTATCACTACGAGCACGCGAAGGAATCGTTCAAGTAAGAAAAAGTTTCACTGTTACGTACTAAAAAATACGACCTCTTGCGAACAAGCCATTAAGTCTAACAGTCTAACAAGTCGCCCTAAAGTTTAGTTATTCCAAGAAAAGTGCATGCACTGTTAGTAAGAATATAGCAGCCCTAAAGACAGGCGTATTAAAATTCAGCAGCGCTGCCGGCCATAACGTGCAGAAATGTGCCCCGACCGCAATACAAATGCGTACAAAATTTCAGCTATTTCAAGCTTACGCAGTTGTACGATTGATTGCTATCGCAATCACGGTTACGCAAAGAAAACGCAAACAAAGCTGAAGCAAGGCTATTCTGGACAGTGTGCGTCGGGAAGCTATTATAATTAATATTAATTTTCTTATTATTCGCCACTGCACGTTCAGTAAAAACAACGATAACTTTCATGGGCTCATCCTGTGTGCTACAGGGGAGTTAACGGTTCTAAAGTTTCGAATTCAGAATTTTTTTTAGCGGATATCAGCGCTGCGCAGAAATATAGGACAGAGTAAGCTCAGAAGCTTGCAGAAAAGTAGTACGATGCGATCAAACGCAACACAACGCATGGTCAATCGCCGATTGATGTTACCGTCGCTGCAAAAGATGGGGATGTACTACAATGCCCCTCCTTCGATTATGCGCAGACACGACACTTGCGGGGCTGCTAATAGAAAAACATTGATTTCATGAACTGTCACTTACCTCTTGATAGGCGTAAGACGTACAGGCGCCGCAGAAATGGAGCTCCAAAGCGCATGGCAAAAACGTTCACCTGGAGCTGACCAACGCTCGCCCTGGAACTCATGAGCACATGGCACAACGACACAACCATCACGTTCCAAGTAAGCGCAGGGGTGGCACACTCTCAAGTTCAACAAATGGCCACAGAGGGCGAAAAAATCGACCGCGCGGCGCTGCTAAAGAAACAGGCATAGTACGCCAATTAAAAAGGTTCCCCGTTGAGCGCATTATCTCCCGCTAGAGGCGCCGTAGTAAGCGCAATTTTAACCTTCAAACTTTCTTCAACAGTAAACGAAGCGTTTTTATTGCATGATAAAGACTACAAAAGTATAATTCCTAATTTTACATTGTACCTTTCATTACCAACTTTGTTGTTTTTTGTCATTTTAAACGCAAAATAGCGTTCAGCATCATCGACCTCCCACGTGACCTCTGGCCTGGATTTAAAATTTTTACCGGTATATTCGCGTGCACGGCAGGTACGGATTCCTTAATTCGTACATTGGTTGGTTAACTTGTGCTAACACCAGTTTATTGCGCTTCGATTTCTCGCGTTATTTAACTTGGGGTGTAAGCCTGAAAGCTAGGTTTCAGTCGTGAGCCATGTGGAACACGTCTGCATCGAAATGGGAGCCGGGTCCTGCTGCGACTGGGGACAGCAATACCGGTGAGTCGTTTAACATCACTGCTTCAATCGCTATGTAATTTATTCGTCTCGTTAACTTACAGGCGGAGGTAAGTTAACGAACTAGATGCTGCATTACATAAGGGCAGTCGGGACCCTACGTTGCTGTTTCCGAAATAAACTTTCAGTTGCGAGGCCATCATTATGCACACATTCACGAAAGAGAAACGATATCGGAACGCGCGTCACATTTTTCATCTCGTTTTAGCCGTAGCCATAAGTGACTGAGTTGCCTTATCAATATATATATTTTTTTTCGAGTCCGCCGGCAACTTCTTTCGTTCACAGAACCGAATAACCTTTTGATAAACTGAAGCTTGAATTTAATGTATTAAACAGTTGCACACATGATAATTCACCCATATTTAGTACCTGTTGGTTCCAAATGTTCTTGCTGTTCAGTTTGGCTTACCTCAGGACATCTATGTTTGCAGTAGTGAAGCTGTCCATCACGTTCATGCACAAAAAGAATGCATCAATTCTAATAGCTTCACGTCTTTCATCTATTTGCTTGTGAAATCAGCAGTGTGATCTCTTCTAGTGTATAACCGAGCGCACAAATGTTCTTATTTGTGATCTTAATAATACTTAAGCTGTTGACATGCATTGTAGTTACGCAGACATCGATTTTACGGGGAGTAACCATATTTATTTACTATGCTGCTTAAGCGCCCTAGAACAAACAGTGTACATTTGCATGTGTTCTGTCGTCACAAACCATTGCAATGTATATGTCGCACCTTTTCGCATTTTATATTGCAAAATTGTGCTTATTCAATTTCTGATGCAGTCAAAATTTCTGTTCCAGACATGCAGTAATGAGGATGGCACCAGTATAAAGCAACACACTCCATGCACTAAACAGAAGCTGCTGCCTGCTACAAGAAGGTCATTGTGTGGACTTTGGCTGCTACTACAAGGTAAACAACACCTGGTTCAGAAATAAATATGCCTGATATATGCTGTATTGGCTTGCTAGTCTTGAGATACCTGTCATTTCTTTGTAGCAGACGATATGAACATTTGTTCATGTTTACAGTTCAGCATAATTAGTTCCAACATAAAAGAAAACACTACATGAGTTTGGATAATCTTTGCTGTATCTCATGTGCCATTGTTCTGCCCCAACAGAGTCTGTGCCAAGTACATCTTGGTCATCACGGGAGCCCCCATCTACACCAACAGGAAGGGGCTGGAGCTGAATTCACAAGACCACGAACAAAGAAGCCATTCCAGAATTATTTGGATGAGATATCAAGTCTACGGACGACTGTTTCAAGAGTGAAAAGAGCCTACGCCATCATTCCACCAGCACGGATATTGGCCGAGTCATCCAGGTACCTCAACAACAAAAAGTATTTGTCTTCAGATGTACCTGCAACCTCTGAACAAGCACAGACGACGCTGGCTAAGAGTGTTCTGTCAGCTTGCCCTTCCTTAGGGAGCTCCCTGGCCTTGCCAATTCTTGCCAAGTATAATTTTGTTTCAATGAATGCACGCTTCTTCATTCCACACTTTTGTTAGAGATCATTCCTATTCCTCATACAAACATTAAAGGTCAACCGATTCTTTGCTCATACTTAATGCCAGTCACTGTCTAGTAGCATAACATATGTGTAGCAGTTCTTTCTAGTGTATGTTGCCATGTGCAATTCCTCTCCTGAAATAGCTGATGTGGCATTGGCGTGTGTCTTGCATTAACCTTTACACTGTGTGCTATGTAGCATTTAACTTTTGTTAATGTTTTTGGCTTTCAATGCTTGCAAGGTAGAGTGGCTTCTTTCTTGAATGCAAGCTTTCTCATTCCCATATTGAATTCCTAGTCTCATTCAGGATTGCTATTCTTGCTCGACAGCCTGTGTTTTTGTGCAAGCTACATTGAAGAGATTGATTGCAGAATATGGTTTCGGCGCTGTGCGACTTGGTACTTGTCACCGTGTTACGTTTCTCATATGTGGGAGCCTGGTCAGTTGCATTGGGAAACAGTCTCTCGAGGCAAGCACCTGCTCCTACAGTCTGCACATTGACATAGACTGCGAATTTACACGCACCGTGGTTGGTGCTCCCCGTTCCGTCCTTTCCTGCTGCTGCCGTGTGCAAATTTTGCTTGTGGCCTTCCTCAGCCATGATTTGGCATCAACGGAGACTCTCGTACATAATTACATGGTTCTAAGTGTATGAAGTTGATATCCACATTTGTGGAAAGGCCTGCAAAATAGTTATGTCCACAAAACCGACCATGTCCATATATAGAGAATGTGGCGGACCAAGTGTGAGTTACACATTAGTGGCATGCAATAGAACAAAAAGAAACATGCAGGTTGGAAAGGCGGTAACGCTAATATGCCGGGCACTCCATGTCGCTGTTGGCTGTGGCAGCAGATGCTTGCGTCACCCGATTGTTTCGCGATGCAAGTTGCTCACATTCAACGCCGACTGTCGGTGCAAACACGTGGGACACACTGTCCAATCTGCTTGTGCTGCTGGTTGTTGCTTGTTACCAGACTGCAGTGGGCGACGAAGGCAAGCGCTATGCCTACAGTCGGACGGTTGAATGTGCCGCAAGCAGCCCATGTGCGTGTATGCTCACTGTTGTCATGTAGATCGCAGCCAATGCATAGTGCCAATGTATAGATTGAGCGTTATGTTAGAGTATGCTGAAGTGATTTGATTACATAATCTTGTTTCAATGTTGTCCCACTTGGTCATGGTTGCCGTGTTACATTTCTGGGATGTGGCAGCCTGTTTAGTTGTATTGGCCAACAGCCTCTCGAGGTAAGCACCTGCTCCTGCAGTCCACACAGTGACACGAACTCCTTGTTTACATGTACTGTGATTGGTGCTCCCTGTTTGTCCTTTCCTGCTGCAGACATGGGTAAAGTGTGCTTGTGGCCTTCTTTGTACATGATTTGGCGTGAACAGAGACTATCATACATGATTACATGGTTTGAAGTGTATGAAGTTGATATCCACATGGGTGGAAAGGCCTGCAAAAGTGGCTGCGAATTGGCGATTACCACAAAACAGACCACATCGATATTGAGAGCAGGTGGGGCACCAAGTGTGAGCGACACATTAGTGGCCACTGAAAGAACAAAAAGAAACGTGCATGTAGGAAAGGAGGTAACACTAGGATGCCAGGTAGTTCATGTCACTGTGTTGGCTATGGCAGCAGGTGCCTGCGTCACCCGATTGATTCGCAGTGCAAGTTACGGTGACTGTCATTGCAAACAGGTGGGGCACTGTCCAATCTGCTTGTGCTACTGGTTGTCACTCGTTACTAGACGACCATGTGCGACGTAGGCAAGCACTGTGCCTGAAGTCGGATAGCTGAATGTGCTGTATGCAACTTGTAGTGCGTGAATGCCCACTGTTGTCATGTGGATCTTAGCCAATGTACAGTGTATTGCCTGAGCCTTATGCGGTGATTGAATGCGGAGTCTAATTTGATAATGGTTGCCGTGTTATGTTTCTTCGATGTGGCGACCTGGTTAGCTGCATGGGCAACAGTCTCCCGAGGTAACCATCTGCTCCTGCAGTCCACACAGCGACAAAGACTCCCAATTTACATGCACCGTAATTGGTGCTCTCCCCATTCGACATTTCTTGCTGCAGCCGCCGGCCAAGTATGCTTGTGGGCCTTCATCGGCCGTGATGTGGCGTGAACGGAGACAGCACACGTTATTACATGGTCCGAAGTTGATAGCCACATGGGTGGAAAGGCCTGCAAAAGTGGCTGCAAAATGGTGATGCCCACATGGAGAATGTGGCGCACCAACTATGAGTTACACATTAGCGGCCCCCGAAAGAACAAAAAGAAACGTGCAGGTTGGAAAGGCGGGAACGCTAAAATGCCGTTTAGTCCATGTCGCTGTGTTGGTTGCGGCAGCAGATGCCTTGCGTCACCGGATTGCTTCGCAATGCAAGTTACGGCAACTGTCAATGCAAACAGGTGGTGCACTGCCCAATTTGCTTGCGCTACTGATTGTCGCTCGTTACCAGATCGCCATGTGCGGCGACGAAAGTGAGCAGTTTACGAGCTCGCGTTAATGGTTTCAGCGCATCTCGACATGCAAATTTTATTTCTGATCTTGTATGAGAAGGTGCACTGGTTTTATTCTGCCAATAAAGTCGCACGTCCTGTTCACTCACTTGTGGCTTGTTTGTATGGGCGTCAGTAGAGGCTCTTTAGTCTCCTGGCCATTAAAACGCGGCAGCTGAGGCATGCCGCAAAGCCAGCGAGGCGAACACGGCGCGTACCCAGCGTACGGCACCGGTGTAAAGCGGCCATATTGAATAGTGTACTAAAAAAAAGCATTTCCGCTTCCTGTTTAAGTAGCGCCATCTGTCGGGTTCCCCACTAAGTTCCATGCGCTGCCGCTTCTTATTTTCGAACCACTGTGGAAGGTACAGTTTCCCTTCTCTAAAGTTGTTCTTTATTCTATGGTAAGCGCGCGAACTGAGCGTGTGAAAGCGCGGAGCACACCAACCCAGCAACCTTTGCAAGCCTTCAGGCATTCCGAGCTTGCAAAGAAGGGTGAAGAGATCCAATAAGACCACGTCGTTAAGTCATGTGACCGACTACGCGCAAATCAGCGCAAAGCGTGCGTGTGCATGCAACAGACAGTGGTGATTCGACTGGGTAAAGACAGTCACTGCTCTGTACAACGGCAGGGGTTGCAGGCGTTGCAGAGCTTGCCGTACTCCTCTTTCTCGACATGTTCGGAGAGCGTGGGAGCATAGGACACGATTGATTCGGTTACGCGGGTTACGCTTTGCGGTAGGTGGTAATGCGCAGCTGTTCCGGCGTTCTACCTGCCGCTTTGTGACGTTTCCTCCCGATATGCTTGTGCAGTTTCGGTCGTTCATTTCAACTTCTCCATTTATCCTCTGCATTGGAAGTTTGATTATGAGTGCAGCAACTTCATATTGCTGGCTGACATGTCTTTTCGGAAGAGGAGGAAGGAGGAAAGAGAAAAGAAGAAGGCAGGGAGGTTAACCAGAATAACGTCCGGTTGGCTACCCTACACCGGGGGAATGGGAAAGGGGAAAGCAAAGATCACAGGGAGAGAGAGGAGGGAAGGAAAGAAGGAAATTACGGCAAGTTCGCTGACGCGTGTGGTTTTACAAAAATTGCCTTAATAGTCACAGGTGGTCGCACAAACCCGTCGTCCTTAGGAAACACAAAAGTGCCTTCACCGCTTTATGGGCCGACGGGCGATGGGGGCGGTGTTCCAGTAGCACCTGCACAGAAAGCGGCCGATTGTCCAGTTTTTGGAAAGCTTTGGCAAGTTCTTGTCTCTCTAGGGCATATCTTGGACAGTGACACAGCAGGTGGTCGATGTTTTCTTCGGTGCCACAGACCTCGCATGCTGCACTGTCAGTCACTCCAATTAATGTAGAGTATGCCTTTGTGAAGGCCACTCCTAACCAAAGGCGACAGAGAAGCGTAGCTTCACGTCGAGGAAGTCCGGGTGGAGGTCGGAGCTGCAGGGAGGGGTTTAGTCGATGTAGTCGTATCAGTCGTAAGTTTTGCGAGTTCCACTCAGTCACTGTGAGGCTGCGTGCCAGGTGTCGAAGCTGCCTTGCAGCGTCAGTCCTTGAAAGCGGAATCGGAACGCTGTGCTCTTCTTGATGAGCTGTGCGAGCAGCGTTATCGGCGGAATCATTGCCACTGATTCCACAGTGGCCAGGTACCCACTGAAAAACGACTTCGTGGCCTTTTTGTTGGACGTCATGGTGAAGTTTCACGACTTCGTATGTCAATTGGTCATGACATCCGTGTCGGAGAACTGACTGCGTGCACTGTAATGCCGGTTTTGAATCACAGAACACAGCCCATTTTCTGGGTCTTTCCGAATCAATGAATTCCAGTGCTCGACGCAGGGCCGTTAGTTCTGCCGCCGTTGAGGTCGTGACATGCGATGTCTTGAACCGCAGTGTCATTCCTCGCGTTGGTATAACCACGGCACCACCAGAACGGCACGACGTAGTCGATCCGTCGGTATAGATGTGCACGTGGTTGCTGTACTTTTCATGCAGAAGAAGTAAGCTCAGCTGTTTTAGAGCAGGGGCCGGTAGATCTGTCTTCTTCTGTAGTCCTGGAATCATTATCTCAACTTGTGGACGGCTCAAACACCACGGAGGAAACGCTGGCGTGGCCGCAGGTACGTACCCTGAGGTAAATGACGCACGATGTGCACTAACAATACCGCTAAATGTCGAGCAGGGCCTTGCAGCAGTGAGGCTCGCCAAGTGGTGGGAAGGGGTCCTAGCATAATGCCTGAGATGCATACGCATTGTCTCAACGGCAATGTGCGTCGTGATCGGGTAATCCTGCGCTAGGGCAATGGTTTCAGCCGTTGATGCACTGCGTGGTAAGCCAAGACATATCTTAAGGGCTTGGGCTTGAATGCTCTGAATCGTACGCAGGTTAGTCTTGCAGGTGTTGGATATTGCAGGCAGGCTGTAGCGCAGGAATCCAACGAACAACGCCATGTACAACTGTACATGGCGTTGTTCGTTGGATTCCTGCGCTGCCTGCGCTGCGTTGGATTCCCACGGCTGCCTTGAGCGTGCGCTCAAGGCAGCCGTGGTAGAGATTTATATGCCGCGATATGATTACATAGTACGTGTTGGACTGTGTGTTGGTCCCACATAAGGCCGCTATGGGACATCCCGTTGAACACATCCTTCGGACATCCATAGGATTAAAGTTTTGGGATTTTGTTTAGATCCCAGAAGTTTAATCGTGTGGATGTCTGAAGGATGTCTTAAATAGGACATCCCGAAATTAATGTCCACATGTTATCCACTGGACATCCTGACCGGGACTTGGACGTTCGGATCTTATCGGGATGTCCAGAGGATATTCGTGGTCCAATGGGATGTAACCCACATTGTTCGCATTCTTCTTGTTTTCGAACGGCTTCCAAAATGTTGGTTTGTCATGTTTTATTAGCAGGAGCAGTACCCTGAGGCAAGACTTTTGTTTTGCAGGAGCAATCTTCTAAAAGCGCCAGAGGGAATGAACAAGGCGGCTCCGGTTCCTGGTATTGCTGAATCTTTGGGAGACATCAAAAGACGCTATGAAGACACGGCACATGTCCTGTTCCAGGAACGTCGCGAGAAACAGCGACCTTCGAGTTTTCTTTCCTATGGAGAGACGAAGAAGTGCTACGCGTGCAGTGGCACGGGAAAGCCATATGTCGACGTAAAGGAAGGAGTTCGTGCTGACTAGCAGTCATTTCAGTCAGATTTGCAGCATCATGTAGTGATGGCTTAACAGTGCAGTCGTCGCTGTGACCAAAAATAGAGGCTTCAAGGCAGCATATGACTCCTTCCTCTCTCTCTCTTTTTCTTTTCTAAATGGGAGCATGTTACTGACACAGTTCCGCCCATTGTGATCCACGGCCAGCAGCTTTTAGCAGGCCCAATCTAGTCTTTCTCTTGGAACTGTTCACTTGATACTTTGAATTCGCAGGCCCATCTCTTCAACTCATGCAAACCATGCAGGTCTCGAATCGACGCCACTGTGTGTTTGGTGACCTCTTCTTATTGATATGCAAACACTTCATTGCTGCAACAGACACTTATGTGCCATCTACATAAGGCGGTGGCACTGTGTGTTTTCTGCATATAAAGACTTTTCCCAAGCACCTTTTACAACATTTTCTGCACATGGTATGTTAAAACTTCTGTAGTGTTGAAAACGCGAATCGCAACTCTTTTTAGCCTCTTGATCCTCGATTTGTGTCCTTTTAAATAGATCAAAGACTGTATTTCTTTCTCTATGTGTTACAGTGCTGAAAGGGAGGTGATCATGCCGATTTGTTTTTCTGTTAAGTTGCTTTCTGTGCCGAAATGAAGCCACTGTGAGATGAACTGCAAAGACCAGAGGTAAACACCACATTTGCGATCTGAGTACACTGGCCTGTGGCAATGTGGGAATTAGGGCATACACAGCATGCCCATCTGAAGTCGTGTTACTGGTGTGCCTATGCACGAGTACAACATGTTCCTTAAATCCTACAATACCACATGAAAGTGTCGCCTTGATTTAAAAACAATGTGATGTTTACCTCATAAGACAAGATACTGAGATGGTTATTGTTCTGATGTTGTGTGTGTGGTTCACGAGCTCTGTAAAACATGCTGCTACTGGCGGTCAGTCGAAAAAAAAATTTATTTTGTAGGCTTGTCCCTTTGTGCAGAGCAGACTAGTGAAAAATGTGGGCTGGAAAAAAAAATTTAAGCTACTGCTTCTTGGTAATACACATGTTGGTAAACGAGAAGAAAGGGGGTTAACCAAGGGGCCCCGATTTTTTCATTAGTCATATCATAAGAAGCCAAGAAACACTGACACCAAGGACAACATAGGGAAGCTTACTTGAGCTTAATAAATGAAATGAAACGATAAATTAATGGAAATGAAAGTGGATGAAAAAACAACTTGCCATAGGTGGGGAACGATCCCACAACCTTCGCATGTTGGTGTCACTGTGGCAAGCCGCAATGTGAAATGTGTTGCCTGTGCTTGAGAACAAATAGTGAAATTAGTGTGGCTAGTTGGCCCTTTTCTAGGAAATTGCATTTTACGTCCAGGGTACTGAGGAAAATTGCCCAAAGCACAGTTAATGTGCAATGTCGAAATTCATGAATTATCCAAAAGTAACCCTTAAGGTGCCAATAAGCTAATATGATTGCATTTGTATTTGCGTCAAGCTGCTCACAAGGTTCTTCAGCAGAACGGTCCACAATAACTAGCTTTTCTAGTATTGCCACCATGATGCACAGGCAAAAAAAAAAATGCTATCGAGTTGCAGTTTTACGCACAAAATGGTGTAGAGAAACAAGGTAATGCATTATTGTAAAAGAGCTGTTAATCTTTTATGATGGTTTGCCAGTTGTGGAATTAGGATATTGTGCTGCTGCGTGGAAGTTTACTCGAGACATCCGTCATGCCAGCTGCCTGCTCTCCCTTCCCATTTCTGCCAATTTTTAAAGAGCCCCCTCGGCAGGCCCTGTTGGCATTTTGGTGTACACTAAGAGTTGTAAAGGGCGATCCAGGGAGTGCTTTACCAGAGTAATTTTTAAGAAAGGGTTTAGTAGTAGCCGAAGATAGAAGCAAAGAGGCGTTATAAAGCAAGCTAGGCAGGCAAGCTAAGGAGGCTCTCTCGCCACGACAAGTTCCGACAAGCAGCATTCATACACATCCTTGTCTTTTGTCGCAACACATCACTCCCCCCTCAGTCGACCTCCCTTGTTGCATGGTGCGTTTCCAGAGAATTCTGCATACTGTGCACTTGACAGGAGTCCCAGGTTTCTTCCCACTGCTGTAGGCTCTTTGTACACTTCAGACAGCATGCGTGTGGCGTGAAAGCACCATCAGCGTGATGGCATCTTGCTTACAGCCGCAGTGACTGTCTCGATAAGAAGGGTGTGCAGGCTTTATGTTAGAATTTTCAGTTGTTCTTGCAGTGTACATCAATCAGTGTAACATATTACAGACACAATCACCATTGCGTGCCTTTGAAGACGGCAGACAGTGGACAGCGTTGAAGGCCACCGTGCGAGGTCCGCTCTTGAATTTAGAGGCGCCGGACAAGGGACAACCGGTGGCATGGAGCCTGGTCAGGTCGGAGAACCAACGGGCCTTTCAAGACTCAAGATAATGAGCAAGCGGCGGGTGGACTGCGTTGACGTTTAACGCTGCTAGTCGGCAGTGAAAACTGTGCGTACGTGTGTATGTAAACCGTCCCGCAGAGAGGCGGCTTGTTTACGATGACGTCGAACGTTTTGCCTCACCTAGGGACCTAGGGAAGACGAAGTGTTTAAAAACGGCTGTTTGTCGGCTGCTGGGTGTGTTCGTCGTCGTGCTCTGTGCTCGTCAATGTATTCGTGAGCTGCGTTCTCGGTTGTTGCAAGCTTCGTTTCGCGTGCTCCATTTGGGAGCATACCCAGGAATTCTGAACATGCATTTATTTTCTTTTTTCGCCACCACGTGACGTATCAACCCAAAAGATTTGAAATTCGCGCCGTGACGTATGCCATGATGCACAACTAAAGAAAACAATAAAAAGAAGCACACCCTGAGACTGTTGCTTCACCTCGGCACTAGGAAACGAGCGCGCTTATGTATGAGCGTTATCTTGAAGACAACCTGCTTCTTGCTCGACATGCAATGAATGGACGATTTTGCTAGACACCTTGCCAGGCAGCTCGTTGGCATTCCGGGTGAGGTGTCTGGCCGAGATAACAGCTCCCGCAAAGCTTGCGTTTGGTGCCCTTTCTTCGTTGTTTTTTTCTGTTTATTTGTGCACAACTGCGGCCGCGGGCTTCGGTATAGTCAGTGTTATTTTTCTTGTGTTTTCAAAGAACCAGTGTGATTCAATAAGAGGAAGCTTTAGCTCGGCCCCTCTTCTATGCCCGGTGCTCAAACACATGTGAAACGCATAAATTATTTTATGAGAAAATCGCTCAACCGATATGAATGAGAATTGTTGCATTCAAGAGAGGACATTAGATCACAGTGATCGCTGCAATAATTATATTGATCTAGGCCATGGCATTATTGACAAGAATGATCGGAAATCGGCAAATCTGAAAAAGAAAGAGTAGAAGTGCGAAGTTTACAAATCTGTTAGTTCGGATAAAAACTCATATCACGTCCCTCTAAACTAGATCCCTTGCATCTCAATCGGACAAATTCGATGTATGAATTGATAACTTATGTCAAGTTACAATGCCTGTAAAGATTTTGCGAATACCATATTCAGGAGTTAGCGGTGTATTTAAGGGTGGCATATGATCTATCATTTTTGTCTGCATTAAATGAAATATTAGGGGCAGCTTAGAGAATCCGATATCGTTTTTAGTTGCTGAGGTACAGAGTCGTATACTTCGAGTATTGTTTCTTGAAATTTCGCATTTTTTTTAGAATTTAAGAAAGAGAAAGCTAAATAAAAATTCGCTTTCCGAAATCTAATTTTAACTGTTTCTTTTAAGTTCAACATAACTCATGAATTGCGGTGCAGTGGTTGTAAGATGAAAGGATTGGTGATTTCCCGTGTAGGAGCTAAAGCTTCCCGTAAAGTTAGGTTTAGACTAATATTTTTGCTGAGAGAAGAAGCAAGACGGGTAGCGCATATACATTATGGCGGCTGCAGTTCGGTTGGGGCGAAATGCGAAGACACACGTGTACTTAGATTTATTTGTACGTTAAAGATGCCCAGGTGGTCGAAATTTTCCGGATTCCCCAACTACGCCGTGCCTCCTAATCAGATCGTGGTCTAGCACGTAAAACCCCATAATTATTTTTATTTACAGAATGTGCAGTAATTTACACTAATTGACAAAGCCAAGCCTACAGCAGGCTAGTCATTAAAGCGTTTTCTTTTTCAGAGCTAAGCTCGTATTCATCTTCCTCAGCTTTGTGCAGAGCTGCGCAACATATTTCCACTTGGCGTGGAAGCACCGTCCCGCTGATTTTTAGGCAGAAAAGGACTGATAGCGTTTTAAGCGGCTGACCTGCACGACGTGATGGGAAGTTTGGATGGAGCGAGTAGTAGGTGTGACCGGAGACATATCATAGGTTACGTAGGTTCCCTGACAGAAGACCCGGTAAGCGCCGGAGTAGCGGGATATCAGTTTTTCCGAGAGGCCGAAATGGCAGGTGGGAGAGCGAAGAGGGGCAAGATCCCCGAGAATATAATCGGCGTCCTGGTGACTACTGTCACAAATGCTTTTACTCTTGTTCTAAGAAGCACAAAGGCGACGGTAAGCAACTTGGCCTGTTTCTTGGGCTCGAGCAATGACATCGCTTGTATACTGAGACACGGACTCTTGAGGGGTAGTCAGTATTGTATTAAAGAGCAATACTGAATCTCGGCCGCACAACAAATAAAATGGCGAGTCACGTGCAGTGTCGTGCCGTGATGAATTGCACGCTAATATGACAAACGGGCGAGCAGTATCCCAGTCCCGATGGTCATCAGAAACATACATGAAGAGCATGTCTGTTCATATTCGATGAAGCCGCTCCGTAAGACCGTTGGTCTGCGCATGGCGTGCAATGGTAAACTTGTGCTTGGTAGAATAAGGACGGAGGAAGTCGTTCACAACTGGATGGATGGATGGATGTTATGAGCATCCCCTTGGCACGTAAAATTGCGGAAGGTTGTGCCACCAGGCTCTTGCTTTTATACTGCCTAATGTCCTACCTAGGTTAAACAATAAAAAAAAACATGATGGACTACCACACTCAAATTTTCTGATCCCCTATTGCGAAGTGTGCTTTTGTACGTCTCCGTTTTTTGTCGTTTCCCTACTTTTCTTCCAGCAATCCTCCAATCGCCTCTTACTAATGCCTATTGCGGACGTGTTTACTTTTCCACTGCTCCCGCTGCACCCAAGGGCTTCAAGCAGGCTAGTGGTGCCTTAATCGACTTCTGGGTAGACGTCTTTACATTCTAATAAACGATGCTGCATAGTTTCCCTAGCTTTACCGCAACAAGCACATGCTTCTTCCTTCTTATATCTCGCTTTATAGTAATATGTTCTAAGGCATCCCAATCTCGCTTCGGAAAGTTATGAGCTTCCCTTTGAGTTATAAATGGTTTCTTTCCTGATTGCGTTTTTTCCTCTTAAGTAGTTATTCATGTCAGGGTTTATTTTCCATTGCCGCCACCCATGAGATTATTTTAGCCTCTCTGACTTTCAGCTTGACCTTTTTTGTTGCTGTGTTGCACACCCTGCATGTCGCATACTTGCTGGTAAGCTTCCTCGTTCTTTTCCTCCAATGTGAATCAATGTCTTTCCTCTACAGATACCTGGACACTCTCCCAGCCCATTTACTTTCTTCCATATTCGTCAGCCGTTCTTCATACTCAATTTTACTGCGAGCTTCCCTTACTTCAAAACTAGTCCAGCCCATATCACCCTGCACAGCTTCATTTGTAGTCTGCGAGGCGACCAACTGACCTTTGGTTCCCACCGAGTCCTGATTGTACCCCTGATTTAAAGCAAGCAACCGCCTTTCCAAAAGTAAGTCCTGGAACCATTACACCCTACCCCATACCTCGGAGGACGTCGTCCTCGAGAGAAAGGAGCGACCCCTGTCACTAAGAAATTGACGAGGAGCGCCGTGGCGAACAATGACGTTGTGCAACAGTAAGTAGGCTACGGCAGTTGGAAGGGCTCTGGTGAACGCGAACCAAGTTGTATAATGTGTTGCGACGACAACACACTTGTTGCATCAGTCAGATCTGGGGAAAGGTGCCAAGAGATCTACAGCAACGCGATAGAATGGTTCGGTAGGAACGCCAAGAGGTAGGAGTAAACCAACAGTGAGGTCAGATGGCTTCTTTTGGCGTTGGCATAACTCACAAGAAGCGACGTAGCGGCGGCCAGATCGGCGCATACCAGGCCGAAAGAATCGTCGCCGAACGCGGTCGTACGTACTGATTCCCCTAGGGGACCAAAAGTTGGTAGATCACGCAGCTTGGACAGAATAGTAGTGCGAACATGCCGTGGAATAACCAGCACCATCTAATCTACTGGGGTACATGCTACGCCGATATAAAGTGCCGTCCTTGAGTAGGAACTTACCAAGAGAAGGATCACATGACCTAGATGTGAGCTTTTCGATGATACCACGTATGCTTGGATCTCGGCGCTGTTCGGTAGCAAAGTCAGCTAAGCAGATAGAGGAAATACAAAGCAGAAGCATAGGTCGCCGGAACATCGTCTGGGTGGCGGTACAAGCAGTCGGCATCTTGGCATAAACGATCGGACTGGTAAGCAACTGTGCACGAGTATTCCTGTAGGCGTAGCGCCCAGTGACCTAGGCGATCGGTAGGGACTTTGAGGGACGAAAGCCAGCAGACCGCATCGTGGTCTGTGGTGAATGTAAAGGGCCGACCACATAGGTAAGGGCGGGATTTCGCTACTGCCTAGAGAACTGCAAGGCAGTCACGTTCAGTAATGAAATAATTCCGCTCAGCTGGAGAAAGCAGACGGCTGGCGTAGGAAATGACGCGGTCGTGGCCTCGTTGACGTTGGCGAAAAATGGCACCAATTCCATGACCACTGCCATCAGTGCTGACTTCTCTTGAAGCAGTCTGGTCGAAGTGCGCAAGAAGAAATGGAGATGTAAGGAGAGAGATAAGCTTCGAGAAGGCAGTTGCTTGTTCAGGTCTCCAAAAAAATGAAGCACCTGCCTTCAGAAGAGCAGAGGGTGGGTGTCCTCCGAAATATTGTGCCTGAAGCGTCGGAAGTACGAGAACAGGCCGACGAAGCTCCGGACATATTTAGCACATGTTGGCACGGGAAAATTTTGTACGGCACGAGCTCTTCCCGGGTCTGGGCGCACACCAGATGAATGAACAATATGACCGAGGATAGTAATTTAGCGCCGTCTTAAGTGACATTTAGACGAATTAAGTTGAAGGCAAGTACTGGGAAAAACAGAAAGAACGAACGAGGAATGTAGGAATGTAGGAATAAAAATGTAGGAACAAAAACGACGGCGTTATCTAAGTAACAAATACAGATGAACCACTCGAGGTTATGAAGGAGTACGTCCATCATGCATTCAAAAGTAGATGGAGCATCACATAAGCCGAATGATATAAATTTGAACTTTATAAAGGCGGTTTTCTCTCGGTCAATGTCGTCGACGCAGTCTGCCAGTAACCGGAACCAAGGGCGATGAAAGAAAAGTACTTCGCACCATGGAAGCAGTCGAGGGCGTGATCAACGCGTGATAGGGGATAAACGTCTTTATTGGTGATCTTGTTGAGGTGCTGGCAATCCACGCAGAAGCACCAGCTGACGTGCTTTTTAACTAGAACGACAGGGGACGCCCAAGGACTGTATGATGGTTCAATGATTCATCGAGAATCTTCTCGACCTCCGTTTGAATGACTTGTCGTTCGTGCAAGGAGTGACGGTATGGTCGCCTGTGAATAGGGTGTTCGTCACCCATGTCAGTATGGTGTGTCGTGCGAGAGATCTGGCCGAAAGGGCGGCCCAGATCTGAAATGTCCCTGAACGCGGAGAGCAGCTAGTTGGCATGGTGAGGCGGAAGTTCGGGAGCAATAACGTTTGTGAGCTCAGGAAAAGCAGCCGACAAAGAAGAAGTGTCAACGGGAGACGACGTAATATAAGCTGCCGAGGCTGAAAATAGACAACCTTGGGATGAAGACAGCGTACCTAAGACTATGCCTTGTCGTAGGACGTGGTCACCGATTCCCAATTTGACGAGCTGAAGGCTGGTGGAGCTGTTGGTGACACTGACGATGGTTTGCTGAAGATCAACGTGAAGAAGAAGGAGTACTTCCGCGAGAGGTGACACAACACAGTCACCATAAGGCACAGGTGTAGCTGTATAAAGCAGTACTCTGGTCAGGGCATGTGGGGCGAGTCGATAGCGCTCAGCGAAGCAGAGCCTGCTGGGAACTTCCTCAGGAAGGTCAGGACAGGTAGGTACGCCAAGTACCTACCTGTTCTATTCCGCATCTTTTACGCCAAGTAAAAGATGGCGACTGCCTACTGACTGCACTCTTGTAGCCAGTGTAGATGAAAACATAGCCCTATTAACTTCAAGAAGCACGAAATTTAAACCGTAAGGTGATTTATTAGAGCTGGCGTTGGAACTCTAATTGCAGAGCAAGTGTGATTCACTCTGCACGCAGTAGCGTCTTGAGAGGCAGCAGGGAGGGAGAGGGAGTGTATATGCGTGTGCACGTTTTGAGTGTGCATGCGCGTGAACTTGAGTTTGTGTGTTCGCCCGCTCTTGTGTCTCCGTATTTGAATCTGCGTGCGAACGAGCGCGTTTATGCGTCAGCGAGCATACGCGCATTTGTGTTTGCCTGCATTTCAGTGTACGTGCGTGCGTGCGCAGATTTTTCTGTGTGTGTACATCGTGGGCGCGTGTAAATGTGCGTGGAGGTGAAGATTCCAGTTATCTTTACGTCTGTGTGCTTGAGAGAGAGAGAGAGAGAGAGAGAGAGGGTGGTGAAAATATGTTTGTGTGTATAGGTGTGTGTGAGAAGCTAGCATTTCCTTACTTGCACCTATTCGCGGATGCAAATGAAATATTGACGTTAAAATTATGGGCTTTCTACGTGTCAAACGCACAGTCTGATTACGAGTCACATCGTAGTGGGAGACTCTAAAATAATTTCGACCACTTGGGGCTCTTTAACTTGCACCTAAATCTAAGTACACGGGTGTTTTCGCATTCCGCCCCCACCGAAATGCGGCCGCCGTAGCTGGGATTTGATCCCGTGACCTCATGCTTAGCCCAACACCACGGACACTAAGCAAGCACGGCGCGGATACAGAGTTTACTTGAATCTTATTTATATCCACAGAGACAAGATTGAATGGCACTGCCTTTATACCATTATCGTTTTCTGAAAGCGAAACCGACGCAAAAAGAAAAAAATATATTAGGAGCCATTCCACTCTGTGAAGATGGATGACCAGCTAAGCTGTAGCACATCAGACAGGATTAGACAAGGCGTCATGCAGGCACGTACCCAGGATTTTTTTTTCGGAGGGGGGCCCAACCAAGATAACATTGCTATGCAAATGAGGGGAGGTACTTTTACTAGTACAAATGTGAATAACGCCCACCTTTCGCCATAAAAACGCGTAAACCCAGAAAAGATAAATGAAATAAGGTGTATTTTATGGGTACGCCTGTGCGATACACCTCTCCCTTACTTGGCAAACAAAGAACCACGTCAAATGAACTGGCGCAGGAAAGAAGCGCAAGAAGAACACTGCCAGAAACAAGTAAAGAAACGAAAGTGTAATATAAAGATTGCTTTCGTGGAATAGAACCTAAATAATCAGCAGTTGGCAACAAGGCAGACGGACCGCACGGAGTTGTGTTACTCCCCCAGCGAATCACAGAAGCAAACAAAATCGTCGTCATGCGGCCTTTTCAAAATGGCATCGTACTTGATACCTTTGGAGCGTCTGCTGTTCTTGAAGAGTCTTTTCATCGGCGGAATCAATGAGGTGTGCAACAGACATGGACAAAACGTATGGAGTCTGAGCATTTCGCTCTTCAAAAGTCTGCGGTGCAGTTCATTTCACTGCTGAACCCGTTTTACTCATGCTTCAGTGCCAACTGAAGTGAAACTTCACAACAAAAAGTTGTAGCGAAGAAAGCATAGTTTTTCAGTTCAATAAAGAATTAGGTATTCGCCATTCCACTATAATAGTCGAGGGAAAAGGTTTAAATTACGCGCTAATAATCGTACTTTTCTAATTACCGGCTTCTTTGGGTAACAGAAAAAGTTTGAAGTACGAATTATTTGCAGCCTCGCGTGAGGAACAGTGGCTGGCGGTTATGAAGGCATGGGCGGGGTTTCATTGCAGACTTAAGATGTATCCGTCTATAATAGCGTTTTTCGAATTAGCTCTGGAAAAATTATACAGAAATATATATTTGCGGAACAATCACAGTTCTTTTGGATCCCTCGTTTACTTCTCGAACAAGTTAAGTGCCACAACCGACTCGTATTGTTATTTGGGAAGTTACGTAACGATGCGTGACCGCCAGTCGCGTACAACCGCGTACGGCGCAGGAAGCTGCGATTCGACACGTACTGTGCCCACCGCGGAAGGTTAGAAAAACACCTACATAAGCACAGCAGAAAAGTGGCTACGTTAGGCGGCTCGACTGATAACTGCAGAAGCGTCATTCAGAACACAGGGAATTGTCCTCCACTTTTGGCGGCGTTTTCTCTACTTCCTTTTTAAATAAGAAGATGTTGATCCATAAATATTTTCTTAAAGAGCGGTTAAATTTGTTAATTTTCGCTTTTCCTTCCTGTTGGGCTGTTGCGTTGGCTCTCTCCCTTAAAGTGGATCGCTTAATTTCTCGAATCCTTGCGACTCTTGTTCCAAGTTGGCAATTTTGCACGAAAAGAGCTGTACAATTACGAAAAAAACAGATGCGCTAACGGGTGACAGTCATATTGCCTATGAGTTTAAGGGTTATTGCAGGGTTTGATGATGGACGCTGTTTCCGCATTATTTTATTTTCCACCCTATCACCCCTATCCCGGATATATGGTTCCGAGGATCTGTCAGCGTCGCGGCGAGCCTTCACTCGAGGAAATAATGAAACAACAAAAAAAAGGTTGAACGCAATTGGCGTTTTTTTTCTGGCCGCCTCTCGTTCGACGTGCATACAGACCAGCTGACCACGAACTGAATCCCTTTCCTGGTCCCTGGATCAGTCTAAACGAAGAAGGTTGAACTAACGCAGCAACAACGATGCGCGTGACCGCTGAACAGACGGTGACAACTGAATGCATCTGGAGTTAATCGCGCGGGCATCGAATTGATGAGGAAACTGGCCTTCACATCCTAGGAGACGCCAATAACTACCGCCATCCAAAATGAGTGAAAAAGGCAGCAAAATGTTGACCGCCCAATAGCTATCAAGTCTCAACATTGATTTGGCGGCGCTTTAGAAATGTGCGTGAGAAGTGGTGACGTGGGCGGGGATGAGGGGGGGGGGGTGTCTTAATTCGCCATGCTTTTCTTTGCCCCTTTCCTCGTGATTCGGACTCGACAAGGGGCATTGTCCCCTGGGCTCCTGCTTTTTCCGCGTGGCGGCTTCAAGATACATTCGAGATTAAACGTTCCAAAACCCCTCAATCTCTCTATTATAAGTAGCGCCATTCACTTCCCTCCTCCTCCGCTCGGCGCGGCCTCGATGGTGGCGCCGCCGGTGGTGGGCCTGCCGTAGCAGACGACGGCTACCACGCTACGGGAGGAAATCCGCAGAAAAGTTCGTTCGTGCCCTTTTTTTCAATCGAGATCTTTCTTCGTCAGTCGGTAACTGGCCTTTAGAATTTCGTGTTGGAATTGCGGAAGAAATAGAGAAAAGGACCATTATTCAAGGCGTATTTAAGGCGTAAAGCGCGCGACGTTGAGAGTTCGTGTTGCTGAAACACGACGCAAGCACGCGGTGTACTCAAACACGCGCGTAATTGCCAAAGTTTCAGGGGTTGACAGCGTGAAAGTATGTGTACGTGGTTTCGTAGGTTGATTTGCGTACCTGCAGGACACTTTTGTTCGGTCGGCGCGTGAGAGATTCCGGCTGTGTGCGGTCGGCAATGTCTGGCAACCGGGCCGTTTTTTTCATTGCGGGGTGCTTTGGTAATCGTGACGATATATTGTTTTTTTTACAAGTACTGCTCCAGGAGGGAACATGTAATGGCTAACGGAGGCCTCTGAAGAGCACGTGACATTACAATAATGCAGGTGTCGCAGGGAGTGTTCGCATACACAATTGACTGTCCGCAATATTATATCCCCTTGGCATGCACAGGCTTCGGCGGGCCCCATCCAGCCCTGGTTCTAGCTTTGGTGTTCCCGTTGCCGCTTTGGTGCCCTGGAGGCGCCGTCAGTAATACGAAATAATGACAAGGTATTACAACTAGTAAATAAAGTTTATTGAAGAAATAAAATCGCGCCGAGGCGCCAACTTCTAAAGCAGCGCTAGCGCGCCCGCGCGAGTATTATGAAACGCCAACAAGGAATTTACCGGCCCACGTACGACTCTACGATCAAAGTGCACGTTAAACATCCCCAGGCGAGCTAGATAATGTTATCCGGAGCCATCCACTACAACCTGCATCCTAGCTTTAGTCGCTCGCTTCGGAACGTTAAAAACGTTAATCACCACAAACCGAATTCGAAGCTAAAAGACTGCATAGTAAGTCATACTGAGCCTTGCAAAAGCGTCGAGAATGTGCCAACTTCTGGTGGAGCTCAAAACACACCCTGAATAATGTCGCTTTTATATCACAGGCCAGCTGCAGATGCGTGCATTTTACCGCAAGACGAAACTACATGAAACAAAGAGAGCACATTCTAAAAAAAAAGAAGTCAAAGAATGCGCTAAGAACCACGCAGAGCATGAACACACTTTTTTGAAGCGGAAGGCGTGAACTAGGCTCGAAATAAGAGGTTGTGAGAAGCCGTGGCCCTTTCTTCTCTAAGCCGTGCGTTCTTTGCCACTTCCTGGAAGTCAGCCTGCCCGATGCTGCGAATCCACACTTCTTTTTGCGTTGCGCCCACCGGACGGCAAAGCAAAAAGCTTTTTGCCCTCGCTGTGTCTGTTGCGGCAACCGAAGGCGCAGCAGCATGGCGTCGCAATTAAGTTCTCGGCCCTGCACATTCTATTACGCTAACGCACTCCGTCAGTCCGCCTGCCGTACTTTCGTCGCGCAGGCCCAACAATGGAGGTCGGCGCGCGCTAGAAAGAAAAAAATATTCAAAAGCGCGGCGCCTGCTTCCACGTGACACAGATTGGCCAATGGGGAACGGAGGAGGTTGGGGCGACAGGAGGCGTGGAGGAGGATGCGCCAGGGTGAGCGCGGTGGCGGAAATATTTAATGGCGCTACTTTTGAAAAATTGAGGGGCTTTAAAACGTTCTAGATATTAGCGCCACCTATTGCTACTGGCGTGAAATAGCCGCAACAACGACGTATGGCCTCTGAGATCCGAATATATCGCCGGCCAACTAAAATTGTAGACAACGTGCGCTGTTTAGCGTATAGCGTACGCTAAACTAAAACTGTAATCGCCAGTGCCCCGCCTTCATCGCGAACCGTCGCGAGCGGAGCGCCATCGCTGACAACCGGTTGCGGGTGAGAAGGGGGTGAGGCGTAGGGATGGCAGAACAGGGGAATGCGCCCGCGCAATGGCGCCGGCGAATTCGCAAATCCCCACTAAGCATATGCCATAATCGAGAAACTAGAATAACTAATTGAGAAATGTTTCATAATTATGTATTTGTTGAGTGCACTTGCTTGCGAAAAGTGTACGTCCACTAATGTGGACGCTAAAGCCGGCATGGTATTTTTTATTAAGGCGAAAGCCTTAAGTAGCTTATACCTCCGATGGCCTTGGGGCAAAACACGCCGTCCGTTCCAATGGCACAAAACACTATTATCATCAGAAATGGCTCATACGCCTCTAAGCAAGCAAAACATGCAATGGCTCAGCCCTTTTGCAATGCAGAGGCTAGAAACATTCAGCAAAGTGACGCGTACAGTGCATACATTTATTGGAATCACGCATACAACTTACAGAAACGCGGCATCTAGGCGAGTGGCACAAAAAACCACGTGACCTTCTCAAAGGCTCATATCAGCGTAGGCAATGGCTCACAAACGCCGCTAACCAAAGTGAAGCAAACAGTGCATGCATTCATTGAAGTCACCCATACAACACACAGAACAGCATACGTTTCAATACCCTGCTGAGAGGATGCAACGTAAAGTCGAAGAGGAACATCATCGGCGCGAGTCCGAGCTAAGCGTCGAAAACGAGCTGAATAAGCCGAACTGGGAAAGCAGCAAGGCGACGATGCGAGCCGGTGCATTACCAAGCGTGCAGCCCGCTTTCGCCTTCACGCGTTACAGGTGCTTTGCTATCAAATTAAAAACAAAAATTTATAGTTTAACTTTGAAGGCACTGCATCTTTTAAAAATGGTGGCGACGTGGTAATTTTGGTGTGCTCGGAGGAGGGAAGGGGGGTAGGAAAAAACTTCGTTCGGGTCCTGTACAAAGTGTTGCTATCTACCTGGCTAGTTCCATGTTGGGACCGGGAGGTCAAGCCTCCTAGCCCTATCTCGGGCGTACTGGACAGCCAGGACTTGAAGGATATGATCGTGGGATTTGATCATTCCTGAAAACCGATTCCAGGAAATGCCAGGGCTGAACGACCCACATTCCCAGAGCATATGTTCAAGCGCACATATCTCCTTTTTGCATGCTTTGCATATATGATTCATGTCTGCAGTGTTATACCATTCCTTGATTTGTGCAGGTGAATAATAGGACTGTGTTTGTAATTGCTTAAGTGTAACCGCTTGTGCTCTATTTAGTCTATAGCGAGGGGTTGCAAGCTCCCTCCTTCCCATGTAGTTATGTTTTGTAATTGCATTGTATGTCATGGGCGTACCTCTCTGTAGGTTCTTCAATCCAGCAGAATCAAAACCATATGTGAAAGCGGCCCGGTCTGTATGTTCGCGGGTGACGCTGTTGACCGATTCATTTGGATTGACAGGAATGTCATCAAGTCAACCAAGGAGCGCCGGGAACCGATAAATGTAATGTGTAACATTTGTTTGTCTTGCGTTAACTATCTTCGCAGCCTGTGGGGCAAATCTTGCCCCTGTTGAAAGCTCTAATAGCCGTTTTGGACTCACTATATATTTCTGCGTATCTATCGTCCGTTCGTGCCAATGCAAGGACAACTTGTTCAGCGACTTCAGGTTTGCTAGTGTAAACCATGGCGAAGTTGGTGCATTCGCCCTGGTGTCCCACTACCTCCGCCGTGAACTCAGTGCGATCCTTGTAGGCAGCCGAATCAACAAAGCAGGCTCCTCTGCCCCCTTTATCCATTTTCTTGATTAACGCCCTGGCTCATGCAACCCCCCTGTTGATGTTATGGATTGGGTGCCTATTCCTGGGTAGTGGTGTGACAATTACGTTGTTGGTGAATTCTTGATGAACTTTATTGTACTGCTCTAGATCTGTAAGGGGGTTTATTTATTTCTGTATATATATATATATATATATATATATATATATATATATATATATATATATATATATATATATATATATATATATATATATATATATATATATATATATATATATTATTTATTTATTTATTTACATGTACCTTACAGGCCTTCAAGAAGGCATAGTGTAAGGGGGGAAATACGGTAACATATTAGTATGGAATCGGGAAAAAGGTAAACATCAGTATAATGAATGGAGTACGCACACAATATGAAAAATTAATATAGCAAATACAATACGTAGAGCAATACCAATAAATGGTAAATAATAACATAATAGCATAACATTGTAAACGTTTTTGCATTTTATACAGTAGTAAGTATTGTAAAAAAATTGGGACCACTGAAATTCTTTAACTTGTAGAAAAAATGCAGGAAAATTACAAAAGGCATGACGTGTTTAGACGGTTGAAACGGCATATTGATCGGTTAGCAGATAGCGAAATGCAGTGTGTTTAGATTGGCAAGCGATGTTATCTGGCAGAGCGTTCCATAAACGAACCGCACGGGGCAAGGCTGAAAAATTAAAAGCGTGTGTGTTGCCATGAATTCGGGTGTATACTGAACTGATTGTTCAGTCGTTGTGACGTCGATGATGCTTTTTTCAGGTTATATAAGGTTAGGCCAACTGTGTGAACAAATCTATGAAATAATAATAGCACGGCAATATCACGGCGAGTAGTTAGCGGTTGCAACGGAAGATCGATCTTTTTTGGGTTGCACTTGACTGGTTACTATAGTTTTTTAAATGAAACGGCTCGCTCTATTCTGGATGCTCTCCAGGAGTTCGATGAGGTAATTTTGATGAGGAGACCATGTACAAGAGGCGTACTCAATTTCCGGCCGTACAATAGTTACGTAAGCTAGTTTTCGTAGTGGTGAAGGCGCACTTCTTAAGTTGCGGCGCAGAAATCCTAATGATCTGGAGGCGTTAGCTGAAATGGAGGTGATGTGTTTAGTCCATGAAAGATTATGCGTAAGGAGCACTCCTAAGTACATATATTCTGTGGTGTGGTCAACTATGTTAGAATCGAAATTATAAGAAAAGTGAGAGTTAATAGTTTTTCTAGAAAAGGAAACTACTTTGCACTTCGACACGTTTAGGGACATGAGCCACGTAGCACACCAATCACTGATATGTGCAAGATCATTTTGAAGTACCACGTGGTCAGAAGGACAGTTAATCGAACGGTATACAATGCAGTCGTCAGCAAATAATCTTACGGAAGATTGTGATATATTGTTTGGTAAGTCGTTAATGTAAATTAAAAAAGGAAGAGGTCCAAGTACACTGCCTTGAGGTACACCAGAGGTGATGTCAGAGAGGCCAGAGGAAAAGTTAGCAACAACAGTGAACTGGTCGCGATTAGTAAGAAAATTACGAATCCATGATAGCGTTAGTGAGTCGAGTTTAATTGCTGAGAGCTTTGATATCAGGCGACTATGGGCTACACGATCGAATGCTTTCGAGAAGTCCAAAAAGATGCAGTCAATTTGTTTATTATTGTTCACATCAAAGTGTAAGTCTGACGGGAATGCTAGTAGTTGCGTTTCGCAAGAAAATCTTTGTCGGAAACCATGCTGTCTCGGGTAAAAAAAGTTATTACATTAAAGATGAGAATATATATGGGATGCGATAATGTGTTCCAACATTTTGCAGCCAATGCATGGTAATGATATAGGACAGTAATTATCACTAGAACTCTCGTTACCTTTCGGGTTGATCATGATCTTGTCTAGGATTGATCCTCCCGTGCTGGTTGTAGATGGTCTCGCTATTTGCGATATTTCTTGAGCCTCCGCCATCTCCATGGTCGTGTTGTGTATTCCTAACATGAGCAATTTTTCAGTACGGATTCGAATTGGGAGCCCCAATGCACTTTTAGCAGCCTTCTTGATTTGCATGTCAAGCTTCTTGAGTTGAGCCTGCGTCCAGTTGTCCATGGCAGCGGCGTATGAAATATGACAGAGTACGAAAGAGTTGATTAAGTAGAATGGAGGTGATTTTCTTTCATGCCCGTGTGTCTTCCTGCCAGGTGCCTGCTCATCCTGTACGCGTTATCCGCTTTAAGGGTGATTTTCTTGAGCTCCGTATGGTTTCCACCGTTTGCATCAATGAAAAAACCTATAGTACCCTGATGACGTTGACTCTCGGTATATTGACACCATTTTCTGTAAGTAGATGTATATCGCTTTCCCATAGAGGTTTCCAGCCCTTAGGCCTCACCCCTTTTTCACGTCTATAATGTAGCAACACCGATTTATGTGGGGAGCACCTGAGTTCAGTAGGTCTCAGGTATTCCTCCACCGTCTTGATCGCTTCAGTAAGCGCGTCCTGTATGTGTCCTTCACTGCCACGAGCACACCATATAGTGAGATCATCAGCATATATGGTATGGTCAATGTCCATAACGTTGCCCAGCTTTCTGGACAGACCACTCATACACAGGTTGAAAAGAACGGTAGGGATGAATGATCCTTGGGGGTTCCTCGATCTCCGAGCTGAACCACTTCCGAGTATATCTTCGACCTTTATCTTCGCCGTGCGTGCTTTGAGAAAGGATTTGATGTAGTTATACATCGTCAACCAGAGTCCAATGTCTTCTATTGTTTTGAGGATGTACTCATGCTTGATGTTGTCGAACGCTTTTTCCGAGTATAATCTGAGTATGGCCTTGGTATCTCTAGAATATCCGTCGAGTATGTGGTGTTTGACTTATTTCAATGCATCCTGCGTGGAAGGTGCGGACCTAAAACCCAGCATGTGGTGTGTGTATATATTATTGCCTTTTAGCCTATTAAGGATGCGTGTTCAGCGACCTTTCCCACGCATGATGTAAGTGATATTGGCCGTAAGTTCTTCAAGATTGGAGGTTTACCTGGTTTCGGTATTAGTATAACTTGTGAGGTTTTCCATTCTTCTGGGGCTTCGTCTGAGCTCCATGCTTCATTGATGACGTCTGTTAGTGATTCAATGGACAACTCGTCGAGATTACTGAGTGATCAAGTTATTGTTACTCCATCATAACTAGGCTGACTTTAGTTCAGTCAACACCCTCCGGATTTTATATGTGGTGAAGGGTTGGTCGAGTTCAGGTTGAGGGGCTCCCTGTATTCTGATGGAAGTGATTGGCCCTGCTCATTTCTAACTGGTAGGTATTTGTCAATTAGTTGCTTGGTGACTGTTTCGATGGGCCGATCCCTAAGGGCTATGTATGTAGCTAGGGCAAGGCTGTGTCTCTGGTTGGCTTTAGTGCCTTCTTCATCAAGCAGAAGCTCGATCAGTTTCCATGCCTTGCCGTCCCTTATCTGCCCATCGATTGACTGACGAAACTCATTCCACTGTTGCTTGCAGAGGGTGTTGCAGTGTTGTTCGATTTGTTTGTGAAGTTTTGCGATTTGTTTTCTCAGCCTACGGTTTAGCCTTTGGGCGCACCACCTTCGGGTTACGGTTTCCTTGGCCTCTATTAAGTGCGAAAGTTTAGAGTCCATTGCCTCCATATTACTATCTGTAACAATCTTTTTGGACGCTGTTTTAATGTCCCTTCTGATGCCTTCACACCAGTCTCTGAGGTTGAGTTTGGTGGGTTTTTTTCCGTTTTGGGTTTCTTACGCAAAAGGTCACGACTCGGAATTCTCGAGTTTGGCCTTTGTCAACTTCCAGTTTGACTTGCATTGCGTAATTATCGCTGCCAAAATTCATGTTTGTGTTAGTCCAAGAAACATGCTCTATGTTCTTAATGAACGTAAGGTCAGGTATGGTGTCTCGGCAGACAGACTTGGTGTGCTCGTTCAGTGACGAATAGCACCTTTCGATGGGCCGCTGGCACCCGCTGCGGTAGTTTAGCGACTATGCCGTCGCGCTGCTGCGCTGGAGGTCGTGGAATCAATCCCGGCAGGGGCAGCCGTATATGTCGATGGGGGCGAAATGCAAAATCGTTCGTATTCTTACGTATAGATGTACTTTGAAAAATCGCAGGTGGTCAAAATGAATCCCGAGTTCCACCAGTACAATGCGCCTCATATGCAGCTTTTTTTTTTGCCCGTAAAGCCAATTTAATTTTTAATGAGCAACTGGTACGGGCACTACTCTAAGCCGATACTGGTGGCCATGCACTAGGTTTTTGGTTACGTTATGCACACAGACGCCATGACCAGTCCGGGAAAATTCCCATAACTGGCTAACGTAATGAAGATGCACAGAATTTGAGTGATTTAGTGCATGTAAGCAACGATTGCTTCTCTATTGCTCTAAACCATTCTAGGGCACGCTGCTTGAACCAGTTACATTCAACAGCGATAGAGATAGCTTTTACAGCTACTTGTATATAGTATCACATAGATTGTCTACGCGTGGGCCCGCTGGCGAGTGTGTTTTATCCGATCCTCCCACTTATTGAATAAATTAAATTCTATGGTTTTACTTGCCAAAACTACGACATGATTATGAGGCACGCTGGAGCGGGGGACTCAGTATTAATTTTGACCACATGGGATTCTTTAACGGATCTAGCGATGTTCTAGCTACCTCAACAAAGTATAAAGCAAAAAAAAAGAAAGCAAGCAAACAATGCAAAATGTAGACTAGCACATGTTTATTTCGGAAATGATTGGTACGCAAGCGATTAAAGCGCTGATGTTTATCCGCGCTTTCCTATGGGGATCCCGACACCAACTCCAACTTGACCCTGGCCCTGGGCGCCCGTGGCTGGGTGCCACTGGTGCGAGCCCTTACCCCAGATGGAGATTGTGGGACCACGGTTGGGGCGGTACACGTCATGGTGAATACTACCACTCACGCTGTGCTGGGACCGCCCGCCACCTCCTTGCACATCGATCCGCGTCTGCACGTGAACGAGAATTCAGTCGTGGAAAAGTCCCTGCGGTGCCTCATTTATTCATCATTATGGCTTTTGCCGGTAAGTAAAACACTCTCCCGATGCGTGCCAGATAAGAAGCCTTGTGTAACTGTAACTAAAGAGGGTAGCAGGCGTCTTTCTTGCGAAAATAACGGTTGGTGTATCCTATGCCGGGAGCATGCTACGCCTGTGCCTATATATAGGGTGTTTCCTTTACCTGCACCAAATTTTTAAACATCGCCTGTGTAAAAAGAGACGTTTAGCTTGTCCGGTATTCCAATAAAACGCAGGTGGACGGGGTGTTGGGGCGTCGAGACGGAGGCGTAAACGTGAGCGGTCTGCATAGTGCATCCACCTGGTGGCGCAGTGCTCAAACAGACAGAAACTGCTAATATTGCAGTAACCAAGTGTATTTTACTTTGTTGCGGGTGTAAATTTTTGGCAGCAACACGATTACTCCAGTGCCGAAAATTTCTACCAGCAGCGAAGAATACGCTCGGTCAATGCAATATCAGCTGTTTCTGTCTCAAGGCTGCACTATGCACACCACTCACGTTTACGCATCCGCCCCAACGCCCCAACCTGCGTCCGCCTGCGTTTTACCGGAATACCGGACAAACTAAACCTCTCTAAAGATAACGCAATTCTAACCCTTGATCTAAACTACTTGACGAGGCGGCCGTTACTTCTGCGAGAAATCGAAGTGATTAATTGAATAATTAACGTAATTGCGCTAAGTGATATTTTTGATTATTATTGAACGGCCCATATTTCAACCTACGAATTATAACCGGTGAGTCCGCAAGGCGTATTCACTTAGAAAATTAATATCTCCAAACTGGTGCAGTTCTGAGAATTCGTTCTAAGTGGATACGCCTTAAGGACTAACTAGCTACAATTCGTAAAATATGCGCCATAGAATAACTCATTAAAAAAACAATTAGCGTGATGATGTTGCTTACTCAATTAAGCATTCCGATTACTCGTAGACATAATGGCCGCCTTATCGAGTATCGGAAGTGATTCTCGTAGGGACCACTGTTCCTTCGCGCTGCAGTATTTTCAGCTTTTTCCCGTGTTTTACTGGGTGACGCCGTTCCCATTGCCACGGCAATGGAAGTGGAGTCGGCAGAATGCCGCCGCGACGTGACTGCTTCGGCAGGTACCTGCCCGAGGAAGAGAAATTGCCCACCGAGTCAAGCTGACAGCGAGGACACTGCGCTGTACTCCTGCTCAAGTGAAGACGCCTCAGATGACGAAGGCTTCGAAAGAGTGGTACATCGCAAGGCCAAGAGAAGAAACATCAGCGGACGGTCTTCGTCAAGTAAGTCTACCGTCATGCCACAGTGAAGGCCGTCTGCGCACACTATTCTTTTTGTGCCGGACACACCCGCCGACAACCTCAACCGCCTTAATAGACAAGCGATTTCCGTTTCTCTGGAGGCTCTTGTCCCAGGAAAAATCAAGGATATCAGAATTAATACTCGAAAGAACGTCCTGGCTATTGATGTCCATAACCAAAGCGCAATCAATGCTTTGATGGCAGTAAAACTCCTGGGCAACATCAACGTCCACTACCTCATTCCACAGGACAACGAAACCACGGCTGGTGTCGTTTATGATATTGACACATCGATTAGCGACAGCGACCTGCCAATTTTAATCAAACCTGCCACTGATGGTGTTGCCTTACTACAAGCTCGGCGCCTCGGCAAGTCGACCTGTGTAAGGCTCGTGTTTAAAGGTGACTGTCTACCGTCACATGTAAAGGTCGGACACTTTCGGCATGTGGTACGACCTTTCGTACCCAAACCACTTATGTGCAGAAGGTGTCAAAGAATTGGACATGTGAGCGCTGTCTGCCGAAATACAGCGACATGCCCACGATGTTCCAAACAACACGATACGGACACCTGCCGTGCAACAGAGCTCAAGTGCCCTAATTGTCAAGGCCCACACGTCGCATCCTCAAAAGACTGTCCACGCCTAAAGAAAGAGCAGAAAATCTTGCGGAAAATGGCCAGAGACGGATCATCACACAGAGATGCTTCTGCAGCGATAAGGCGACACCACTCTCGGAAACGAAAGTCTACGACATCCTCTTTCGGTTCAAGGGAAAAGTCTCGTCCGGCAACGCCACCTCCTGTTCCATCTGTCTCCAGTAACAGCACGAATGTCAACGATAAAAGTGGCCCTGCTATTCCTGCTTCATCAAGTGAGGTGTGGCCAGCACTGCCGAAGACATGCCACGCGCCAGAGCCACAGCACATGACTCGCCACTTAACGTCACATGTCACTTCAGTTGACCAAGTGCGAGACAAGGATTCACAAGTGATTGCTATGCTCAAATCCCTCACGAATGTCATGCGTCTACTACGGACAAACATGGACACTCCGGCTGCTCGTAGCGCACTGCAAGTGCTGGACGCGCTGACTCCAGTACTTGAAAGCATCGCATAGCACCATGGCCCGCCCCTCGCTGCCCTTCCACAAGGAAGTCAAGAAAGCATCTTTACTGCAGTGGAATGCACGTGGTCTCAAATCGAGAATTTCAGATTTCAGACACTACGTTTTCGAAAACCGATTTCCCATACTTGTGATTTGCGAACCGAACGTGCAGAATGTTATACGCATTTCTGGCTATGAGGCATTCATGTCCTCTACCTGTGGTGATGTAAGCAAGGTAATTGTATATATTAGATGTGATCTGACATACGTGTTGCACCCAGTCCCGCCGCACGACGACAACCAGTACGTTTGTTTAATTGTGAAAACGAACAAGTTTACGTTCACACTCGTTGCTGTTTATCTTGCTCCTTCACGCGGATTCGACTCTAAACGACTGCGCGACGTGCTATCAGCGACACCCAACCCTACGATTCTCACCGGAGATTTTAATGCTCACCATCCGCTTTGGGGGAGCTTGAAGATGGACTCCAGGGGAAGGAGACTAGCATCCTTTGCCACACAGCACGACCTTCACTGCCTCAATGATGGTAGCCCAACATATTTACGCGGGCTTACATACAGCAGCTGCCTAGACGTGACCCTGGTTTCTCGGCGTCTTGAAAGAAACGTGCAATGGTTTCCAGACATCGAATCCCGTGGAAGCGACCACATTCCGACGTACCTGAAGATCAAGGGACTATTTAAATGCCCCTCCACGACACTCCGGAGAATTGACTGGTCGGCGTTTCGGTCGCACATGGAGGAAGTATGTCAGCTAGTGAACCATTCAAGTCTGGAAAACGAAATTCAAAAAGCCATGCAAGATACTACGCGTGCTTTTCAGCCTTTCCCGAAATACGAAGAATTCGAAGCCGAACTGCAGCGACTACGAGCAGTTCGCCGGCGGGCTGAAAGAAGATACAGGAGAACCAAATCCATCCATGATCTCAGAGAGGCAAGGCGGATGCAAAAGAAGATTCAACGCCGCATTGATGCACTTCAATCTCAAAGATGGAAACGTTTCTGCGAGTCGTTGGATCCACGTCAGCGATTATCTCAGATATGGAGAACTGTGCGTGGACTTCGTGTATCACCGCAACAGCGTGTTCCTTTTAAGTGCCTCGCTTTGCAACAAGGTCGCAGCGAAATAGACGTTGCCGAAGAATTTTGCTCAAGACTTGCCAGCTCGCAGCCTCAACGCGCCCTTACACCATGTGCCACTCCTGTGCCACGGGACTCCCGCATGGATGTAATGTTTTCGGTGGAGGAGCTTGAAGCGGCACTAGCGACTTGCAGGCGCTCTTCGTCACCTGGGCCGGACGGCGTTACCTATGCGGCGCTCGCCAATCTTGGGCAGAATGCACGCCTCATGCTGCTAAACCTTTACAACGAGTCTTGGCGCAACGGTTTGGTTCCGCGTGAATGGAAACGCAGCCGCTTGGTTCCACTTCTCAAACCTGGTAAATCACCGTTAAACTTGTCATCGTACCGCCCCATCGCTCTGGCCAGCTGCATAGGGAAAATAATGGAACGAATGATTTTGACGCGCCTGGAATGGTACCTGGAAAGTTACAACGTGTACCCAGATGCTATGGCTGGCTTCCGGCGTGGGCGCTCATCCATAGATAATGTCATCGATTTGGTCGCGTATGTTCAACATCAAAAACGGATGAAACGACTCACTGCGGCATTATTCCTTGACATAAAAGGCGCCTATGACAATGTAGCACATTATGCCATTATAGAGGCTCTGATTAAAGCAGGAATCGGTGGCCGCACTTTTCAGTGGCTGTGCAGTTATTTGACCGACAGGCATTTCTTCGTGATGACCGAGGAAGGCGCCACGACTCAACACCAAACGTTCTGCGGAGTACCGCAAGGCGGAGTGTTGAGCCCGACGCTATTCAACCTAGTGCTCGTTGGCCTAGTCCAATGCTTGCCCAACACAGTTCAGGTATCACTATATGTCGACGATATCTGCATTTGGGCGTCTGCCGTAACACGACTGCAGGTACGAGCACGGCTACAAAAGGCAGCTACGATAACATCTCTGTACTTGCGAAAACAGAACTTAGAGCTGTCTTCAGAGAAATGCTGCCTTGTTACATTCACTCGGAAGGAAATGAAGCGTTACAGTGTAAAGGTCAATGGGCAAGCAGTTGCAAATTCACGGAAACACCATTTTTTAGGGGTAATTATTGACCGAGACCTATCATGGAGCCCGCATACGTGAAGAAGAGATTATTGACAATAATACATCTCCTCAAATTTCTCGGCGGAAAGTCATGGGGCACTTCGGTGCGGTCAATGCTGCAGCTGTATAACGCCTTGTTCCTCGGTTTCGCAAGATACAGCCTCCCTGTGATTGGGAACACCTGCAAAACAAACCTGCGTGTACTCCAGGGACTACAAGCTCAAGCCCTAAGGACGTGTCTCGGTCTTCCGAGGTGTGCGTCTACAGCGGCAACGATTGTCATAGCTCAAGATCACCCAATAACAACGTACTTGGTAACCGACGCTCTCAGAGCGCATATTCGCCACGTTGCCCGACTACCTTCTCACCACCTTGCCGCTCTACCCGCAGAAAGGCCACACGCAGCTATCAGTCGTATGATTGTTGCTAATCGCACCTCATTGCCGATGAACTACATGCCTGCAGCAAGACCATCCACACCTTTATGGTGCCTGCACAGACCTGAAGTACGCCTCACCATCCCAGGAATCACTAAAAAGGCTAACATGCCGTCGTTTGCCCTGAAGCAGGTCACATTACAACTTATACATGAGGTGCACAGCGGCCGCGTACACGTTTACATCGATGGCTCGGTCACATCTGCAAGTTCAGCTGCTGCTGTGGTGATACCAACAAGATCCATCGAAATACAGCTAAAAACGTCGCATGTATCATCAACGACAGCTGCTGAACTGGTAGCCTTGCGTGCGGCTCTCCATTTCATTCAGGAGGAACCACCGCATGCATGGTCAGTCTTCTGTGATTCCAAGGCAGCCCTACAGAGTGTACTCTCAGCACTGCGCCATGGATCACATGAACAGCTCGTCGCAGAGATCAGAGAAGTACACCATCGCATAGTTGACGAAGGACACGATATCATATATCAGTGGTTGCCTAGTCACTGTGGCATACACGGCAATGATCGAGCAGACGCAGCTGCCCGATCTGCCCATGACGGCGTCAGGTGCGTTGCCATTCCTCTTTCGAGAGCCGACGCAGCGAAAAAGCTTGCTGTACTGGCAAACGACCTGACATTAGCTCAGTGGAATTCATCCGATTTCACAAGTGCACGACTTCATACCCTGGACCCTACTTTACAACTCCGTATTCCGCCCGAGCTTCCACGACGCGACTGTACCCTTCTAGTTCGTCTATGGCTTGGAGTAGCATTTTCAAATGCGTACTCCTTTCTTATCGGAATGTCCGACAACCCACTTTGTGACTTCTGCGGGTGCAATGAAACAATCGCGCACCTTCTTTGTGAGTGCTCTCGTTTGAACCCGCAAAGAGCAGTCCTCTCAGCCACCCTAGACAAACTGGACAAGCGCCCACTGTCAGAAAACAAGATCCTTGGACACTGGCCTACGCGAACATCAGCGTGATCGGCTATGAAGGCGCTGCTGCGGTATTTAAAAGACACTGGACTTTCTGCCAGATTGTGACTTCACTGTGTGACTCAGGATTGTACGGTGTACTGCATCACAGTAGGATCGCCTTTGCGGGCTGCGTGACAGTGCCCACAGAAACAGTTTGTGTGTACGTGCGTGTGTGTGTAGTTTTTTTTAAAATCCTTCTCCCTCTCACCTATCGCTTCCCCTTTCCCCTCCCCCAGTACAGGGTAGCCAACCGGAGATAATCTCTGGTTAACCTCCCTGTCTTTCCTTTGCCTTTCTCTCTCTCTCTCTCTCTTTATCGAGTAATTTAGATCAAGGTTTAGAATTGGGTTATCTGTCACAGGCAGTCTTGAAAATTTTGGCGCAGCGAAAAAAAAAAAACACGCACCCTGTATATAAGAACGAGCGGTCGGCCAACCACGATAGCGAAGGAGAAGGCAACGAGGACTTCGGTCAGCCACGGGCAAACATCCTAATCAGACCCAATGCTTTTCGCACGAAGTCCGTTAGGCTATAGAGTCGCAATGCGGGTGTAATGTCTTTATTTTTTAAATATGGTCCAACAGTTTTCACTCCACGATACGCAAGCTGTTCGTATGCTTTCAAAGTCACTTATCAGAATGCTGCGTTTCTTCTGCGGTATATGAGGTTAAGCCTAAATATGTCCTGTTTGTGAATATTAAAATCGTGTTACATAAATGAGAAACGGTCGGCTTTTCTACACCCACCTTCCTCCCCTCACCCCACTTTTTTGGTTTTTGTGACCAGGAAGCATCGCTACACTGCTTTCGGATATACTTCATTTCTATCAAAATTACTGCATGAGCAAAAAAGAAGAGAGAGAAACAAACAAGAAGTAAAAAGGGAATAAAAGAAACGAAGAGCAAGCTGAGAGGCCAACATGGCTTGGTCTTCAATAAACGTTGACTGTGCTACACCGTTTTCACTCTCTTGAGCAAAGCAACTGCACCGGTTTGGAACTTTTGAGGAGCAATGAAAAAGATGTGCAAAACGATACGTTAAGTAGAGGTACCATCTTGAGCACCTTTGTAGCAAAATAATGGGAGATTCAAGAGCCCTCTCCCACATCGACGCTTCAGCAATAAACGTGTTGATAAATACAAGCACGACTCGTCCATACGTACCCTTGGCAGCGGTGGTATTTTCGGCAGGTGAATGCGTGGTGGCGACACTCGGATGGTGTCGGGCCTCTGCGAAATAAACATAAATGATCTTTTCTCTTAGTCGCGTGAACAGAACAGAAGAGGAAGAAGCGCGTCACCATCCCGCGCACGAGCCAGCGCACACAAGGTTGGAATAAACCAGCAGCACCGAGGCAGTCGTAACCGAAGGAGGCGCGGTCATTTAGTTCTTTGCAATATGGTTACGTGAAACCCGGGAACAAATACATGTACACACACACACGCACACGCACACGCACACACAAAGATTTCCAATGTCTTTGAGTTATTCCACGACGTCCCCAGCAGTTTTTACATAAAGTAAAAAAAATTGTATACGTAAACAGAGCGCAATTTTGGTTGGTTATTGCAGCTGTGCATACTATAATCTCCTTAATACATGAGGCAACGCAATGTCGCACTCCCGGTAAGTGGCAGTTTTTATGAGAAAGATCGCTTACCACCTGCTGCGCGTCGATGAGGGCAATCACTGAAGAGACAAAAAAAAAAGAAATGAATGTTTGGTCGAATGCTCACCGTTGTGGTACGTTGCTCAAGGCATTACACAACCCTACATACTTGCTCATCCCACCATTACACCCATATATGCTCACCCATATATTATCTTTGGGGCTATAGCCTTGCATTAATTTTAGTATATATCAAAACAGTGCTATAGGGAAATTTAGACGAGGTATTCCTTTGCAGACACCCGGCAGCAGATAAAACTCGTCAATGTAGTCGGCCTTCGGCAAAAAGCCAGTCGGCATCAGCAGCCAGTATACAGTGCACGACAACAACAGCGTTTGGCAAACATAAAAATAAAAGGAAACCGCTTCCTACGATGTTGCAAACGGTATTGGGTCAGTTGTGCTCAGAATTCAGCTCGAGGAAGCTGCAAGGCGAGGGCCTCGCAATTTTTCGCTCACCAGACAGGAAAAGCAGGCACACCGCAACTATCCTCGAAGACATGACGCCTGGAATTGAGCTAACACTGGCTGTTCCTCCGCTCTTCAGAGAAAAAAGTAAGACCCGTGGTCCCAAGCCGTGGTGGCTTATAAATATAAAGCGCCGCTGAGATGGAACGAGGGCGAGAGGTCGGCGTGCTCTCTGTTGAAACCTTGCACGCCGCCGGTATTTCCCGCCGCGCACGAGCCGCACTCGATGACGAGCGGACGCTAATCGGCGAGCCAGGCAGGAAAGACCCCGCTTCCTCCGCTTTCCACGTGTCGCGTTGCGTTGACCGCGCTGACACCCTTCTCGCGAATATAGTGTGTTGCTTGCCCTAGCGAAACGACATTCTCAAAGTGAGTGCACAAAGCGCTGTTTTGTTGCAGTTCTTTTTTTTTTCCTCTTATACGTGTATATACGAGGGTGTGCTGATAATAAGTGTCTGGCTTCGACCAGAAAGAAGAGTCAGGGTTATGAAATAACACATTTATTCACCATATCCCCCCCCCCTCCCCTAGAGAGACTGATGCACTTATTAGGTACAGCACCGTTGCAGCTTTTCTAGGCCGTTCAAATAAAAGTCCTTCGGGTGGGCCTCAAACCAGCCCTCAGCCCCTTCAGGTGTTTCTTCAAGTTTGAGAACGGATAACTGTCCGAAGTGGGCCAGCTCAGGTAAGTAGGATAGATGGTAGACCAAAGGGATACCCAGTGAGCTAAATTTGGAAACCACAATGTTGGGCGTGTGCGCAGGTTCATCGTCGTGCAAAAAAAAGAAATGAAAAGGTCCCTGTGGTCAACTTTCCACGATGTTTTCTATAAATTGCCTCCTTCAGTTGGTTTAGGAGGTTAACGTAACACTGTCTGGTAATACAATTTTTTTTATGCAATTTCATATAAACAGGCCTGGAGTGTGGCCTGATCCCGGTGACCAGAACCGGTAACGCACTCCCTCACCAGAGCAGGATTGGCCACCCTGGTGCAGTACTTGGCCACAACCTCCTATATGAACAACGCAATCAAACCCCGGCCCTCAGTCCCCAGCAGCTGCGAAGCAACTGACCACGGCGGCGGTCAGACCTGCGACGCTGCAGAGGGTGCTAAGAATCACTGGCTCCGGACAGGCCGCCATTGGAATATGAACCTGGCAACGTTTAACGCTAGAACGTTATCTAGTGAGGCGAGTCTAGCAGTGCTATTGGAGGAATTAGAGGGCAGTAAATGGGATATAATAGGGCTCAGCGAAGTTAGGAGGCCAAAAGAAGCATATACAGTGCTAAAAAGCGGGCACGTCCTGTGCTACCGGGGCTTAGAAGAGAGAAGGGAACTAGGCGTCGGATTCCTGATTAATAAGAATATAGCTGGTAACATACAGGAATTCTATAGCATTAACGAGAGGGTGGCAGGTCTTGTTGTGAAACTTAATAAGAGGTACAAAATGAAGATTGTACAGGTCTACGCCCCTACATCCAGTCATGACCAGGAAGTCGAAAGCTTCTATGAAGACGTGGAATCGGCGATGGGTAGAGTGAAAACTAAATACACTATACTAATGGGTGACTTTAATGCCAAGGTAGGCAAAAAGCAGGCTGGAGACAAGGCAGTGGGGGAATATGGCATAGGCACTAGGAATATCAGGGGGGAGTTATTGGTAGAGTTTGCGGAACAGAATAATATGAGGATAATGAATACCTTCTTCCGCAAACGGGATAGCCGAAAGTGGACGTGGAGGGGCCCGAACGGCGAGACTAGAAATGAAATAGACTTCACACTCTGCGCTAACCCTGGCATCATAAAAGATGTGGACGTGCTCGGCAAGGTGCGCTGCAGTGACCACAGGATGGTAAGAACTCGAATTAGCCTAGACCTGAGAAGGGAACGGAAGAAACTGGTACATAAGAAGCCGATCAATGAGTTAGCGGTAAGAGGGAAAATAGAGCAATTCCAGATCAAGCTACAGAGCAGGTATTCGGCTTTAACTCAGGAAGAGGACCTTAGTGTTGAAGCAATGAACGACAATCTTGTGGACATCATTAAGGAGTGCGCAATGGAAGTCGGTGGTAACTCCGTTAGGCAGGATACCAGTAAACTATCGCAGGAGACGAAAGATCTGATCAAGAAACGCCAATGTATGAAAGCCTCTAACCCTACAGCTAGAATAGAAGTGGCAGAACTTTCGAAGTTAATCAACAAGCGTAAGACAGCTGACATAAGGAAGTATAATATGGATAGAATTGAACATGCTCTCAGGAACGGAGGAAGCCTAAAAACAGTGAAGAAGAAACTAGGAATTGGCAAGAATCAGATGTATGCGTTAAGAGACAAAGCCGGCAATATCATTACTAATATGGATGAGATAGTACAAGTGGCTGAGGAGTTCTATAGAGATTTGTACAGTACCAGTGCCACCCACGACGATAATGGAAGAGAAAATAGTCTAGAGGAATTTGAAATCCCACAGGTAACGCCGGAAGAAGTAAAGAAAGCCTTGGGAGATATGCGAAGGGGGAAGGCAGCTGGGGAGGATCAGGTAACAGCAGATTTGTTTAAGGATGGTGGGCAGATTGTTCTAGAGAAACTGGCCACCCTGTATACGCAATGCCTCATGACTTCGACCGTACCCGAATCTTGGAAAAATGCTAACATAATCCTAATCCATAAGAAAGGGGACGCCAAAGACTTGAAAAATTATAGACCAATCAGCTTACTGTCCGTTGCCTACAAACTATTTACTAAGGTAATCGCAAATAGAATCAAGAACACCTTAGACTTCTGTCAAGCAAAGGACCAGGCAGGATTCCGTAAAGGCTACTCAACAATAGATCATATTCACACTATCAATCAGGTGATAGAGAAATGTGCGGAATATAACCAACCCTTATATATAGCTTTCATTGATTACGAGAAAGCATTTGATTCTGTCGAAACCTCAGCAGTCATGGAGGCATTACGAAATCAGGGTGTAGACGAGCCATATGTAAAAATACTAAAAAATATCTATAGCGGCTCCACAGCCACCATAGTCCTCCATAAAGAAAGCAACAAAATCCCAATAAAGAAAGGCGTCAGGCAGGGAGATACGATCTCTCCAATGCTATTCACAGCGTGTTTACAGGAGGCGTATTCAGAGACCTGGATTGGGAAGAAATGGGGATAAAAGTTAATGGAGAATACCTTAGTAACTTGCGATTCGCTGATGATATTGCCTTGCTTAGTAACTCAGGGGACCAACTGCAATGCATGCTCACTGACCTGGAGAGGCAAAGCAGAAGAGTGGGTCTAAAAATTAATCTGCAGAAAACTAAAGTAATGTTTAACAGTCTCGGAAGAGAACAGCAGTTTACAATAGGCAGCGAGGCACTGGAAGTCGTAAGGGAATACATCTACTTAGGGCAGGTAGTGACTGCGGATCCGGATCATGAGACAGAAATAATCAGAAGAATAAGAATGGGCTGGGTTGCGCTTGGCAGGCATTCTCAGATCATGAACAGCAGGTTGCCATTATCCCTCAAGAGAAAAGTGTATAATAGCTGTGTCTTACCAGTACTCGCCTACGGGGCAGAAACCTGGAGGCTTACGAAAAGGGCTCTACTCAAATTGAGGACGACGCAACGAGCTATGGAAAGAAGAATGATAGGTGTAACGTTAAGGGATAAGAAAAGAGCAGATTGGGTAAGGGAACAAACGCGAGTTAATGACATCTTAGTTGAAATCAAGAAAAAGAAATGGGCATGGGCAGGACATGTAATGAGGAGGGAAGATAACCGATGGTCATTAAGGGTTACGGACTGGATTCCAAGGGAAGGGAAGCGTAGCAGGGGACGGCAGAAAGTTAGGTGGGCGGATGAGATTAAGAAGTTTGCAGGGACGGCATGGCCACAATTAGTACATGAGTGGGGTTGTTGGAGAAATATGGGAGAGGCCTTTGCCCTGCAGTGGGCGTAACCAGGCTGATGATGATGATGATGATGATGATGATGTCTGGTAATAATAGAGCCATGAGGTAGGTAGTCTATCAAGAGAATACCATCTTTGTTCCAGAAAAATGGACCCCGATCAATTTTTGGGGGGGCTGATTTGTGGGTGCAGAACTTCATCGGCCTTGGATATGTTCTGTGGCACCATTCCTTTGAGTGTTCCTTCGTTTCTTGATCATAGATGTGGAGCGAGGTTTTTATTCTCGGTCACTAACCTAGCTAATTAAGTTCCGTGCAGCTTCAAAGTGGGCCAAAATGGATTTGGATGCTTCAACTCATTTTTTTTCTTGCGATTCACTTTTCAAACATTTCTGCAGCCACTTCACTGAAAGCCCGCGCATTTCTAGGATGGCGGAGACAATAAACCCCACACGCGCCCGTAAGATGTCTATTATTGGTGAACATTCGCCCGTTGTGAATAAACAGCTACTGAACAGCATCGCAGGTTGCTTGGCCAGTTCAGGTTCGAGGACTCTCACTGAGGGGCTCAATTTCAATGGTGAAGTGCCCAGTCTTGAAAAGAGATATCCACCATTTGACAGAGCTGTAGGAAGGACACTTCTCCCCCAGTGTTTGTAAAATCGCAGTGTGGATGTCCTTTTGCTGAATTTCCCTGGAGAAACCAAAACCTCATCACGGCCCGTAACTCTGACGACGTGAAACTTGCTTTTGTCTCTGGAATCACAGCTTCTCCATGAAGAAAAAGAAAACAGGTCTAATAATGGCAAACGTCTGATATTTGCGCAGTTAAATTCCAAGATATTAGGCCGTAATGGGCAGATATACACTCCTTCTTTTCTATTTCATTCGGAAGGGGCCAACGCCCGTAACTTGCCAAGGTTGACGACTGGGCGTGTTGGTATAGCATATTGGAGGTTGGAATGCGCAACAGTTTGACGATACACGCAGAAGAGACACACACCACAGAGCGCTACTTGCAACTATCGTTTTATTCCCTTGTCAGTGGAATAAATACAGGAAGATACTCAGGGGGGAGGGCGGTAGCGACAAAACAAACAAGCAAACAAAAAACTAAAATAGTTTTGACAATTATTGCCATCTACCAATGCCAAGCCGGCTTTGTCATGCGATCGTTTTTACTGCACTCATCACAAAAAACCCCGGATACGAAAATTCCCGATTAGCGCTTGAGGAAATCTTGCAAGTAGCGCTCTGTGGTGTGTGTCTCTTCTGCGTGTATCGTCAAACTGTTGCGCATTCCAACCTCCAATATGCTATACCAACACGCCCGGTCGTCAACCTTGGCAAGTTTCATCTCCACTTCAATGGGCCCTTTTAATTGTCTTTCTGTTCACCCTACCCTTCTCGTGACATTCATTGCCGTCGCCATCTGCCGAGCACGAAGCCTGGCCTTCCACATACGGATGAACCAGCTACCTCCAGAAGTACTGCTTCTTTTCGGGGGCTTTGCACCGTCGCAGTCAAAGGGAATGCGGGTATGCAAGCTTCTGCACTCCGAATGCCACAAGCAAGCACGTTTCTTCAGGGACTGCCTCTTCTTACGTGTGCATGGATCGGGCTCGCAAAGAGGCATCCGTGACTGGCGTAGTTTTAGGAACCTGGCCGATGCGACAGCTGAATTCATGTGGATGCAGAAGCTTTCGCAGCTACGAGCGTCGATGAAGCGAAAGACCGCCTCTTCAATGGGTCCCATCCACCTACGAGGTGACGTGGTGCTACCGGAACCAATCAAGGACGTTCTCTCGAAGGGACCAAAGTTTGCCGTTCAACCTAAGCTCTCACCGCCAGCTCTTCTGGGTATCGTCAAGCGCGTCTCCAAGTTGGCTCCGGAAAGTGAAACTGACCGCTGTTTGTCTGAAGGCATCGACGTTTTGGTGAGATGCAAGACACCTATGAACGTTGTTCCTGTCAAAAAAGCAGTGTCCTTCCTAAAGGAGCATTCGCTGTCTTTAGTTCCTGCGGATAAAGAAGGAGGCTTCTTGGTGTTACCTAAGGAATTGTATTTATCTAAAGCAGCAGAAGCCATCAGAGGGACTTTTGACTGCCGCACCAGTGTCTGCCTGTCTAAAGTAAAAAATGAAGCTAGGAAGTTGTGCGCCAAATGGAAACTGGATAATCTGAATAAGTCTCTTGATAAAAAGAGAAAATTAAGCTTACAAATGTTCTTCACAGCAAAGACACACAAGGTGGACTGCCCGCTTAGGGTAATTGTCACTGCTAAAGACACCTGGCAGTTGCCGGTAGCCTCGTTCCTGCAGAGCAGGTTAAAATTACTGGAAGTTGACGACCCCTTTTTGATAAAGAACTCGGAGCAAGCTATTGCGTTCCTACGAGAAAATTCTAACAAGGGGTATTTGGCTTACTCTTTTGACGTCAAAGACTTATTTTACTCTATTCCTCACAAGGAGCTCTTGCTGTGAATTGAACGATGTATTGACAAATACGGAAACGTTGCTTTTCAAAATGATTCACAGATGCATGTTGAAGCGTTTTTAGAGTTGTTGTCCATGTATTTAACATCCACCTACGTGTCTTGGAATGGAGACATTTTCCTTCAAAAACAAGGAATATGTATAGGTTCGTCTATTGCACCGATTCTGAGTGACCTGTTCCTAGCCAACATTGACAGATCCCTAGCTGCACGCCTCATGAATTCACGGGTTGCTCGTGTGTTCAGGTTTGTTGATGATTACTTAGTTTTAGTGGACAACGTTGATAACAAGAATCAGTCGCTGTTGACAAACCTTGAAAGTATTTTCAGAGAGGGGCTAGAGCCATTGGTGATCACAAGTGAAGAGCCAGATGGTGGAGCAATTAGGTTTCTTGACTTAAAACTAAGTCTGGGCTCCAGTCATTGTTGTTGGCAATATGAACCGCGTGCAAATAAGCCTCTTTTGCCCTTCGAATCTGCGCATTCCAAAATCGTAAAACGAGGCATAGTTAAGTCATGCTACAGAAACTCGTTGCAAAAGTCGTGCCATCATAGCATTGCTGACAGCTTTCGGGAGCAAACGCGCAGGCTCACAGAGGCAGGTTATCCTTCACAACTATTAGTATCTGTGGCACAATGTTTGTTCAAGGAAATCGGAACCAGGGCTCCGTTATCTGGGAAGGAGCCTTGCGGTCCAAGCACACGACAAAAAATAGTGGTGATGCCGTATATTCATTCGATCGCGCACCGAGTTAAGAAAATTGGTAAAAGATGCGAGGTAAAAGTGGTGTTTTCCGCACCGGAGAAATTGCTGAGCATGTGTGCAAAGGTTAACCCAGGTGCCACACAGAAACGAGGTTGTGCAACACAACACAGAAAGAAGTTCGTCGACTGCGCTGAGGGAGTAGTATATTCCATTCCACTTCAGTGCGGCAGAAAGTACATCGGTCAGACTGGACGATGTTTAAACGAAAGATTAAAGGAACATGATTATAACGTTTCAAGAACAGTCACTGGACACCTTGGGATACATTGTAGAGATTGCGGATGTCGGCCATTATTCAAGAATTGTAAGATTGTGAGCAAAGATGGCAGCCAAATAACGCGGGAGATAATCGAAGCTGCTGAGATTGCGCGTTTGGGTAGTATGTGCGTGAGCACGCCTTCAGTTTCCCTTAGTGCAAAGGAATTAGATTTCCTCAAGCGCTAATCGGGAATTTTCGTATCCGGGGTTTTTTGTGATGAGTGCAGCAAAAACGATCGCATGACAAAGCCGGCTTGGCATTGGTAGATGGCAATATTTGTCAAAACTATTTTTGTTTTTTGTTTGTTTTTTTGTCGCTACCGCCCTCCCCCCTGAGTATCTTCCTGTATTTATTCCACTGACAAGGGAATAAAACGATAGTTGCAAGTAGCGCTCTGTGGTGTGTGTCTCTTCTGCGTGTATCGTCAAACTGTTGCGCATTCCAACCTCCAATATGCCCGTAACTTATCAGCACCCCCCGCGTACACACATACAAGCGAAGAACGAGGGAGATGGTAAACCATGAATATTTCTACGTGCTCTACCTGCAAAAACTTCTTTTGGGGTTTGAACAAAATCGATATTAATCGTCGTGAAAGTGAGCTAGTTAATTGAAAAGCTGAATTTATGATAGTAACTATTTCGCCGAACACTCGCTATACCGCTGAACGCTTTCTTTTTTTGTCTTTTATTTTGCAGCAACGTACGCCATGATTTCAACGGACATGGAGATTTAACACGACTTCAAGATCTTTCATAAAATGGGATATATCGCAATTATTTCATATTTCTCGCCACGCACTTAGTACACCTTGACAATCTTTGGGATCGCACTATGCCGAATGTAACGATATTTCGCGTGGCATCATCAGGCTGCGCATAACTGAATTCACTAGCGCAATTGCCCGTTTACCCCACAGATGGACTTCTAGGTGAACATAAAGCAGCACGCGTGAGAGAGTTAACCTGGGCGAGGCATCTTTTTTTTTAGGAAAAATTGTCATTCATAAGTCATGGCCATTTTCTAGACAAGCAGACAGAAGTCCTATACGAACATCGTGTCCGTGAGAACGCAAGCATGCGTTCACTAAACGTTCGGGTATACTTGGGTGCTTCTACGAAGCTTGCCAGTGCAACGAGTCCCTTCCCGCACTCAGTGAACTGAATATCCAACGGCCACTAAATTCAGCACGCACAAAATTTTACCTCTAAGAAACAGCATTTACTCGAAAAGTCATCTTCGCTCCGCGAAATGTCCCCCCCCCTTCCCCCGAGTATGTGAAACCCTTAATTTGTTCATGCTGCGTTGCGCGAGAAATAGATACGTTTAACAATTATCAGCGTATGTGTAGCAGGTTGTTGAAGACCTCGAGTGTCTCTATTTTAGACGCCAATTTTCGGCAGCAGCTAGTACTGCTACGAATAACTAGAGGGCAGAGACAAGCTTACACGTCGTGGTGGCCAAGTTGCTATGCAATTGCGCTGCTGTTCACGAGGTCGAGGGTTCGGTACCGGCCGCGGGGGCCGAAATTCGATTGGGGCAAAGCGCGAGAGCGCCCGTGTACCGTGGTTCGGGCGCAAGTTAAAGAACGGCAGGTGGTCAAAGCTAATCAAAAGTCTCCCACGGCGGCGTCCCTCGTAAACCACTTTGCAGTTTGGGGACAATAAACCCCACAGAACAGAGAGGCAGAGACAAGGTTTTGGCGGTGGTAGTAGCATAAAAAACAAGAAGAAACGTGCGCGAACATTGCAGTGACAAAGAATGAATTCTACTCGTGTTTTTTTTTTTTTAATGGCAGCCATGTGACAAAGCGTGTCATGTGGCGTCTGAAAACAAAGCCCGAAAAACACAGCGCCTGTTGAGGCTGAGCCGCGGGAAATCCAGATATATCTTATCTCGTCCATCAGAAAGGCAGCCAAAGTAATCCCCTGGACACTTGTTTATCGCGCATAGGCAAACAAACCAACCCACACGCGCCGGCACGATGGCACAAGTGTAACACGCTGCATACTCGCCCGTGCAGCGTGATGTCTTTCAAAAGCCACCTACGGTGGAATGTTATCGTCTCTTTTTCTTTCAATTATTATTTTTCTTGACGACACGTGCTATACCTAACCGGTATGACCACTTGTACCCATGCCAACAGATGTTTGGGACTAAATATCTGAATGGGAAGGTTCATCCGTGAGGGGCCCATAGAACGCACCCCGATACATTGTCGAGTTGAATGCTAAAACATTCCGCGAGTAATAAACATCGCTGCGGCTTTTTTCTTGCTGCTTCTTCGTTAACGGTTCACCTCACGGCGTTGCCTACAGTTTTCGATGACGGCGGGAACATCTCCCAGAATAGCGCCCCTGAACAGAAATCTTCATTTCTTATGGGTGTCGCTAACAACGTTCCCAATCGGCCATTCCCAATGCCATGCGTGACACTTAAGGAGAGAAAAAAAGTAATGATTAGACAGAACAAACACTAGACAAATGTTTCATTGTTCTAATAAGGGAAACATCACATAAAGATAAGGAAGTAAGTAGCGAAGAGTGGCACTTAATATACTGCAAGTTCGCGCTATACACGATCTCCCGTTGATGTGAATTGGAAACCGCAGTTTGGTTCTTGAGCTGTATAAGAAATTATTTGGGAACAAGTGTCGAGGTTAGGCAACGACTTCCAATAAACAGCAATAGTCCATCCCACAGCTAAACTCAATTCATTATACTAGCCATTTCCATGGAAATACGGCAACCAAGCAGTGCGGTGGTTAGAAATGCAGCAACATGAAGTTCGTGTTCTATTGTCAGTATAAGCACAACATCGGCATCGTCGAAAGCATGATGCCTGGCGACACTATAACAGCAACATTCAACTGCTATTCAACATTGATACATTTATAGCGAACGCTGGATGACTGTGAAAAATAAGAACACGAAAGATGCTTGTTTTGCAAAAGTAATAACTTTTGCAAAAATATCGCCCTTCTTATTCTAAAGCGAAACGTGCATGCTGCAAGGCTGCTTCAAGAAAGGCGCTGCCGGTTGTTTATTTTTGGCATGTCAAGCTTGAGAGTCGCGTTTCCGTTCTTTCTTTCGTTCTTGTTTTAATTTGCAAGCCTGCCGCCCATAACGCAACGTTGTGAGACGCACGAAATGGGCGGGACCGACCATCTGCACACGTCGCGTCTGCCGCGACGAGCTCGTTGCGCAGCGACACCGCACCTGACAGTGACGAAAGGCGTATCTTGAATACTGAGTGGAAGATGCTCTGAAGAAGTATTTAGGGTTAGCCTAAAAAATACGCAGTTGTCAAATGATTTAAAACATACAAAGTTACATTATAAATCATTTATGATACAGTATCTCGAGTAGAGTATTTACGTTAAGTACAAGTCATGAGTTGTCCTGAGCAAAGCCAGTGGCTTTTTCTGTTCCTCTATTTAATACGCCTTGCCTACAGGAGTTCGCAAATTACTGAATCGATGAGATGGTTAAAACAAGTGCTGAAGTGCTGTACCCTATTCATTTTGTACCCCCCTCCCCTCTTGATAATAACACCTAACAGTTTTCTAGAGCTGCCTATTTATACAAATGCATCTCATTTATAGAAAATGTAATAAAATACATTCTTCACAGCGAAGGCGCCATTCGACGTCGCATAAGTATCGCTCCTTAGTCCCGTGACAGTGAACGAGGCATGGCTTCGTTCCTTGTCCCATTTACGCTCTGCAGCGTTTCAGCACCACAGGTATTCGCTCTCGTTTAGCCGTTGATGAAAAAAACTATGAAAAAATTACTGAAAACACTGAAAGATGCGCCCGTCTTGTAGATTCACGGAATACTGCTGCAAATAGTGACGCTATACAAATGCAGAGTGGGCGGTAGATGAATTAGTTATTGAATTTATTCAGCAATTCCGAATCGAACAGCTCTTACGAGTATCAACGAAATATGCGATCAGTATCCTCGTTTATTGTGATAACGGTAACGTGTACCGCAGACTGGCGTCTCAGCAGAGCAACAGCAGCGCTGTGCAGGAATCAAATAACGACCAATTGATCGATCATCATCGCTCAATATACTCAGAAAAATGCTCATCTCTTTGATTCATAACTTGCGGCGAAATTTAATGGGTTTTCTCTATATGCTCGTTCTTTCATCCGTGTATCTGTAGGTAAAAAGTAATAATTACGTACAGAAAAAAATTGTCTTTCACTCGGAATATGAACAGGTGTGCAAAACAGCCGTCACAGCTCCCGTTCTCTAACCGTTTGTTCCCAACATACGCCAGAGATTGAGCAATGGGTTAGATCGATCGCGATATAGGCGTGTATCAAGGCTTACCAGCATGAATCTTTTGTCATACGTTACCGATTCACTGGGAGGCCCGTTTCTGCCCTCGTGCCCTCTCTTCACAATGAGCGCTGAAGCAGCGATAAATCTTGCTAAAATGGCGAAGCACAAGCGATTGAGCAGCGCACGCGGTCATGTACAGATAGGTCAAGGTCGAACTCACGACGCCGTCACTAAATGAAGTCGAGGCGGGGGCACACTTCTTTCCGGTTCATCCTGCCAGACGTCAAGGACGCTTATTAAGCCGCTCATTCTCGAGACGACAAAGGTTGTCAGCCAGTGTGCTCAAGGCTGCATGGACAAGTGGTTAGCGCAAGCCACTTCTACATGTAAGTTGTTCTAAGTTGTTGACAGACTGTCAACAACTTAAAAGACGGAAATATGAATAGGCGAACTTGGTGCCCATGAAAGAAAGCGCCACTGCACTGTGGTAGCAGCGATGCAGCGAGAAAGCTTTACGGTCGTCGAATACAACTGCATTGCTGGAGCACAGAGCAGTGGGTGGTGTTCGCTTCGATTCCAGAATCTGCTGCTCTATTCATGGCACTCTTACCACCGGACAATGACACATTCATCACGCTAAGAGCTACAACATTCCTGAGGTATACAAGCAAGCTGATTCGCCTGCGTGTCTCACGCAGAAGTGAGTGCTCAATAAGCACGCGAACTCCGGCTTAACGAGTTTTGCAGTTATATCTAACCATTTCTGTCCAATTAAAGAGTTTAGCTTTCCCTACAAATAAGTACATGATAGTAAACAAGAAAATCTCGTTTGCACAAAAAGCGATTCGTGCATTAGTACACTTCTTAATGTGCACCGGTTTGAGACCGCTTATAGTGTCCCTGCGCATACTCCGGCGTGCACTCAGAGCTCAGTCGCTTTTTATTTCCCCCCTACTATTCGCCCTTTCCCTTACTCCCAGTGTAGGGTAGCAAACCGGACGCTCGTCTGACTGGGCACCCTGCCATTTCTCTCAGTCGTTTGAGTATCAGATTTAGCCATTATATGGGCACTGTATGCTTCTGGGCCCATTATCTCCGTTTTTTTTGTTGTCATCCCTGTACTGGGGGTTGATAGAGGCGAGAAGAAACAGTGTGCCCATACTTGAACCGTGTTATTACAGCTCGAAACAACCTGTCACGTCATTCACGTATCCTCGGTGGTGTGGCTAGCATACATTCTGAGCATTGCCAACGCTGTTTCGCAGTGCCAACGAAACAACTTTACAGAAGAACTAAGTAGCGCTGTTCTCTGCAACGGATGCGTCCCAGCACGGCTGACTGCCGGTAAATGGTGAAAGCGATCACTCTCGATTATCACGGCAAGGCGCCGCGCTGGTTTCGAGCTGTCGGTTTCGAAGATGAACGCGTGCAATATCGCGCTCTTTTTTTTCATCTTCCTGACAAACCAGGAACTGCTAAGCGTTGAATGACCGACCCGCGTCAGACGCGTATCACGGAGCCGAAAGGCAAGCGCTTGCCGGGAGGGGGGAATCCCGACCGCGCGGCTCGTGCTAGCACGTCGAGGAAACCGAAGCCGCCTCGACGTTTGCCCGATGATCCCGCACACGCTCGTAGTCGGTGGTGCATTGCCAGGTAGCATGGCAACCTCCCTCTGCGTCCGTCCGGATGCAGCTATACGCGGGACGTAGTAATGGAACCCAAAAGAGCTGATGTGAGCCCGCGGAATCAAGAGGGGGAAAAAAAAAGATGCATAGCTAAACGAAGTTTGAACCGCCCTTTTTTTCTCTACGAGGCGGATCGAGTATAAATGTCTGAGCGACGCCCGTCAACCGCCATTCACTCCTGCTCTACGCTCACCACGTGCGCCTTGGAGAGTCCTCTGTTGGGCAGTGTCCTGCAAACATGTGCCGTGTGTCACTTTGTGTTTTCGTACTGCTGATAGGTAAGCTGTCGTGCGTGTGCTCTTGTTTTCTCTTTCTTGTTTTTTTAACGCGCCGTAAGCGATGGAATGTCGTGGGCCCGTATTCGGGAAATGCTTTTGCGGTAGAATTGTTTCTTAAGAACAGATTCCCCCCACTCGTTATGCGGGACACATTATTAGCGAAGGCGACCGGGCCGTGGTTAAGAGCTCCCAGCATTCGGGCCCTGATAACACATATTTAGGTATGGCTTCAGAGACCGCTTGCTGTCTTTGGCTTAACGCTTCAGTGAGCCCTAATATGATGGTCAGTTATCATTTCTTGCTTGCTTCTAAATCTATACAATATAAACCAGGATTTTGCGAAAACATTAACGTCACTTTATTGTGTTTTAACAGCATTTTCGTAGCTTGTTAACGTCTTCCACGAATCATAGTTGTCTTCGTGATAATAACAAAAACAAACAAAGAAAGAAAATACGAAAAAAAAGAACATTCGTACTTATGTAAATAGAATGAAATTACAGCGCGTAAAATTTTCGAAATGGCATTCCTGTTAAATCAGAGCGATTTTACATAATTGCCCTAAATATCCTATGCATGTTTTTTTCTTCTGTTTTTTATAAAAGAAAGGATCTACTAACTCTCCTTTCCCCATTATGTTTTTTCAAGCTGTCACCATGATTGTCGGGCAGGTGAGTACATCTTTCTTTTCATTTTAATTCGGATTTCAACTGGTAGCTTGTATTTGCTCATTCACCTTATACGTTGTGTTCTTATATGGCCGTGACCACCTGCAGTCTGATATGACATTATCCATAAACAAGAAATTATGTCAACCACCAAAGCAATGAGTCAAGACAATCGTGGGATTTAACCACTTGCCAGAAACTACACCGTGGCCTATGACGGAAGGGCTGCTAGTTAATTGTGGCCTCCTACAGTTCATTAACGTCCATCCAGAAACCAGTACAAGAACGTTTTTACATTCCTCCCTACTCTAAATGAGGCAGCCGTGACCAGGAGTCGAACCCATGACCTCAGCAGATCAATGTCAGGGCCAGTGAGCCACTATGACAGGCCAAGCAAACGAATGTAAACGCGCTGAAAACAAGTAAAGTTCTGTGTAATCTGTTAAACACGTGAATCCTACTAAACCTGCTAAAATGAGCTATTTTTAAATATTACACAAAGCAGGCAGCACAGTTTATTTGACTGCTGGTAGGTAAAATTGCATGAACATTAAAAAAAAATAGATATCTTTCGTACACATTATCAGCGTTCCTGGGAAAGTGTTACAGCAATCTATGCAACGATAAGGAACAAACATTTTTTTTTTCCAACAGAGACGCCGTCCACACTTTGAGTTCAAGCCCGAATCTCCCCGAGTAAGTGCTCCCAGCGTGTGTAACTTGCAAGTACACCGCGTAATATTCGTGTCACGTCGGCACTTTCAAAGTTTATCGAAAACAATGGCAATTGATATGTACGCGCTATTCATTGCAAGCGTGACGGACATAATGGACAATATGGATTTCAGCAGTCGCAGATTGTTCGCGTTGTTTTATAAATGAGTTTTATTTAACTGTTATTATTATTATCACTTTTTTCTTACCTGCGGCGCAATGCATAATTTTTACTAATGAAAGACGCTTTATATGCACGAAGCACGGTTTCTTATTTGAGCTTTGCTCACAGCGTACTACATGTATACAGCTTGGAGCTTACATGATTGAAAATAAGTTAGGCCTTAATTCACGGAGGTTTTCGTTCATAGGCGCTGTTTGCAGTTGACCGCTATAGCCTTCGCTCATACTTTTTCTTCCGTCACGATTGGCTTGCGGCGTCTGCTGACATTGGCCGCCCGTCTGCTTCTGATGCCGTTTTTTTTTAAGTTTCTTTTTTTCTTATTATTAAGTTTCTTTTTTTATGTATTGTAGATCCCTACCTGCTATAGACCGTTTGAACACGATCCCTCACAAGTCTCGCTCTTATTGCCGGGCAAGAGCGAGTCAAAAGCAGGCGTTACCATTCGCGCGTGTCGCCCTGTCTGTTCACCTAATTGCTCGCCTCCTGCCCTCCTGGTTGTCCCGCAGCATCGGCTGAACGTGTTCGGATCGGCGTCCGGCAACAGCGGTCGCAACTTCAACGCCAACGTGGGTGTCCGCGGCGAGTACGACTTGCACCGCTCCAAGAACGGCGGCCGCGTGACCGGCTACGCCGAGGGCACGCAGAGCTTCGGCCGCTTCGACGGACACTCGTACCGGGGAAAGCCGCAGGGAGAGGTCGGAGTGCGGGCCCACATACCTTTCTGAGAGCGACGCCTCTGCAACCGGGCGCGACGACGAGAGAAGTTCTGTGCTCGACGGAGATCGAGAGGCGGAGCCGCGCAACCGCTCGCGCGCGAGGGCGAGCCTACGGGAACGACGGCGAGTGCTGTGTGCGGAAGGACGGGTCTTTATTACTTTTATTTTTTGGCGTTGCTGTTCTTCTCTAATGTGAAATAAAGCAAAAAAATACACCTTGCACGCGCTCACATTTGTTTAATACGAGGGGCAGCATTAGGTGGCAATGTGCGTGCACGACGGCTTAAAGGGAAGCTGAAGAGTCTGTCGAATTCAATAAGACGCTCATATACGGATGCGGGTACCTTATGAGCCATGCACGGAAAATTTTGGGCGGGATTTTTCACTTAGGAACGACGTAATCGCCGGTTAAAATTGCGCTGTCGCTCCGCCCCCCATCGAGCGTCGCGCGCTGCTGCTGACGCTGACGATGCGAGCACAGACCGGAAACCGTGGCGTAGTGACGTCAGCACTGGCGTTCCGCTCCTTCGCAGTCTCCGCGACCGTGCCTGACCACGCTTGTTTCTGCGTGCGTGCCGTCATAATCTGCCTCGCTCGAGCCTGTATTCCTTTGTTTGTGTGTATGTAGAGTGGTAGTTGATGTGCGCAGCATCAATTGAAGTGGTGGGCCGATCATGCCGGCCTTCTGAGCAGCCTACGGTTGCACGAACACCAGCGGCCGCGACGATGTTCCATTACTTCCCGCAAGAAGCTTGCAGCTAAGTGGGATGCTGCTGTCAATAGAAAGAATTTCAAGCGCTGAAGAACAACAGTGCTGCGCTCTAACCGTGCACTTCCATGACGACGATTACTACCAGAGTTTATCAATAATACGTGAATGAGTGAGAGTACGACTTTCTGCTAGCAGGCTTTCTAAACACAGCGCGAAAAGGTCGGGGCAGCGAACGCACCAAGGCGGGACAGGAGCGGGCGGACGGATGGTAACTGGCCTTGGAATACCTTATGAATACACGAACTCGTCCAAACCTGCATTTTGAATTATTGCTAGCTCCTTCGTGTTAGCACGCTGAACGGAAGGTACATGTTCGTCCTTGACGCAGGTTTCGTCGCAAACCACCGTTAATTTTCTATTCGCATGTGTGTTGTGTAACAGCCAACATGCAGTTATCATAATGGAGTGCAAGTGTAAAGTTTTCATGTGCTTGAAAGCCGGCGCACGCCAGGACGCTGTGCTCCACCTCGCGCACAGAGAGAATCCGGGTGTTTCACGTAGCCGACGGAATTCGCCGCCTTTACGGCTCCGGTTACGAGTAGCGTGCGGATGGCGCGCTGATGAAGGCCACTACACGTGCTACAAGAGCCGGAAAACTTTTCCCGCATGTAAACAGTCTGTGTAGATTGCCAACAGCTTTGTGTCAGCGCAAAAATGCGGACGATCGCATCCCTCCTTACGTTGCACGAGGAGGCATGCAGGAACATAACAGTACAATTGTTTGCCCGGAAACGAACTCACTGGATCGCTAAATACAGTTTTGCAAAAAACATACTCACCAAAGAACATTTCTAACACGAGGAGATGCTAACAAATCGCTTTCGTTCGCGTCGAAAGTACTGCTTGCTACCAGCATCTTTTGCTTCTTGGAGAGGCCGGCCACATATACATGTAGGGAGCAACGCCGAACTTCTCAGACAAACGCAAGCTCTCGAAATTTACCATTACAGTTTCACCAAACCACAGCGTCAAACCACCTTGCGCCGTGCTTCATGAGTGGCGGCAGCGTCCGGTCCGGACGAACACCAATGTTGACGTCACGGGGCGCCCGACCAATCACAGACGGAAACGAGCCGCGCGAGCGGCCCATGTCTGCTGCTGCACTTCTCGTCGGAATAAAGTCTGTTTGCGCTTTCTTTCGCTCAATTTCTATCCGATATCCGAATTCAGAGGGTTGAATACCATTACGTACAGCCCTTCACTAATTTTTTCTGGAAAACTCTTCAGCTTCCCTTTAACTAAATCGGGACTCACCGCTGTGTCGCAGTGGCTACAGCGTCTTGTTGCTGACTACGAGGTCAGGGGTTTAATTTCAGGCCGGGAGCGCCACATTGCGATGGGAACGGAATGCGAAATGCGCTCGTGTGCCGTGTTTTTGGGTGCATGTCAAAAGGACCCCAAGTGGACAAAATTAATCGAGAGCTCTGGACTACGGCGCCCCTCGTGACCCACTCTGTTTTGAGACGTCAAAAGTCGCAATTTAACTCGGTCGCTGCCCTCATGCGTTTTAGATCAACATATCAGGTACATCAAAAAGCAGCCCCTCTAGACTCCTTACAACTTAGAAATCAGAGCGGTTTTCATTAGTAAATGCTGTCTTTCAGCGGAATCTGTTGTGGGCTCTAGGCTTGTTGACATTGTGCCCGTTGCTGGACGCGACAAATATTAGCCCTGAACTTAAACTTGCAGCGCAAACACCTAAGACGAACCACAAAAGGAAGATACGACACACACTGGCGCTGACTAACAACTTCTTTATTTTTTCGTCGTCAATGCATATATAAACCCTAGGCCACACAAGCGCGCAGGCGCACAGATTACATTACCGAGATCTGCCAAATTATCACATACGCAAACGTAGGAATTCAAATTCAGATGGGTGCAGGCAGGCAAAGAAAATTTGAACTAACGTGAACTTAACGTGAATGAGAGCTCGCAGTGTCTCAGCTGACATGCAGTTTCTCAAATCATTCCTTGTCAGTGAAACCTGGCCGAACACGCGTTGGACTGGTGCGTTCGAAAGAGGCTGCGTAAAGCGAGCTCAGACAGCAGGAGGAACATTGGATTTCCGGCAATCTTTTTTGCATTCCTGGTGCTTGTTGATGCTTGGTGATACTAGAGTAGAACATTTCGTTTTGACCGACAATCGAGACTACTGCGCTTCGCTGAGCATGTACACAGAGACTTCAACAGTCATGTGTCTCGTTTAAAGCGACTCACGGATTTCGTCGTCAGTTTACTGGGTGAATAAATAACGCGGTGATTTATGCGAAAACCAAGAAATAGGCTTCGAGGAACCCTTGATCAATATTGGAGGACCACGGGCGAAAATGACTCGCTACGACATGCGTGCCACTACTTGAGCTGTTGTGTTAAATCGACAGAATGGTTAGTTGTATAGCAGCCGGCATGGAACATGTACTCTAAAGCAGTTAGCCCCACCGTTTTTTTTACGGAACCGCACGTGAAGCGACAGCTGATGGCGTCGAAACCAAAACAAAAAGAAGATAGCCTAGCGCTGGAATTACGTATGCGTATGGCAGCCATTACTTAACGCCATCCTTCCCGCGCCGGCGTTGCTAAAGAAAAGCCTTCGAGATTGCCTACATAGCTATGTGGCAGCAATGAGCTTTGGGTTTTACGACGGCCTTCCAGAATTTTGTCGGCGTGGACTTGTCCTCGCGAATTGGAAGTCTTGAAGACAAAAATAGGCCAAATGTATAGCCATCTACCCAACTCGGAATTTTCGATGCCAATCTGCGTAAAAAGTAGCCCAATTTGGCTCTTAATAGCCGAATCTGGCAACCCTGCGCTCGGCTGCGACGGACCGCAACCACGTCACTACTGGCGCAGCTAATCGCGCCTCTATTTCTCTCTCTTTTCTTTTTTGTGCGCTTGCGCATGGGGTTGCGCCGGAGGAGTTTTCGGCGTACAGGGGACCGACAGAGGGACGGAGGGAAGAATCGGCTAGACGTATACAGTTTCGTTGTAATAATGACACTGATCATTTAGTGATGTGGGCTAGGGTGATTGGGTTTCATTAACAACATACATGATACAACAAAACACAACAGCGATACCAGGGCTTCTAGAGAGCCCTTGAATACAAGCGCTGTTAATCACGTGCTAAAGATTACCTGACCAAGTGATTTTCAGGGCGTCTGTTTCAGCTAGGAAATCGAAGACTATCTTTAGATTATAAAGCGGTTCATTCCTAAGAAAAAATGCCACGTAGAGAAGTGTCTTTTCGCGATATGCAAAAGGCTAATACTTTTTCCTCTCTGCTTCTTTTACAGGGTATTGAATAAGAACATCGAAGACTGTGAGATTATTGCCGCAATTAATAGAGGTCAAAATATCCCCCCCCCCCCCCCAGTCAATAGGTAAGAGCGAGTACCACATATGTGTCCTGTTCTTAATCGACAAACAAATACTTCCTTTTATCGTGCTGTTTTCTCAGTTATCCAATTCCGAAGTCCAGGTTTCATCATGTGTAGCTTATACAAAAGCTGGGTATTTCATTCTCTTTGCCAATGCTTCCTCAGCTTACGGCTTTAGAAAATACTTTAGGTCTTTGGCAGGCATGGAGATATTTGCATTTGTGTTACTAAAAGTTGCTGGCGCAGCATTTTCCTCAGCAGCTTCACTGCCTTTTATATCTTTGTGACCAGGTACCCAGCATAAGGAAATCCCTTGGCTGCACATAGATGCGGAGCACAACAAGCTGTACAGCTTTAATGAAGCTGTACAGTTAAATAAAAGTGGAGTTTTTATGTTTTCGTGAACTAGTCAGGGCTCTGACTCTACTTAGTGAATCGGTGAATACAATAGCCCTAGCGAGATCTGTCAGCCTTATTTGTTGAATAGCTTAGAGTACAGCATATGTTTCCGCTGTAATTATATTTGTGTGCAGATTTAGTGCACCAGATGTTGAAGAGGAGTGTCCGCGAGCGGCGTAAGAAATACCAGTAGAGGACTTGGAAGCATCTGTATAGCATTCTGTGCAGGAGTACTTCTCTGGAGTTCAAGAAAATGGGAGTGTATATGTGCCTCCAGCGCGGGCTTTCATATGTCTAGCGATGCCGCATTCAATGGTCTGCCATTCTCAAGGTGGGGGCAGGCGAGGGGGAGCCATTAGGACATTTTATAGAAGTTGGACCCGTGTATACCTCCTGCCAATGCTCCCAAACGAATTTTCAATGGAACCATAATAGCTGGGCGGTGACGAAACAGCCTGGCAATGGACGTGTCGCCAATAGTTGAGTGACATGGATGCTCCACATCTGATCTGACCTTCGGGGCACAGGAAAAACTTAAATATGTCCTTTGAAATGCAGAGACCATTCATTAGAGTTCAAATACAGGCTTTCTATGAAACTAGTCCTGAAAGCATCGATACCAAGGGGTATACCCAAGTGGTGAACAGGATGTAGCGTCTTCAAAGCACTAGGCGCAGTTATAAACTATAGCTCCGCAGTCGAGGCGTGATCGTATAAGGCTTTTGTTGAGGCTCAAAAGGCATCCCCTGTCACTTCCCCAAGATGTCCGGGACATCAGCTTCAGTAATTTCATCGTCTTCAAACACCGTTCCCTCAGATAATTGAGGCTAGCAAAAAAAGTTAGTTTGTAGTCTAAGATAATTTCTAAATATTTATGCTTGTGGCTAACAGATAGCCGTTGTCGAGTAAGATAGATAGCGGGGTCAGTCACTATACCTCTCTTGTTCGAGAAGAGAACGCACGTGCTTCAATGAGGGTTTAGTTTAAATTCATTCTCCTCAGGCCACTTAGATAACTTGTTTAACCAAAGCTGTACATGTCGCTCACAGGTAGAATTATTACATGATTTAAAACCTATTTGTACTTCAGCCACATACACAGAATAAAACATTTTGCGTGGTATGACACTATACACAGGGAGTTGATTTTTACAACGAATACAGTTCTCAGCACATCTCAGCACACCACTTTGTGGTACAGCAGTTTCCTGTGTAAATGCATGAGACAAGGCATTAACGACCCTAACACGGAATGTGCGATTAGAGGGACAGCTTTTAATGACGTTCAAAAGGTTGCCTCGGACTCCCATTCCAATCAAATCACGGAGAATTCCAAAATGCCAAGTTGTGTCGCATGCCTTATTCATGTCTAAAGATACCGATAATAAGAGACTGTTTGTGCACAAAGGCATCGTGGATATTAGCCTCGATGCGGACAAGGTGATCTCTTGTGGATCTACCCTCCCTGAAACAGCGCTGTAAGTGGTCTAGTATTTTGTTGATCTCAAGATAATGGATCAGGCGTCGGTTCACCATTTTCTCAAAGAGCTTTCATAGGCAGCTTGTCAGGGTTGTAGGCTTGTAGCTGCTAGCCGATGACGGGTCCTTGCCCTCTTTGAGAATAGGTATTACTACTGCTTTCTTCCAGGCGGACGGAATATAGCTGGCAGAGAATATCGCGTTAAAATGGGATGGGAGAGTGTTTTGTGTTTCGGTATGTTCGATCATCTCGTAAAGTGTTCGATCGTTTCCAGAGGCTGATTTATTACAACAATTTAGTGCAGCCTGAAGTTCCGGCACGCTAAACGGGCGCTTGCAAGGTTCACTTCTATTTCCTTTCCAATCCAGAGGCAGTGACTCCGCTTGTCGTTGGTATCTTAGGAATGTATCTGAGTAATGGGATGAACTAGAGATGTATTCAAAGTGTGTCCCTGGAGAATAAGATTGGTTCTCAAGAGTGTCTCCTTGTTTATATACTAATGGCAGATGATGAATTTGACGGCCTTTTATTTCCTTTACCTTGTTCCGGGCTTTTTCTTTTGTCTCTATAAGAATTAATGCCAGTTGTGTATTTTTGTCAGCTTTCGTTTTTGCACGGCGGCGCGTTCATCAACCTTCCGACTTTATTTTCTTGAAACTGATGAATTTCTCTGTAGTCGGAGAGCCATGGAGGCGATTGCGAGCCTTATTTTGTTTCCTTTGCGCCTCGACACATTCATCGTTCCACCAGGGATCACGTCGTTTAGGAGGCGACCCATTTGTTAGCGGGATACATGTTGACGCTGCATTGACAATAAATGCTGTTAAATATGCAACTGCATCGTCAATACTACACATACGAATGTCATCCCAGGTGAAAGATGTCAGTTCTTTGTATCGCTGCCAGTCTGCTGAGTCGACTTTCGAATGGCGCACATGTGGAGAGCATTCGTCCCGTTTTGTTAATTTTAAAACAATCAGGAAATGTTCACTCCCGTGTGGATTCTGAAGCACCTTCGATTCCAAGTACGGCACGAGTGTACTTGATGCAATGGTTAAACCTACATATGAAAATGTTTACGATGCTGTAAAAAGTGAGTTATTTCTGGTTTAGAAAACATTCACCTGTACACAAGAGGAAATGTTCTATCATGCGTCCTCTGGCATCACATCGAGAGTCGTCCCACAATGTATTATGTGTGTTTAAGTCTGCAACGACAATGTAGGGCTTCGGAAGTTGTGCAATAAAGCTTTGAAATTCTGTTCTGAAGAGCTGACAGCTGGGTGGGATGTATGTAGAAATAATTGTCCACAGATTACCAAAAAGCACTGCTCTGAATTCAACTGCCTCAAGGGGCGTTCAGAGCTGTGAATGCTGGCAGCCGACATGCTTATCAACTATTATGGTGACACCGCCCGATAAGGCGAGAGCATCGGTGCGGGCTTTGCACTAAATGGCATATTCCCGCAGTAACCTTGCGTGAATAAAATTTAGGTGTGTCACTTGCACATACAGCACACTTGGATTAAACATGTGTAGGAGCTCCTGGTCCTCCAGATTGTGGAGTAGACCCCTAGCGTTCTAATGTATTAATCATGTAGCCATATTTGAAGTGTATTGTGCTGCGTGGGAAGAGAGGCCGATCAAGTTAGCTCACGAGGCCTTCGCAGGCCCCGTGATATGGGATTTTTATTTTTTTCCGACGCGCTCTACGGAGCTGCGCTGTTCCTTCGCGTCTGAGACACCGGAGGATTGGTGGTTGCATCCATTGCCTCTTCAGAGGCAGGTGCACGACGCCTGCTCGGCCGGCAGACTCGAGGGTTTTACGGGCCTGTCTGCACGGGCAGTGGCCCTGGGACCGGCAGGCCCGGAAGTCTGCAGGTCCTTCTTGACTCGGACAGCCACCGGATGATGTGGCACTGCCCCCCGGCGCGTCACATCAGAATAAGGCGCATTTGATTGATGATAGAAAAACATTTGCGCGCTTTTGGAAAGATGCTTAGTTTCACCTCGAGTTCTCCTAGCTCTTTTTCTTTCTTTCAAGACGGGCCCGATCGGGAATAGGCTGGGTGGTCTCCGTCAAAGTTGGCACACTGGGTTCCGGAAGTGCGCATTTCTCATAAATGGTCGTTAGATGAATATTTGGCACAAACAGAGCGCCCTCGGCAGCTCTGCGACCCATGCCCAAAGCACTGACCCTTGAAGCATCGGCGCGGATTTGGGATGTACGGTTGCACACGCTGTTAAGAACGGTCAGCTGAAGTGCAAGTTTTGCCAGCCACTTGCGACAGCGGCGGCAACATTCCTGGAACGCCACCGCAAATCTCTAGCCACGGCGTCACTAAGTCCACTGTGTGTGAAGAACAATACGCGCGTCCTGAACTCTCCGTCACTGGAGCCAAGATGAGTGCGACGAAGCAGGCTTTGTGCCTGAACCCGCCCGCCACCACCAACCTAATCTGCTGTGAACGAGGGAGTCCCCGAGGGAACGTAGTTCGAAACCCCTTCCCACGCACCGTCCAAGACGCAAGACAATGGGCACCCGGCCGCGCTGCGGGGGTCAGCTCGGGGAATAAAAGGCACCTTTCCTGACACAAGCCCCGAGTTCTACGAAGTCCGTCTGACCTTGGTTGGGGACCGTGAACCTCGCGCAAGGAAGTGTGTGTGTCTGAGTGTGTGTGTGAGCCGTCCCACAGAGAGGCGACTTGTTTACGATGGCTGGTCGGCCGTTTCCCTCACCTTGGGATCGAGGGAGGACCGAGTGTTTATAAACCGCTGTTGTGCGGCGGCTCAGTGCACTTTCTCTCGCAGTCATGATAGACTGACGCACTTTTTCTCGCAGTCATGCTAGAACTGATGAACTGCAACATCCTTATGTAGATAGTGTAAATAAACCCATATTCCTCGTTCTCGATGAGAAGCAGTCCTTCCCTTCATCAACGTCGTCAGCGTGGATAAGTTGGACGACGGCATGGGCCAGCTATCTTCTAATTCATGCCCGACTCCAATCTTCACAACTGATTACGAGCGATGGAATTAAGTCCCTAAACCTAACAACGCAGCTTATGATATCCGGTTACAATTGACTCAGGGAGGTTGCTTGTACCAATAATGATTACATGTTTAGTTGGAATTCCCTTGTTGTTGCGCCTCATCTTAATTCGTTGGACCTTTACCACGTTCTGGTCTTGCCATCCATACAACAGCTCACTTTCCCTAAGTTCAAGCCGGTCGTCATCAGAGATGACGCCACGCACAGTGTGCATTGGTCTGTGTGGGCCCACTGAGACAGGAATGTCCACAACCGCCATGAGTTTTGACAGCTTGTCCTACTGAAGATTGTCACGCGCTTCAAGAAGGTCGCCACTTACCATCTTCGTTACTTCGTAACCTGAGCCGATTGCTTATGCAAGACATCTTACGACAACAAATGTGAATATTGGACGGACAGCCTTTGTTTATTGTTGGCTATGTTTCACATGGTACTTGCGAAATGTTTCTGCTGGTTTTACTAGAAAGTGAACATTCCGTCGGTGCGCCCCCTTTTTAGGGAGCGATCAGGTAGTGGGGGGACGGAAGCAGACATAAGTAAGCAGTGGCGTAGCCAGAAATTTTGTTCGGGGGGGGGGGGCTACGCCACTGGCCCCATATATATGTATATATATATATATATATATATATATATATATATATATATATATATATATATATAAATATATATATGGGGCCAGTGGCGTAGCCAGAAATTTTGTTCGAGGAAGCTTTAGCTCGGGTGCTCCTATTTAAATACATTTATAAGGGGAATTCGTTTTTCCCTGCAACCACTTCACCAAATTTGAGGAGGTTTGTTGCATTTAAAAGAAAAAGTTTAATTCTAGTGACTGCTGGTTTCGAATTTTTCATTTAGGTGGTCAATTATTTATTAAAAATTGACCAAGTCGAAACTTTTCAGGAAACGAAACTATCAAGTTTAAACCTCCCTGACTCAACAATGAAAAATGATATCGCAATTCTGTGAATTGCATCTAATAGTACATCTACAGCGGACAAAATGGATATGTTACACATGAATAAAAAAAAATTTAGTATTGTGGAAATACGGCTCGTGCCGAACCCTTGTACACAACGTAACCAATTCACGTAAGATACAAATTGACATAGCAAACTTGTCCGCTTTGACTGTTATAATAGATGCCGTTTACAGAACCACAATGTCTGTTCTTCATGCATAACTATTAGTTTGTAAACGTAGTGCTTCTATTTTTTCAAACTTTCGAATTTTTCAAAATATTTTAAACAAAATTCAGGCCCTAAATCGAAGTTGTGTTTCCAACAGAACTAGAATTTAACTTTCTCTCTCAAATGCAACCAATTTCAAAAAAAAGCGATTTGCAGGATTATCTAAGAAAAGCGTTTCTGCGTTTTACAATTATTTGAATAGGCCGCGTCGGATTGGGCCCGAGCTAAAGCTTCCTCTTAAACAATTTGTCAAGGGAGCAAATCCATGAATAATAACTGCATTGTCATTGCCAAAGATGCTGCAAACGAATTCTTGAACGCTACGCACAGTCAAAAGAATAAAATATGTATTTTTTCATAAAAGAATATACTCGTATGTGCCAAAAATTTTGCCCAAAATAACTGGTATCAATGCTTCCATATTTTTGTCTATCTAAGTAAAGAAAATATCACACGAACTTTAGAACTATATCAGTTCGAAAACAGAAAAGCAGTGCATGCCACTGATATGAAAAATTAAAAAGGCAATGAACTGAGCAAGTTGAGGACAAATATGTTAACGAAACTTTGTCATTCAAGAACCGTGCTTACATTCTAGTATATATGCAATGGCCAGTGAAAAATCTCAATAACGCTGTAATTTGTTTTAATGTATTACGCCGGAGCAGCTGTCACCGGTCGTGTATCCTGAGTAATTGCACCGAAATCATATAGTATAAAAAGCAGGAATTCTGCACGATATACGAGGGCAAGTCAAATGAATGTGAGCCAACAACGGGGTATTTTATTTAAAAGTAGCCTTCATGAGAATTTAGATATTTGTTCCATTGACTAACGAGTCGCGTGATTCCCGTCTTATAAACATCCTTGGGTTGCTGCTTCAAAAAGTCTGCATCTGGTTCCCTTGAGCTGTTTTTTCGGCTGCCCTAAAATGTAGAAGTCGCAAGGTGACAGGTCTGAGCTGTATGGCGGATGCTGAAGCGTTTCCCACTTGAATTTTGCCAGTTTTGTATTAACCACCTAAGCGACGTGGGGACAGGCATTGTCGTGGAACAAGATGACCCCATTGGTCAATTTTTCACGTTGTTCGTTCTTGATTGCGACACACCAGTTTTGTATTAACCACATAAGCGACGTGGGGACAGGCATTGTCGTGGAACAAGATGACCCCATTCGTCAATTTTCCACGTTGTTCGTTCTTGATTGCGACACACTGCCGTTCTGGCGTTTCACAATATTGGAAACAATTGATAGCCTGTCAAGATTTAGCAAATTCTATCAGTAATGGACCCTGACGACCGAAAAAAAAAGTCAACAACACCTTTCCAGCGGAGATGATGGCCTTTGCGTTCTTTGGGCGTGGTAAATTCGAATGTTTCCACTGTAAGCTTTGCCGTCGTGTTTCAGGCTCGTAGTAGTGGCATCAAGGTTCGTCCCCGATCACAAATGCAAAGAAGAAGTCGTCATCCTCATTGTGATACGCGATGAGATGAGTCAAGGCAGCGCGAAACTTCTCCATCTTCTCGCGATGGATCAAAATCTTGGGGATCCATTGCGCACCAAAGAGCCGATAACCGAGAAGCTCATGAATTATGGCGTGAACCGAACCATGACTGATGTTCAGAGGGTCTGCCAGTTCATCGATGCTTATGCTCCCTTCTTGTTTCATCAGCTCATGAACCTTTGAAATTGTGTGGGGGGTGATTGCACGATGGTTTTGGCCCGGTCTTGGAATGTCTTTACATCGTCCTTTAAACCGTTTGCTCCAACGCTTCACAGTGGTCAATGAAATGCCGTGTTCAACGTAAACAGCAGCCATACGGCGATTAATTTCTGTTTTGGAAACACCTTTAGCTGTCAAAAACTTCGCGACACCGAGCTGTTCAACTTTTGAAGTGTCCATTATGCGACGCACCCATATTCAACCCAGTGTATGAGAGCATTAAAGAACAGTTATCTTCACACCTGCGTGTCACTTTTGTAAATGAGACATGCTGTTCTCCTACGCGCATGCCTCGCAGATAATGAACCGAACCATTATTGCGCGGTTAGGGTAGGCGCATTTTCATTTGACTCGCCCTCGTACATTAGAAATGCAAAGATACAATGGGATATACAAATGCGAAAATACGGCTTGATAAAGGACAAAAAAGTGTCACTGGAAACAAAGTTCACTTCATGTATACACAAAACCTCGCAACAAGATATTTAAGTATACGTATAAGTCTCCAATGAGTCTATGTAAGAAAAAGTAACTGTATGTAATGCGTCAAACAGGGCAAATAAACATGTTGCACAATCATAGATTCACAGAATCCTAGATTCCGCCCCCATTCCATCCACTCCCCCCGATGTATTGCGCGCGATGGAAGGCGGCGCGCTTGCTCCCCGCTTTTCTCCTTTGCGCACACAAGACTGAGCCACCATCGTCGGCTCACCCATTCCACTTCCCCTCCTACGCTTTCACTCGCACATACAGCATGCAGCGCGTGGTCACGATTTTATCACCCTTGGACTTCATACGAAACATGACGGCGACGGCAGGAATGCGCCTGGAGTGTCCATTTAATTGCTTTTGCAATAATATAATAAACGTATCCGGAAACTGAAGCGTCCCGTCGCCCATTACTTTCCGCAAAAGAAGTATCAAAATCGAACTTTCACCATGCGACAATTCGCTGCGCCACAACAATGTATTTTTTTTCTGTGGGGCGGAGGCACCGAAATGGAAAAAAGAACGCATAGGAAAGTATGTTGGCCAGAATCGAATGCCTACAACGGGCACCTAATGGGGCTACGGAATTAATACCGAAGAAAACATGGGATGATTGACCCACTGAGAACCATACGCATACTGCTCAGTATCCTACACCGGCGAAACAAGACTTTCCGGAAAGGTTCCGCTCAAGGAACGCGGTGCAATCCTTCGAGTCCCCGCAGTGATGGCGGCGAGCGAGCTTTGTTTTTTTTTCTCGTCTGCTAGCCAGAAAGCTTCCAAAACTCTGTCAGATGAAAATCCACTCTACCAGAGCAAACCGAACGCCCACCGAAGTGCACCGCGCGGTGGTCGGGGCCATACGAGAAAAACATATGCGCTATGGCTCGCTCTGGCAGCCCGCGGGTAGAGTAGCGAGAACAAAAAAATTGAAGAGGCTCAATGTGTCCTCGGCGAATAAAAGTCAATGTAGAGAAAATAAATAAGAACGTAGTTACTTTGGCTGGCTTTAGTGTCTTGACATGGATGTTCTGACGTAGGTTAAAAAAAAATGTTGATATTTTTTATGTGACATGACGGCACAAATGAACCACCCCAACGCATCGTCTCATTGGACCTCGCTGCGTGCTTTGTCAACTGGTCTGCTAGTGTGTTGATTTGGCTTGTCTCGTTGTATGTTCCGATGTAAGACTTTAGAAAAGTCATTGGACTTTTGGCGTCAAATGTTTATAACAACATTAAACCCACAAAGTTCCGCAATTGAAAATTTAAAGCACAACTTTGGAAATGTCAATGCACGTTTCACATCAAGAGCATATGAGATTTATACCCAATAAAGTTTCGCAATTGATATCCATGCGCTCCATAGATTCCGTGGCCTCAGTGAGATGCCGCGGCGATCCCGCTCACCATCAAAGCGCCCTTGAAACTTTGTGCTCGGATGGGACTGCTTGGCGTTATATGACTGCCGGTGTACGGGCTTGCCACGAAATCCCGCCCGAGTTCGCAATCTTCGCGGTTAAATGTCTTTTCGAGCGTCAAAAAGACATTCTAGACAAAATCCAGGGTGATTTCCGGCGCCGGGAGTCGCTTTGGTCGGCGGTGCATGGACAGCATGAAAAAATTTCGGGGGGGGGGCTGAAGCCCCATAAGCCCCCCCCCCTGGCTACGCCCCTGTAAGTAAGCGAATTTTCGGCAGTAACGCCACTCACCCACCGTGGAGCCCTACAAGGGAATACTGCAGGACCTGTGAAACAGGTCCTGCAAACGCCAGCTGTATGTTACCACTATAATCGAGCATGAGATACCATAAGTTGGCTACATATTCTCTTCCCCCTTTCTGCCTTCCTCTCTGCCATTTTATCTAACTTCCCGCTGGACTTGCACATTGTAGAAAGGTAATTGCTGCAATTTCTACAATGATTTTGCGGTGGATCACGTCGCGGCATTCAGTGAGCTCCAGAGGACATAGTGCACATTAGCCGCGGTGCGAAGGCGCAAACGAGTTTCTCGCATCGCCTTTCCTCTCTGCCACATCCGGCCGATCCTGACACTCTGAACCACCTCCCGACGTGGTGGGCCATGACAGCAGCGGTAGTGGTAAAGCGGAAGGAGGAGGCAAAGAAAGCTTAGCTTAAAGGACCCCTCACCAGGCCGCATATAAAATTTCGACTGTACGCTGGAATTTGTTACATGCCCCCTAGGGAGCATTCCATGGCAAGAATATTTCAACTAATAGCCGAGATAGAAATATTTCAGTGCCGCGAACCCATGATTTCAGGAGGCGAGCGTCACCGCCAACATAGACGCTCTTTCCACTTGCCCTGCCTAGCTCCTGTCTTCAAAGGCCTGTGAGAAGGTACCGCAAAGCATATCCTTTCAGCAGTTCTACCTGCTTCAATCGAACCGTGAAGGCATTGGCCATTCCACTAACAATACATGGCCCGCCGACTGCGTTTAGTCATAGCGGCACCGAGGGGGTGTTGATGCCGCACATCGTCGCCCCTACAATACAGGCACGTTCCCACCGAAGGCGAAGCGGACAAGCGGATCCGGCCAAGCGGCCGCGGATTTTCCGCTGTGCAGAAAATACGCGGCCGCTTGGCCGGATCGCGCACGGTATGATTTTTTCCGCGCGGACAAGTTGGCCGCAGCCAATCAGAACCCGGCACGGCAGAAGCGCTGGTGAACGAATGTAAACGAATGTCTTTCTCTGAGCTTTTCGCTTCTCTTCTTGAAAAGCGTCAAAACGGCAAGTTGGGTCAGTTGGTTGGGATTCCTAGTAAGGTTTGTTACAGCGCAACACAAGACGAGGACAAAAGAAGGTATAAAACGATGACACGGCGCCGTGTCGTCGCTTTATACGTTCTTTTCACCTTGTCTTGTGTTGCGCTGTAAGAAATCTTCAAAAGCGACTAGGCAAGTGGCGAATAAAATGCCAAAGATCTCGTCTTCTTCGGCTGAGCTCATCATTTTGCAGAAGTAGATAGTGGACGGGAGCGTGCCAACCCACGACGAACAAATTTCGAAAGCGTGCGTACAAACCCAAAGTGCCGCGAGATGGCGGCACGTCCCTGAAATTGCTAAAGAAATTGCAAGATGCCCCGCATTCCCGGCGGCGCGGACTGCCAGACAACGCGGCTGGTCTGAACAGGCGCGGGCGCTCGCCACCTCGCCGCTTTGAAAATCCGATTGTCCGCGTAGACGCTCCGCTTTCGGTGTGAATGTGCCTTACAAGTCACCGCCGCAGGTGGGGAAGGGTTCCTCGATCGCTTCTGGGAAGCTCGCCACCTCTGCAGCTGCAGCTGGCTGGGAAAATTTTGCAGGTCGGTACCCGTGCCGGCCGTTCATAACAGTAGGCACACTTGCTCATATGGCCACCTTTCCGGTTGGGAGCGCGGCGCCTACGAGAAGAAGGGCAAACTGCGTTCCGTATGAAATGTCAGCCCCTTTTCGCGGCGCGTAGCAATGTAATACTTGGCAGACACGATCGTTAGCGCGCATTGTATGCACTGTGCTTGTCAGCTCAATATGGCCAGATCTGGGGAGGGGCCCTTTAAAAGCTTGGCAGATTCTACCGCTGGACCCGTCTCCTTTTATTCACAATGAAGTTTTTACACTGGAACTGTTTGCAAGAACAAGTGCCAGTCAATCGTAATGTTGTACATAATAACCGGCCAATGCGAAAAAGCTTTGTGAATTTGGTCCCGTTGTGTTGGCCCATTAACAAAATCATCGACTGCCTAGTGATTGAAGTCTTTGCCACCTTATTGCTGCAATGTTCGAAACAAAGTCTCAAGTATGTTTTCGCGCGTTTACTGACGTCCCAAACTTCACGTACATTTAAAAAGAAAGTAATATTTTCTTCTTTTTTCTCAGGATCATATACTACTGATTTCGTATGCGAAACAAGCCTCGCTTTATTCTTTGTGCAGATAAATAGTACTAACAAGATAGGCGTGACACTTCGCACTGAAGAAAACAGAGAAACAAAACTTATTCCTCGCTTAAACAGACTAGGTGTATCCGCCAATGATCTTTGACATGCCAAGGCGAGTCGTCAGCGATGACAAGTCCGCACTTTGACTGGAATATTTGGAATCTCATCATTTCAGGGTTGTAAAAAAAGTATCGCGCGGTTTTTCACATCCATTCCGCCATCTTGAGCTCTCATACACGGGTAATCAATATTATTTTTCTCCGCAGCAGCTCCGCCAATCATAATGGCATTCAATTCTCTGCAGAGCAGTCGCGAGACGATGCCTCTTGATTCAAGGTGCTGTTAATCGCTTCAGTTTTCTGAGCGATTGGTATACGACAGTAGAAGCGTCGCCTTTTTGCAACGCATTCATTATTATTCGTTCCCATATTCGATATAATCCCAGAGAGACACTGCTGCCCACGGGAAGCGAGTAGAAAATGGCGCTTCGATCAAAGTGTATTGCCACGCGATCAATAGTGTAAACCTGTACAAGAGCAGCTCATTAAATAACAGCAGCAATAGGATGGCGTGAGTTTCTTTCGTCGCCCCGCTTGCCGCATACCGATTTGGGTCGATTTCAAAAAGCACCTTGTGCTCAAATTCAGGTTAAAATAAACAACCCCAAGTCATCAATATTTACCTGGTGGGCCTCGATGTAGGTAGTGCCTGAATGCGAAACTTTCCTGATACAAAGTAATGCAGCATCGGCTAATATAATTATTCGTATTTATGTGCGCAGTTAGGTGTTGTGCTTTACGCGCTGTAGACAATTATCAGATCGACGCTGAAGATTAAGCGAAAGCGGGTGGGTGGGTATGAGCCATTGCTGACAAAGAAGTGCTCATATCGGCTCCGTCGTTAATGCCCGCTTTCTCAGTGCTAATTAGTTTGGATCCCGAAGATTTTATTACCAGTGTGATCGTGAAGGTATCCGCTATCCTCCGATACCCGACGTTCCATCAAAGGTGCGTTTTTCATCGTTTTATCGGACTTTACCTGGTTCACTGCCAACAGGCATTGCTAGGCCTAAGCGAAGCCAAGGCTTGCTGGGTCTAGCAAGCCGTGCTACAGCCACGTCAACATGGAGGTTTCCCCCATCGCTTTGACGCATGGTTCCCAGGTTTCCCAAATGTGCGTGCAAGTAGAGGGAGTAGAAATTATGCCCGAGGAATTTCATCGCACGCCCGGATGGCTATACAATGGTGGGCACACGAGCCGAACACGCCTGCATGCAACGCAGGGTGCGTCGAATTCTCGTACCGATACTCCGAGCTCTCAGCAGAAGACTAAATTCAACAAGAACGTCAGGACCGCAGTTATTCGGGCGGCTCGCATGCCCGCAATGCCTGCGGAAGAAATTAAGATCGTCGTGCGGCCCCGCGGAGGGCTCGATATTTCCAAGGCGGGAGCTGCATGCGTGGCTACTGCCATTATGGCGGCAGCGGGAATTGAGAAGGCAGATCGAGCTGAGGATATGGCGTGTCCCAATATCCATCAGAACATTATGGTGCTCAGCACTCCTTGTGAGGAGCGAGCGAACAAGTATGCTCGAATACAAGCTATCAACGTGCAAGGCAAAATATACGAAGTGAGCGCTTACGGAACGACCGCCCATGACACAGTCAAGGGCGTGATCAGGGGCACAGCGCTCGAGGACAGCGAAGCCGAAATAATGCAGCAGAATGTTACCAAGTACAACCCCCTCGCCGTGGGAGCGAAGCGTATCGGGAACACGACGACAATAATCGTTGTGTTCAACGGTATCAAGGTTCCCAAGTATGTGCGTTATGGATCCACGCTCTATCCGTGCAGTCTCTACAGGAAGCAAATAGAAGTGTGCAAAGTATGCGGCAAGGTCGGCCACAGGCGCGACGTGTGCCCCACACCAAACGTACGTGCTTGTCTTTCATGCGGTGTTTCTAAGCCCAGAGAGGGCCACAAGTGTGTCCCCAAGTGCAAGCTCTGTGGCGAAGAACACCCCACTGGAGACCGCCTCTGCAGAGCCAAATACAAGGTTCCGTACGTCGTGCGGCGACGGCGATGGGAACGCCGTAACGCCGAAGAACAGCGAAAGCAAGCACTCGAATCAAGCGCCTTTCCACGCCTAGGACGCTCCCGCTCGCGCAGCGCTTCCCGTGGCAGGTCCCGCAGCGCGTCGCGCCACGCATCACGTTACGCTTCCCGTCATGCCTCGCGCAGCGCATCCCGCGGCCGTGACTCATCGGACAGGAACAGTTGCGGCGCAAAGCGATCGCGCTCCCGTGACAAAGTCAGCTGGGCCGACGTAGCCAAGGGCGAAGTTAAAGGCTGCAGCGCCAGCTCCAACAGCGCCACTAGTGGCCGAAGCACTCCGAGCACCTGGCAGGCGTGGACTACGAGCCCCTACTACAAGGAACTCGAACAACTCCGCGCAACCAATGCGACCCTGGTAGAAACCACGCGCCGGCTTGGCGAAGAGCTAGCCGAGGTCAAGAAAGAGCTTCAAGCACAACAAGCCCATCAAAAGACAGAACCAGCTCAGTCACCCGAGACACCTACACCCGCCACCGACACGCCATCACACCAAGGCATACAATCAATGGACACAACTCAAGACGAGCCCCAGGAGGAGAACACCACTGATCCAACCCCCAAGAAACGAGCACGCACCGAACCAACACCCACCGTTGTCCCCGAGCAGAACTCCGACACGCTATCGCACCAAGTCACAGAATCAAAGGACAAAACCCAAGACGCGCCCCAGGAGGAGAAGACCACTGACCCAACCACCAAGACACGAACACGCACTTCATCACGACATTACAAGGACCTGACCCAATTGGAAACTCAGCTCGAAGCCAAAATTGAAGCGCTCGCCAACACCTACGCCAGCACGGCTGCAGTGAGCGACCAACGACTGGCACGGCTGGAGGAACTGATCACCACGTCCTTCCGCACCATACAAGAGCGTTTCGAATTCATTGAACACACCCTCAAGCCCATAGTCCGCAGCCCCGTCTTTTCAGCGGAATTCGCCAAACACCCATACCTCCAAGAACAGACGCAAGCCCCACCCTCGCCACAACTATGTCCCAACACAAATCCACAATAGCATCACTACCGGGCCTTACGGTCTGGCAGTGGAACTGCCACAGTTACAACAACAAGAAAGCCGTGCTGCAACAACATATTCGCACAGTAAACAAGAAACCCGACATTATCCTGCTGCAAGAAACGGTGACGGTGACCCCCACCCTTCCTGGGTATCGCGCACACGTCAGCCAAGCGGAGGAACGGGGCGTCTGCACGTTCGTCCGCAAAGGGCTCACGTTCATCGAGCACCAACTCAAACAAGGCCGCAGCAGGGTGGAATACGCCTTCACCGAAATCATCCGAAGCAAACAACGGAAAGGCAGCCTGTTCATCGCCAACATCTACAGTAACCCCAAGCACCAAACACAGAAATTCAAGACCCTACTACACACAGCCAGCACCCAAGCCAGAGACAACACGTTGCTGATCGCAGGGGACTTCAACGCCGCCTATCGAGCGTGGGGTTATGTGAAGGACACGGCCAAGGGACGGGACTTATTGCAGGATACCCTGGACCACAAATGTGTCCTAATCACGGACCCCGCGCATCCTACGCGCATCGGCAACTCCGTAGCACGAGACACCACACCAGACCTTACGTTCATCAAAAATGACCACACGGGCAAAGTAACATGGCACAACACGGGCGTCGACCTGGGCAGTGACCACTACATCCTCGAAATTACGATACCCAACCAATTACGGAGCAATACCATTATACATAAGTGGACGGACTGGGACGAATTCCGTAAGGGGCGCCTCACCACAGCACAAGACATCACAGAGATCGAAACCTGGACTGCGGAACTCCGCGATGCCGTGCGCTCAGCCACAAAGACCATAGAAACAGACGAGCACGTCATCATCATGGACAGCCGCCTGGCCCATCTGATAGAGGCCAAACGTTCGATACAGGCGCGTTGGAAGCAGCACCGGCTGAATCGCAAATTGAGGAAGAAGGTGGCTGATTTAAATAGGGCCATTGAACAACATTGCATGCTCCTGTGCCGTCAACAGTGGAACGAGATCTGCAACCGAGCTGACAAGGAATTGCACCGCAGTTGTACATGGAATCTATTTCGGCACCTCCTAGACGAAACAAAGACCAAGTCAACCCAGCGAGACCGCCTGGCCCTCCTCATGCACACCATCACACAACAACAAGGAAAAGACGCTGTTATCAGGAGCCTGGAAGCCAAGTATCTGCCAGACACGCCAACAGAAACCCACCCGCCTTACAGGGGGCTGCCCAACGCGTGGCTAGACCGCGACATTACCATATCAGAGGTACGGGTAGCGCTGCACGAGCTCAACACCCGCTCAGCAGCCGGCCCAGATCTCGTTACAAACAAGATGCTACGCAACCTGGACGACGCTTCGATAGAGGCCCTAACCGACTACTTCAATGAATGCTGGCATTCGGGCAAGCTCCCGCGACAGTGGAAAACGGCTAGAACGATCCTGATTCCGAAACCGGGCAAACCACTGGACATCGGCAACCTGCGTCCCATCTCGCTGACGTCCTGCGTGGGCAAGGTGCTGGAGCACGTGGTCGCCAACCGTTGGCAGAAATACCTAGAGAAGGAAGGCCTCTATCCTGACACGATGATCGGCTTCCGGCGCAGACTCAGCACACAAGATGCCATGTTACAGCTCAAACAAGAAATCGTCGACAACAAGACACGAGACAGCAAAGTAATTCTGGGTCTCGATTTACAAAGTGCATTCGACAAAGTCAAACACTCAGCCATATTAGGACAAGTATCAAGGCTCAACATGGGGGTAACGAGCTACAATTACATTCAAGACTTCTTGACCAACCGCACGATGGAACTGCACGCCGGAGACCTCAAGCTCCCCGAACACAAGCTCGGCAGTACGGGTACTCCACAGGGTTCGGTTATATCGCCATTGCTCTTTAACCTCGTCATGATCGGGGTAGCGAGGGCAGTAGCGGGGACCGGCGTCCGGCATACGATCTACGCCGACGACATTACCCTGTGGGCGGCCGGCGGCACCGACGCCAGCATCGAGCAACAGCTGCAAGCGGCGGTTACCGCCATCGAGCAGCACCTTGATGGCACAGGCCTCATGTGCTCGCCCGCCAAATCCGAGCTGTTCGTCCTCACACCGCTTCGACTGGGACGGAAGCGCGCTCCTCTTCGCGAGTGTGATCACATCAAAATTGTGACTGCATCGGGGCAACGCATCCCCGAAGTTCCCAAGATCAGGGTCCTGGGCCTGCTGCTCAACAAGAGCGGCCGCAACGACGAGACCATCAACAAGCTTACCACCAAGGCAATGGACGCCATCCGGCTCATACATCGAGTCTCTGCACGACGGGCGGGCATGCGTGAAGACAGTCTCGTGCGCCTTGTCCAGTCGTTCGTGATCAGTCACATCGCCTACGTTGCGGCCTACCTTAACTGGCACGTCACTGACAGGACCAAGATCAACACGCTGATCAGACGGGCTTACAAGGCGGCGCTGGGTTTAGTGGAGAGCACGAGTACGGCTCGGCTCTTGCAGCTCGGCGTCCATAACACCCTAGAAGAAATAGCCGAGGCGCAGCTCAGCGCGCAATTCGAGCGCCTCTCTACCACCAAGACGGGCCGCAGTATACTGACGTCCCTGGGTTACAGCCCTCAAGCTCCCAGCCGGCAACCGTGCGAGATCACAGATAAGGCGCGGGCCCACATTTACGTGGACCCCATCCCGAAGAACATGCACCCGGAATACAATCAAGAACGGCGGCAGGCGCGGGCCAAGACCCTCACTGAACAACACGCCCAAGACCCGCACGCCCGGTATGTGGACGCCGCGGAATACAAGCGGGAAGGCTTCGCGGTGGTGGTCGTTGCGGCTGCTACCGGCACCAAGACAACGGCGGCGAGCGTGCGGTGCACGAACGCCACAGACGCTGAGGAGGTTGCGATCGCTCTGGCGATCACCGAGGCCGAGTGTCGCACCGTGCTCAGCGACTCGAGGAATGCCGTGCGCAACTTTGCCAAGGGGCGAATATGCGCGCCGGCGGCCGCCATCATCGGCAAGCTCCAACTTCAAGACCGCGGCAGCGCCGTCCGTATCAAGTGGTTCCCGGCGCACGCCGGCGAGTGAAAATCCTCACCGAACCACAACGAGACGGCTCATTCGGCGGCACGAGCGCTTACCTTCCGTGCCCCCGAGAGTGACCGTTCCGTGTGGTGGTTCGAAACCAAGGACAGATTGACTAGTTATGCCGAAGTAACCAAGTGTTACCGCTTAGCTCGACGGACAATGCCGCCTCCCCACCCGGCACTCAGTCGGGAGGAGGCCGTAATACTAAGACAAATACAGACCGCGTCACTCCTCGCCCCCGCAATGCTGCACGTGCTTCACCCAGAGCTCTATCCGAGTGGGCTGTGCGGTGTTTGTGCAGCGGGTCCGGCGGACCAATGGCATATCATGTGGGACTGTACCAGGTTCCCGACGGCAGCTACCTCCAGGACTTACCCGCCAGAACTTCAAGGTGCACTGCAGTCTGCAGACAAGGAATCGCAACTATGGGCCGTCCAGCAGGCCCGGGGTGCGCTCGAAAAGCACAAGCCTCATGACCCACTACAAACGGGCCCAACTGGGCTAGTGCAGAGTAGGGTATAACCCCGGGTCGACGCTTGGCCAGCGTCACGACACGTTATATCGTCGTATGCCGGCACCTCATTAAAGTTATCCCTATCCTATCCTATCCTATCCTAAGCGAAAGCGTGCTTCGACCTCCGAAACCACGTCTTTAATGTGTACATATAGTTCATACGCGTTGTATGAGTCCATGATTTACAACTTGTGTGATGCGGGACGTCATCGAGGCGAAAAAAAAAATTATTCTGGGTTCTAATCTATTCTTAAAGAGGAACTTCCATTCAAGGCTGGTACATCAAGAGCAAATCAGGTCCGTTTATAGCGAATGCTAATTTTATACCCTTTCCTGCAGCGTGCTATGTGCTCGCCAACGTTGTCAGTCTCCTCACTTTCACATGTCCGCTTTTGCCAATACTACTACTAATACTACTACTACTTCTACTATTAGTACTAATATAATATTAAGACAACAATAATAAACAAGAGGACCCTAAGAATAAAGATTTTACGCGGCACGGCATTGTTGGAAAAGACGTCGTTTCTCGTGTAAGATAAGCACGCCATTAACGATTGTCCGATACCTCGCCAATATTCGAAATGGTCGCGGGATAAATAAGCGCTCGCGGTCTTTCGCCCTATTACAGCCGGGTCAAGCGAGTTTTCCGCACCACATGATATTGTCACGGGGTGGTGACGTTAAGAACACAGTAGCAATACTGTGAAAGACAAAACTAACCTTTATTGGGCGAACCTGTGCCCACAAAACAGGCTACACTTATAGCACAACGATAGCGGCGAACACGGTCGGCGATCGTCGAAAATCTGATCAGCGGGTCAAGCGCGTCGGCTTTTATAGATCAGTCGTGGAATGTTCCAGATTAACCGATAGGACCCGCGTGCCTTCCACAAAGTTCTGCACTACTCGCGTCGCGCACACATGCGATCAGATTACACAAGTTGCCGTGAAAGACAGCGGAGGGAATCATCGATAACATTCCTGAAACCTCTTTTACATGCAGGCGCGTCCTGCGCTGCACGATAACATTTGTTAGGCAGCCAAACGTGGTCGCCCGATAAAGATAAGTACACGTGTCAATATGAAAAACCGGTGAGCTTCGACGTCATCCTGTTTACTTGACACATCAGCTTGCGAAGGTTGCTCTTGCTTGCGCCATCCTATCAACCGGAGCCCACTGTGGGAACAGAGCTCCTGCAAAACTACTCTGCTATGCACACACCGGCGCATAGTAACCTAATGTTATCGTAGAAAAACGATAAGTTGCGGGTATTTGCTCCTCGCTCCCAGGTACAAGCAATGGTTCACGCATAGTCAGGGAAAATGTTGCGTCGTAACTAATTGTGAAACTATTTTTTTTCTATAGGATATTCTTAAAATTTCCTATTCACGATATATCCGAATTTTGCGCTTGTGAAGAGTAGTGATGGAAACGCCTATTGGTTATGAAGAGTAAACACTTAGGCTCAGAATAATCTACCTCATCAAATGAGCCCATAGCTCGCACTTCCACCCGCACTGCAGGAGCAAACCGACACGAATTTATGCATATAAACACTCACGCGTGCAAACACGCACATGCCAGACACATGCGCTCAGCAAACACCATTCATTGCTCGCACTGAGTCAATAGTGAAGTAAAACCCCGACTGTAGGCAAAGAATGAAATCGTGGTGGAAATTCCTCTGCAAACGACTAAGATAAGGTGTAACCACACAGCTGCGTTAATGCCCGTGTCTTTTTTTTCCCCCTTTCTTTATGTACTCACACTGTGCGCCATAAATAAGGGAGCTTTTCATTCCTATTTGGAAACACACACCGGACGGTTACTTCCTCTGTTGCCACTGAGTTCTTCGGTTTGGTTGACTTCATCTGCTCACTGAGATGGCTCATGAAGTTCTCCGCATTGTCGTCGTTCTGGCGGGTGAGTTACTTCACCATAAGGAGAGATTTCTAAAGAACATTAACGTAAGGAATACGTACTACGTGATCTCTACATGGTGTAGAGAGGAACATTATAAAAAGCCAGACAAACACCTTTCGGAATGAATGCGTGCCTGTTTCCACACTACTTTCGTTCAAGTCTCCGTATTGATGCGAGCGGTGTCATTATTTCAAATCTAGAACTGCTTTTGCTCTAGGCGGGGTAATGCACGCGTTGTTATCCAAAACAGCAAAGGTGTACACAACTTAAAGGCATGTAAACGCAGTGAGACCTATCGTGCCTACTGCCGGATAAGCGTGGTCAGTGATGATACTCCTGAGCCTTTGATTAGCTCTGTGAATCAACGAACGTGACTGTTGGACATACAAGAAAAAGGAGGACTGCTCAAATCATCCGACTGGTCTGACATTATTGTCCCTGTGTCAATACTACTAAGAAACAGAATCCCTAGATGACCATTTTAACAGTGGAGCTGTTCTACAGCGAGCCTTCGCCGTCCGTTGTCCGGTGTCACGCAGGGAGGCATGTTTCGGAGCTTCTGACCCACTACTATATACTCTATCCTTCTGCTTGCCATATATATATATATATATATAGCACAATACAATAAGGGCTTACCTTTACTGAGAGACGGCGAAGGACCCTCGGCACAGTCCACGCTGATGACGCGCCCACACGCGTGGTGAAGTTGTAGGGCGCACACATGATGATGATAATATACCGATGATGAAGTCCACAATAAATGCCGGAGCTTGCGCGAGAACGGCAGCGCCGACGTCACGCAAATCCCGAGCTTCGAGAACGAGAAGCGCAAGCAAAGCGCCAGCAGAGGCAAGCCAACCCCCAACTTCGACAGTAGGAGGCCGAGCAGAGATGTCGATGCAGAGAGGTTCCTCCCGCGGAGGGTGCCGATATAGGTTTCAGCTGTGGCCGCACTCGACCGTGCGTGCAGCCATAGCTGCAAGGTGTGTGATAGACTGGGGTTTGATCACAACCTCACGCAACTGAGGAGTGTGCGCAGTCCGGCACCGAAGCTGTAATCTAGCAAAACGATGATAACGAGACAAACGACTCATAAAAATCGCGCTAAACACGAGTTCAAACTTGAGGAAAAGACCACAAGCTTCGCGGTTTTGACAGCTTTCACTGCGTGGGTGGAACTGGCTTTACTCTTTTTTTTGTTATGGCACTGGTACAAATTATTCGGAAGACTTCTAGAACTTCCGCTTTGTAAATTAGGGTTAATTTTGCAATCATAAATAATACCAACATTCGTTGTGTCAGTTCTGGGTTTTAGCTACAGGGACATATTTGATGCCGTTTTCGGTTACATACAATCACCTAAACAAGTTTTCTATTGAATGTTCTTTTTCGTGTTTTTTTATTGGAATATGTAATACTTCAAAGCATTAAGTAAAAGCTCACGCACACAATTTTTGGCCAATCCCTCAGTGTGGGTGCGGGCCCTATAGTATGAGGTCATCATCATTATCATCATCGTCATCGGCTGTAGGAACGACAAGCAGATGACGGGAGGAAGAATCGCCATGAACGCTGTGTACTAGCTTGACGAGTTAGGCGTAAATTTATAGACTTGTTTGTCGTTATTCCTGGCTGGACCTGTTTATCAACAGCCTGCATTTAGGTGCTGTGCCAAATTATATCCAATACTTTCTTGGGAATTGAAAGAAGGAAACTAAAAGCGAGGAACCAGCTGTTCCCCTTAGAGGCGAAACTTAAAAACATTTATTCCGTTACATTGCTCCCTATTTTAACACAATTTTCACTCTTTTTTTAAAAGAATGTTGTTTACTGCTTTGAACCCAGAGGGCGAAACCAAACGAGAGCAGCTTTTGATCTGGAAGGACCATAAGGAATTTCGAATTAAACGTAACGCAGGGTTACATTTCACAGTAATGGTGTGAACGCTGTTCTGGTTTCTTTTCGCCTGCGTTTCAAGGCGAACCTGCGTGAAGGGAGCTTTCAGCACATACTTTGTGTTGTAATGTGCCACGCTATCGACAGCGCGGCGTTATGCCATTAGACAACACACGTTACAAAATGCACTAGGTGATCGTCTCTCTCTCTCTCTTTTGTTTTAGCCATCTCCTTGGTTGCTGCTCAGTGGGTGAGGGAAGATATACTTTTAAACTACATTAAGCTAACACGTTTATCGGATAGATCCATACTCTAAGTTGTTCTGCTGTGTTATCATCATTTTTTTCAACATCTCTCTCATTTCGCTCTCGAGCAGAACATAAGGCCCATCGTGTCCGCAGCAGGAAATAGCGCCCGCGACTTTGGCGCCAACGTCAGTGTTCGCGCCGAGGTAGTGATCCACAAGTTCCCCAGTGGTGGCAAGATCATCGCCAGTGCCGAGGCCTCCAAGAGCTTCGGCCGCGCCGGAGGTCACGGCTGGAACGGCCCTCCACAGGGACAGGTCGGCATTCGCGCCGAGCTGCCCATTGGAAGGAAATAGACCTTCAAAGCTAATGTACCTTCAAGGCCGGCAAAATTAAATACGGATAACCTTATAGCCGCTTCATTCTTGTAGCCTGCAAGCATATTCGGCCCTATGCCTTCATCGACATAACAGTGTCAAACTTAATTTTTTTCCTCATTCATTCAAGACATTGGCTTTATTGACAAGTTCTCGTATGCTTACATGAGCACCTTCTCCTTTTGTGTTCCTTGTATAACACTGTAGTGACACATACGGACGCCTGCAGCAAAAGTTGTGAAAGGATACGCGGTTTTTGGTACTCGTGCGCGCTCTGCTTGACCGTTGACCGAACTGCTGTCGGGACTCTTTATTCGCAACCTAAATGGCGCCTAGCGGAAGCAATACTATGATTATGCAATGTGTTTTTTTTTCTGACATCTTATAAAAATAGTCTATGATATTTACTTGAATCACGGCAATGAAAGGCAAGAATGGGAACTGAGAGGCCCGATTTTTGTTAGCCACAAACGCATGAAGCCAACAAATAATGATGCGAAGGACAGCATAGAAAAAGTCATATTTGGTTTTTGATTGATGTGTAGAAATTCTAAGCTAAACGGAAATGAAAGTGGAGGAAGAACAACTCACTGTCGGAGGGAGCTGAATCCACATCCTCCGCATTACGCGCGCTTTGCGGTATTAATTGCTCTACAGTGGTACTTGCGCTCGCTGTGCTTGGCCGTTGACCAAACCGCTGTCCTGACTAATATCTTCATGATGAAAGTAATAAAATCCCATGAACTGAGTGCGGAACTTTGAAACCGGACAAGGAAGTGAAAGTAATACAGCCTTGTGGTCTGAGATTTCATTAACTATTTCGTAGCGAGAATAATTCTCTGCAAGGCTTGAACTTTAAAAAAAAAAGGTCAAGAAGATATTTCCACAGTGTGGGAGCCGGGACGATTTGTTTTAGGTCGCAGGACAAATAGAGGCTAATTAGTTCACCTGCTAGAAAGGCGTCATGTCCAAAAGAAGTGTGTGTACCCCAATCGACGCCTGGTACGATAAAGTCTGCCAAAGTTATAAGATTTGAAATGTGGAAGTTCTGTTTGTTCACAAATTCATAGAGAACATATAGACTGTCAATTGAACGAGCAGGATAACGACAGAAGGCCGACAGCATTGAAGTGTGCTTAGGCAAGTAAAGTTTGCATCCCAAGGATTCAAGATAAGGAGGTCCAGCAATTACACAAAAGCTCCGGTCCAACCGAAATAAACGAGCGACACCACCTCCTCGGCATTTATTTTGATCCGAACGGACAGCGACGAAACCAGAAGGTGTAAATACGGAGTCAAGAATACCGCCATGCAGCCATGTTTCAGTTCTGGAAACTATATGCGGAGAATACGAAGTTGTTAGTGACAGAATATCAGCGAACTTGATCGATATGCTTCTAGCATTTATTTATTTACTTATTTAGAATAGTCTAAAGGTTTCAGTGAAGGGGTTTTAGATGGGAGGTGGGCTATCACAGATGCGTTAAATTTTATACACTTTCTCGATTGTTGCCTTGAAGACGGTGCTACTTGAGTGGTGCACGTCAGCGGGAAGGCCATTGAAATCTTGGGATGTCTCGACAAAAAAAAATGAAGAAAGGTGCGCAGTGGTTCGAGCACATCGCAGGTATACAGCTTTTCTGTGGTTTGTGCGATCTGAATGACGACGGGCTGGCTTGAGGGCAAAAGTACATGGGGACGCGTGATAAAACACCAAGAACAGGAACAGACGTGCTATAATGCAGCGCGACGAAAGACTTTCAAGGTTAGCACGAGATTTTAGTTCGATAACACTCGAGTGATATGAGTAAATTCTAGGATTTCATTAATGTTACATTGGTGAGGGTCCCAAGCAGGGCATGCGTATTCAAGTTTTGGTCTGATTAATGTCTGAGAGGAGAGAAGTCGGAGGGAAGGAGATGCTAGATAAAGGTTAAAAGAAACTAAATTATACGCTTTTAAGTAACCTTCACCAAGGGCGCGGTTAGCTTCATTAGTAACGTTCGTTATGTGAAGGGAACATGTTAATTCTGACAACAAATTAACACCTAAGTACTTGTATGTACGTACACATGAAATTTCGGAGTTGCAAATCAGATAATATAGCAGGCGATGGAAAGAAATTAGCGATGCTTTGCTCGTACCTAATGACATGAGTCACTCTTTACATCAGATTTCGGTTCGATGAAAATCACTCGAGGGATATGAGTAAATTCTAGGATTTCATTAAGGTTACATTGGTGAGGGTCTCAAGCAGGGCATGCGTATTCAAGTTTTGGTCTGATTAATGTCGGAGGGAATGTCAGACATGTTGTTAATTAGACGATAAAGAACGCAGTCATCAGCGAAGAGTTTGATATTAAAAGAAATATTACTCGGCAAGTCTTTGAAATATATTAGGACTGGGCTATATATTAGATACAGTAAAGTAAATTGTTCAGAGGCGGAAGGAGGAAGACAACGGGGAGATGTGGATGATGAAGTAGCTAGGGGTTCGGTGGCATCATTCACAGCACGGCTAGGAAATCCATCCCAATGGTAACGAACGCGGTCAATGAAAACATGGTCGTACGAGAGCATCACAATGTCCCCTTTGCTTGGAAATTATGTGACAGCATTCTAGAGCTGCTCATGTAGAGAGCGTATTCTAGGAAAAAAATGCTCAGAAATATGATAAGATGAGCTCTTTCATTTTGAAACGTTTTTCATTACGTCTATTTTGCTTCGAAAGCCCAGTAACCTCATACTCAGGAGACGTGAGCCTTCAGCTCCCTTTCTTCCGATGCCGCTTATCCATTCTATTGAAGAACAAGCAATGTTGAGCTTCTGGGAAAAGAACTCCGTGATCCTGTCTTTAAGTAGGACGTTATTTTCTTTCGTGTCTTGGTGAGTGTGTGTAACACGATGTTGTTGCGCCTGGAGTAATTATCTACATCATCACTTTTTTACGGTAATAGTTTAAAGGGATAGCAAACTCGTATCTATATCAGAGCGTAACATATTACAAGGAGAGATATCATCGACAAGAAGGCGGGATGATTCCAGCCCACTTAGGCGTTATTCCAGCATACGGCAACTTGATAATCGTGGCTCAATCATTGGTGTAAAATATTGAAGTGCAGTAACGAGAGATTCTAAAGCATCAAATGTTGTTGAAGCAGAGTCGGTTGATGTAAGTGCTGATTCAAATGCTGACACGCTGGATTCTATGGCATATAGTCGATCATTAACAGATTTTTGCAGCTTATCTAGGTCTGAGTCATTTGTTTTCGTAGATCAAGCAACACAGCAGATATGCTGGTTATATCACTGGCTGAACCTTTGCCTGCATTAACACTTGAAGCAGAATATACTTCCTTCTTAGATCCAGATGTACTATTCTAGCGTGTTAAGCATGCCATGTCAGACTGGTCAGATCGCTCGGGATAAGATCACTGTGCAGGCTTCAGTGGGCCAGTATTCATTTCAGAATACTGGCCTTACAGAAGCCGTCGTGTGCAAGATAGAGCGCTCGAAAGGCGAGAATTGAGACTGCTCGGCAAGGCAGCAGTAGTAGATAGCGTTCATCAGATGTGAAGTAATAACAATAATTGCAATAACGCATACCTGCGTAAACAACAGCATACGATCAGGCATGGGGTCGATCCAGCCGCTGTCTTGCCCATTGAAGATGTGTGCTGCATTAAGACATGGCGTAAAATTTCTGCAGTGCGAATCACTGAAGTGTGGAAAAAAAGGGGACAAGAACGGACGAAGCAGGAAGAGGGACTACAAGAGGACAACACGAGGGCTGACTATCAAGTGAACGTATTGATCACAAAACACACACACACACACACACACACACACACACACACACACACACACACACACACACACACACACACACACACACACACACACACACACACACACACACACGCACGCACGCACGCACGCACGCGCACACACACACACACACACACACACACAAACACACACACACACACACACGCACGCACGCACGCACGCACGGACACACACACACACACACACACACATATATATATATATATATATATATATATAAGGGATATAGCTATCAAACGCAGCGTCAGAGACACTAGTCATATCGGAAGGTTAGTCAGCAGTAAAGCCAGACAATATTAGGGCTGGCAGGCTCAACGGCGCGAACTTTTTATCGTGTAAAACCAGTGCTGGTTGGCTGACGCATCTGTATCCAAATTTCTTAGTAAAATACGCCTCTGAAATTCCTCGCGTTCCCTTCCCGCGATGACGATCTAGCACACGTCCATCTTTAAACCGAGGCTTACATCCGCAGCCATTGTAGTGCAACATTAGGTTAGGAGTTCTTGCTGTATCGAGGTGATTTTTGTGTTCTCTGTAGTCTTTGGGCGATGCAACGCCCCGTTTGACCAATATAACTGCGGCCACGTGATAACGCTATCCGATAGACGACCCCAACGCAGCGATTCACAAATTTGTTTTTCTTTCATTATTGGCCACGCATGACCATGTGTATTTATTTGATGTCCCGCTAAGGCGTTCGTCCGTCATCCTGCAAATACGTCCAAGCTTCCAAGGGACTGATAGGGCTACCTCGAAGCTGTATCACGACCATATTCATGGGAAACTTTGGGCACATACGGGATAGCTGCGGCTCGTTTCTTAGCTTTTTTTTTTCTTCTGGTACTTCCTGTCCCCGCTTCTTTTTTTTTTTACTTTGTGCAAAAGCTTTTCGCAAACTGACGAAATGACAAACCTCGGTAATCCCGCGGGAAGGACCCTGTCCAACTGTACTTTTACGCTGTTCTCCTCCATGTGTGACCAATATTTTGTTAACGCGGCGCTAATGCCTGACGAAGGAATCGCTCTCTTTACCAGTTTAGAGTGATTAGAAGCGTAAGAACGGGCTTAACGCTTCGCGGTTGGTATGCCCAGCAAACATGATGTCGCAGTTGTCTAATACTGATATCTGAAAAGCGCAACCATTTGTCCTAAGGAATTTCGCACACTAAGTCCAACCCCCCGCCGCGTTCTTTGAAACACCTAGGATATGCTTGGTCAAGTTCCAACTACTACTCGACAAGGAAGGCTGGACCCGCCGTGGTTGCTCAGTGGCTATGGTGTTGGGCTGCTGAGCACGAGGTCGCGGGATCGAATCCCGGCCACGGCGGCCGCATTTCGATGGGGGCGAAATGCGAAAACACCCGTGTGCTTAAATTTAGGTGCACGTTAAAGAACCCCAGGTGGTCAAAATTTCCGGAGTCCTCCACTACGGCGTGCCTCATAATCAGAAAGTGGTTTTGGCACGTAAAACCCCAAATATTATAAGGAAGGCTGCAAGAAATGTGATAGTCATCTACATACCTAAAGACGACTTTTACGAGGCCGCCCAGCTTTTGTTTAAGAATGCTGGCAACCTTGGCAAGGAAAATTCAACCTTTGCAAGGAGTTCGCGCTTTTGAGCCTAAACCTAATTTTGTCTAGTTTCTCTGACGCTGTGTTTGTTAACTATATCACCTTCTATCTATCTATCTATCTATCTATCTATCTATCTATCTATCTATCTATCTATCTATATTTGTGCGTGTGTGTGTTTTGTGATCAATAAATTCAGTTGGTAGTCAGCGCTCGTGTTGTCTTCATGCAATCCATCTTCCTCCATTCATTTTTTTTTCATTTTATTCCGCAATTCAACGGTTCGCGCTGCAGGAATGTTACACCATGGACCTAAACCAACTCGCCCACATCGTTGTTCTTATTCAGGCGGCAAGCCCTTTTGTCACGGGATCAAATCCCGGCCTCGGCGGCCGCATTTCGATGGGGGCGAAAGCAAAAACACTCGTGTACTTAGATTTAGCAGTACCTTAAAGGTGGATACACACGCGAGGGCAAAATCCCGCCTGCTCCGCGGACAAAATAGTGACGTCATCACTTGAATCCGTGCAGCCGAGTTAGGTCGCATTCCCACAGCCGGAGCACCGTTTGCGGAATCCGCGTGCTTACTCTCGGCGCCAACGCCACGCACGTTGCCAAATTGCTGGGTACGAGTGCGCATTCCAAAATAGACAGCTATCGGAGGCAGCGTTCGTCTGCGTTGGCTGTTCTACTCGAAGTAAGCGAAGACGACTAGGTGTAGGGTGTAAAAAGAAAACGATTATGCTGGAAGAAACCACGGATGTCGAAGAATACGCTTTGTGTTCAGAGCTTGCTTTGTGAAGATCTACTCGAGTGTGATCCGGACGAATACAAGCGCCTACTGCGCGTCAGCAGCACGCAGTTTTTCGAACTTCTGGCCCGCGTTCAACATACAATCGAGTGGCAAGAAACCATCGTGAGATCATCTGTGCCAGCGAAGACACGGCTTCAAATCACTATTCGCTTTCTCGCCGCAGGTAAGCACTAGCGTTTGCTTCAATTTGAAGTACCAAGTGTCACTTTTCATGAGGCGTGCTGACTTTTAAAGCAAAGGCATCCCCCAGCTTTCTCGACTGTGACTGCTGCCGCTCTCTTGGAAAGTGCGCGCTTCACGTCGCGTGTAATGTGCGCGTGCACTTATTTCCGTTAGCCCGTGGACGCAGGAATAAAACGAAAAAAAAAGAACCAAACCACTCTTTAGCGTCCTAGATCTCTGTGTAGTGTGTACAATGACAAACACATCTTCGTTGTGACGTGAATGCCCTTACCTCTCGCAATGAACAGTTCGTGTATTGCGGCGTAGATATAGCAAATGCTACGGCGCATCAACAGCACTAAATTGTTTTGACCGGCACGGCGCATGAACATCGTATAAACATGTTGCATAAGAATGTTGGAAATATGGTGAAATAAAGACAACTGTGTGCATGGAATTTAGTTTCATAACATGAAAATAGCAGCTTTATAAGAGATCCGCTTCACACAGATACCAGTGTGAATATCAGATGTGCATATTTTATTCGAATGCGGAGTTCTGTCTTTCTCTGTTTATTTTTAGCGTAACCAACAATTTCTTGTTTTTCTTTTTTTAACAGGAGAAACGCACTACTCCTTAAGCTGACAGTTCAGGGAGGACACTCAACTGTCAACCAGCTCATAAAGAGAGATGTGTGGCAATTTACCTGGAGCTGAAAGACGAATTCTTGAAGACCCCCAAGACTGACGGAGAGTGGTCTCGAACCATGCAAGACATCAAAGAAAAGTGGCAGTTCGCCAATTGTATTGGTGCGATAGATGGAAAGCATGTGTGCATCATCAAGCCAAATATTCAGGCTCTTTGTATTTCTACTACAATAAAACCTTCAGCATAGTGCTATTTGCGCTTGTTGATGTGAACTATATTTTTCGCTATTTGGACATTGGCGCCCCTGGTTCACAAGGCGATGGCGGAATTTGGCAGTCAACACCTCTGCGAGAAGCAATTGATGAAATAAAATGCGGGACTGCCCAAAACCTAAAAGTGGCAAGTTCGCCGGATCTTCAAATGCCCCCGGTTATTGTAGGAGATAATGCTTTTCCTCTGGGTGAAAATTCCTAAAGGTGCGGCGTTTGTTCGCGAAAACCGTTTTTAGAAACTCTGCAGAGGTTCAATCAGATGAAGAAAACGAAATGGTTCAAATCTAGAAGAGCATTCCCAAAAATGAAGTAAATGTTTCGGCTACATGGTTGATATTGAACTGGTAACGTGCTGCTGACCACAAAAGAAGAAAAAAGAGAGGCAGGGCTGAGCGCCGAAATGACAGAGCACCCTGCCCTCTCTCTTTCTTTATTTTTTGGTTACGCAGCACGTCATTATCCCAAAAATGAAGTTATAGCTAATAATACACACCGACAGAGTAAGGCGCTGATTCTGCATGCCTCTGAGCCATTTCGAGAGCGATCTCTTGCCATAGCCTGTTACGCAGCTGCGCGCTTGCATAATCGGCGAGCTCTATACTCAATAGCACTGCGAATCCATCAACAAGAGCAAAAAAGGTACCGGTTGCTTCGTCACTTAGCATTTTCTTGTGCACCTCACTCATGTTGAGGTCACGCAGGCTGCGCGGTCTAAATAGAAATGCGCGCGCAACCACGACTCGCCCTTCCCGCTGCACCACAACAAAAGCACAAGCGGTCGCTCCTGCACACTCCTGCACAACAAAAACACACGTGGCATCAAGCCACGGATGCATCAAGCCAACAACACGCCACCGTAGCCACGCCAACCCGTCCAATGTTGGCAGATTTGACGCTGACTACGTTAAATTGAGGCCAGACGACCGCCAAACGGACGGATGGAAATACCGGCGAGCATTTTCAATCCGGACCGCGAGCGGAGGAGGCCGGACAAGGCGAGGGCGGCAAGTTTTGATGACGCGCACGTCACGTGATGCGCCATCCGCTGCGAAAATTCCTCCTCCGTCCGGTCGTGTGAATGCACCTTTATGGTGCATCCACACGACGGACGGCTCCGCGCAAATCCGTGCCGCGGACGCTTACTCCGCCGCCCGTCCGGCTGCGAAGCGCATCCAGACGACGGACGGACTGAGTAGGCGACCGCGCCGGAAAAATAAAGATGGCGGCTACGTCCGAAGCGACTGCCGTCCGCCTCGAACCTGTAAAGTCGTCGTCGTCCACTGTGAGGCCCGTAACTTTCAAACTAAGGATTGTATTTGGCTTAAATTTATGTCCAGAAGCTTCGACAGCAATGTATTCGTGATGAGAGGGCACCGTTTCCGAAAGCGATACTGAGATTCTCGGCGTGTAGGCTTAGAATGGCTGTATTGGCTGAACATGGCCTCGAAGATGTTGCGGCAGCCCGGGCGGATCTCAGTGGCCGTAAGTTGCAAATGTTTGCTTGTTTCTACTCACTCTAGATGGCGCCATCAGTGTAACAAAGACTTTCATGCGTGTTTTTCACTCCGAATGAAGATGGAGGTCGAAAGAAAACGACAGCTGCGTCGTCGCTCAGATTCATCTCGGTGCCTCGTGTAGAGTCGCGCGCGCACAGACACGAATGATGTCAGCAGCGATGAAGCTGTCACAGAAAGGTCCCAAAGCCGCGCATGTTGCCAGACTGTAGAGCATGTTCGGCTAAATCCGCAGCATTCGACCCCCAAAATCCGGATGCGAAAAAGAGCTCGGCATTTTCCGTCCGGGGGGGTCCCGGACGACACGCGGACGACACAAATCCGTGACGCGTAGTCACGTGATGCGCCGTCCGGCGCGAGAAACACGGATTTCGTCCGTCGTGTGGATACACCATAATGGTGTATCCACACGACGGACGAAATCCGTGTTTCTCGCGCCGGACGGCGCATCACGTGACTACGCGTCACGGATTTGTGTCGTCCGCGCGTCGTCCGGGACCCCCCCGGACGGAAAATGCCGAGCTCTTTTTCGCATCCGGATTTTGGGGGTCGAATGCTGCGGATTTAGCCGAACATGCTCTACAGTCTGGCAACATGCGCGCCTTTGGGACCTTTCTGTGACAGCTTCATCGCTGCTGACATCATTCGTGTCTGTGCGCGCGCGACTCTACACGAGGCACCGAGATGAATCTGAGCGACGACGCAGCTGTCGTTTTCTTTCGACCTCCATCTTCATTCAGAGTGAAAAATACGCATGAAAGTCTTTGTTACACTGATGGCGCCATCTAGAGTGAGTAGAAACAAGCAAACATTTGCAACTTACGGCCACTGAGATCCGCCCGGGCTGCCGCAACATCTTCGAGGCCATGTTCAGCCAATACAGCCATTCTAAGCCTACACGCCGAGAATCTCAGTATCGCTTTCGGAAACGGTGCCCTCTCATCACGAATACATTGCTGTCGAAGCTTCTGGACATAAATTTAAGCCAAATACAATCCTTAGTTTGAAAGTTACGGGCCTCACAGTGGACGACGACGACTTTACAGGTTCGAGGCGGACGGCAGTCGCTTCGGACGTAGCCGCCATCTTTATTTTTCCGGCGCGGTCGCCTACTCAGTCCGTCCGTCGTCTGGATGCGCTTCGCAGCCGGACGGGCGGCGGAGTAAGCGTCCGCGGCACGGATTTGCGCGGAGCCGTCCGTCGTGTGGATGCACCATTAGGGTGCATTCACACGAACGGACGGAGGAGGAATTTTCGCAGCGGATGGCGCATCACGTGACGCGCGCGTCATCAAAACTTGCCGCCCTCGCCTTGTCCGGCCTCCTCCGCTCGCGGTCCGGATTGAAAATGCTCGCCGGTATTTCCATCCGTCCGTTTGGCGGTCGTCTGGCCTCAATTTAACGTAGTCAGCGTCAAATCTGCCAACATTAGACGGGTTGGCGTGGCTACGATGGCATGTTGTCGGCTTGATGCATCCGTGGCTTGATGCCACGTGTGTTTTTGTTGTGCAGGAGTGACCGCATGTGCTTTTGTTGTGGTGCAGCGGGAAAGGCGAGTCGTGGTTGCACGCGCATTCCTATTTAGACCGCGTAGCCTGCGTGACCGGCACTTTTTTTGCTCTTGATGATGGATTCGAAGTGCTATTTAATATAGAGCACGCCGATTATGCAAGCGTGCAGCTGCGTTACAGGCTATGGCAAGAGATGGCTCTCGAAACGGCTCAGCGGCATGCAGAATCAGCGCCTTACTCTGTCGGTTTGTATTATTTGCTATAACTTCATTTTGGGGATAATGTCGTGCTGCGTAACCAAAAAAATAAAGAGAGAGGGCAGGCCGCTCAGCCCTGTCTCTCTTTTTCTGTTTTGTGGTCAGCAGCATGTTACCAGTTCAATATGAACCATGTAGCCGAAACATTTACTTCATTTTTGGGAATGCTCTTCTAGATTTGAACCATTATGTTTTCTTCATCTGATTGAACCTCTGCAGAGTTTCTAAAAACGGTTTTCCCGAACAAACGCCGCACCTTCAGGAATTTTCACCCAGAGGAAAAGCATCATCTCCTACAATAACCGGGGGCATTTCAAGATCCGGCGAACCTGCCACTTTTACAGTTTTGGGCAGTCCCGCATTTTATTTCATCAATTGCTTTTCGCAGAGGTGTTGACTGCCAAATTCCGCCATCGCCTTGTGAACCAGGGGCGCCAATGTCCAAATAGCGAAAAATATAGTTCGCATCAACAAGCTCAAATAGCACTATGCTGAAGGTTTTATTGTAGTGGAAATACAAAGAGCCTGAATATTTGGCTTGATGATGCACACATGCTTTCCATCTATCGCACCAATAGAATTGGGGAACTGCCATTTTTCTTTGATGTCTTGCATGGCTCTGGACCACTCTCCGTAAGTCTTGGGGGTCTTCAAGAATTCGTCTTTCAGCTCCAGGTGGATTGCCACACATGTCTCTTTTATGAGCTGGTTGACAGTTGAGTGTCCTCCCTGAACTGTCAGCTTAAGGAGTAGTGCGTTTCTCCTATTAAAAAAGGAAAAACAAGAAATTGTTGGTTACGCTAAAAATTAACAAAGAAAGACAGAACTCCGCATTCGAATAAAATATGCACATCTGATATTCACACTGGAATCTGTGTAAAGCGAATCTCTTATAAAGCGGCTATTTTCATGCTATGAAACTAAATTCCATACACACAGTTGTTTTTATTTCACCATATTTCCAACATTCTTATGCAACATGCGTATACGATGTTCATGCGCCGTGGCGGTCAAAACAATTTACTACTGTTGATGCGCCGTAGCATTTGCTATATCTACACCGAAATACACGAACTGTTCATTGCGAGAGGTAAGGGCGGTCACGTCACAACGAAGATGTATTTGTCATTGTACACACTGCACAGAGATGTAGAACGCTAAAGAGTGGTTTGGTTCTTTTTTTTCGTTCCATTCCTGCGTCCACGGGCTAACGGAAATAAGTGCACGCGCACATTACACGCGACGTGAAGCGCGCACTTCCCAAGAGAGCGGCAGCAGTCACAGTGGAGAAAGCTGGGGCATGCCTTCGCTTTAAAAGTCAGCGCGCCTCTTGAAAAGTGACACTTGATACTTCAAATTGAAGCAAACGCTAGTGCTTACCTGCGGCGAGAAAGCGAAGAGTGATTTGAAGCCGTGTCTCCGCTGGCACAGATGGTCTCACGATGGTTTCTTGCCGCTCGATTATAATATAATCCGCGTTCAACATATTATGTTGAACGCGGGCGAGAAGTTCGAAAAACTGCGTGCTGCTGACGCGCAGTAGGCGCTTGTATTCGGCCGGATCACACTCGAGCAGATCTTCACAAAGCAAGCTCTGAACACAAAGCGTATTCTTCGATATCCGTGGTTTCCTCCAGCATAATCGTTCTCTTTTTACAGCCTTCACCTAGCCGTCGTCACTCACTTCGAGTAGAACAGCCAACGCGGACAAACGCCGCCTCCGATAGCTGTCTATCTTGGAATGCGCACTCGTACCCAGCAATTTGGCAACGTGCGTGGCGTTGGCGCCGAGAGTAAGCACGCGGATTCCGCTAACGGCGCTCCGGCTGTGGGAATTCGACCTAACTCGTCTGCGCCGGATTCAAGTGATGACGTCACTATTTTGTCCGCGGAGCAGGCGGGATTTTGCCCTCCCGTGTGTATCCACCTTAAAGAACCCCAGGTGGTCAAATTTATTCCGGAGTCCCTCACTATGGCGTGCCTCATAATGAGATCGTGGTTGTGGCACGTAAAGCCCCATAATTTATTTCAATTGTAATGTTTAAGGCCGTTTAAGCATTCATTGAATCACGTCATGGGCATGCGAACGCCCATGAATGTACCATCCCAGGTAACATCATAAGGGCGAGAGGTGAGCAGCACATCGACAGGTACGCTGCCGCACGAGCCGAGGCTGTACACGTGCTTGGGTGACAGGGCAGTTCATCACCAAGGCGTTGTGGGCCGGTGAAGGTAGACGTGGCTCTGGAATTATTGCGGTTGCGTGGCGTGTGGAATGGTTGAGACCGGAAAGAGCAGCAAGAGCGTCACAAGATCAGGAATGCAGCAACTTATGCAAAGCAAATTCTTAAACAACAGTATTCACTAGGCCACTGGTATAAGATATGAGGCGCGTCTCTGGCACGAGAGACGCCGCATGTGGTGAGTGAGTGTAAACTTTATTCGAAATGTCCGGCGATTTGGGCCGCGTGGGGCATTAAGCATGCCAGCCTAGATGACGGCCTCGAGCTCTCGGACACGGGCGGCTTCCTCAGCGTTCCGGACGGCCCACAGTTGATCGGCGAGATCAAGGCTGAGCAGGGCCGCCTCCCAACGCGCCCCTCTGTTCGAGACTGCCATGCCTACCCCGTTCGTCGGGACCTCCTGATGCTCGCTACTGGTGCAGACCCACAGCATGCGCTGCAGCTTCGCTCTGGCTCCGCACGCTTTACACACGTCGGATGAATTAAATGTCGGAGTAGCAGAGACGAAGGATCGCTGGGTTCGGATACGTGTGTGTCTGCAATTGCCTCCAGGCAACCGCCTGTTTCTTCTTCAGTTTGGCGTGTGGTGGTGGGTATCTGCATCTGTTCAATCTGTAGTATTGCGTAATGTCTCTGAAGGTGGTCATACGATCCCGCCACGTCCACTCACTCATGGCTCCCGCGGTGGGCGAGACGTCGGGATTGACGGCGGGCGCCGCGGCTCGGCATGCACGTCCTCGAGCCGCGGCGTGGGCCGTCTCGTTGCCCGGGAGCGGAGGGTCCGTGTGGGCGGGGGTCCGTACGAGGAAACTGCCGTTTTTGCGGCAAATATTACCATGTGGAATTTGGAGAATACGGACCGCTTCCCGGGAGACCTGACCGCTAGCGTGGTTGCGTATCGCTGCCTGCGAGTCGCTTATCACCTCGGGGTCCGTGGTGGCTGCCGCGAGGGCTATCGCCGCTTCCTCGGCTGCCCCCATGTCTTCACTGCGTATCGCTGCGCTCGCGACGCAAGTTCCGCTGTGGTCCGTGATTGCGACCGCGAAACGGTTTCTTTGCTGCTGCCGTATTTCTTTTGCAGGTCTCGCGCGCGCCTGTTGCTCCGGCCGACGTGATGCGTCGGCTGCATGTTCTCGGGCAACGGCGAATCGGTGTGGGTATCGCGACCTTTTCGTCGTGCTGTGTGTGGATAGCTGATGCCCAGCGTCTCGAGGATGTGTCGTCCGGTCTTGATCTTTGCCAAACGCTCGTACTGCGCGACGTTGTGCGCTTCGGTTATCTCGTCTAGGGTATTGTGTAAACCCAGTTCGAGAACTTTATCCGCGCTAGTATTGATCGGCAAGTGGATGGCACGTTTGTACGCCTTGTGGATGAGGTGGTCTAGCTTGGTTCGTTCGGTCACCTGCCACTTGAGGTAGGAGGCGACGTACTTTATGTGGCTGGTTATAAGCGCCTGCACCAGGCGGATCGTATTGCTTTCCTTCATTCCACTATGTCTATTTGTGATGCGTTTCAGCAGCCCGATCTTTTCATCGACTGCACGCTTTAGCCTGCGTACGGTTTCGCCGTTGTGGCCGTTTGCCCACAGGCGCAAGCCCAGTACCCTAATGGTGTGAACATGCCCTAATCCAAGGGCCTTTAAGGGTAAATAAATGATGATGATGATGCGGGATGACGGTGCCGTCTGACGTGACTACTCTAATTCCTCTGTCTGTGTGCTCGGCGGCGGAATCAGCGTTCTTGGGTTTGCGGTACCTGCGCGTGGGTCTGTGGAGTAGGAGCTCCGGCCGATTTGGGCGCGGAGCATTCGAGGCCTGTGTCGCGCAGATGCTCCTGCAACGCGCCGAGAGCCGCCTGCAACGTTTGCTCTACTTAGCCGTCATTTCCCTAAGCAACCGAGAGCGTGATGTCATCATCGTACAAGCTATGGTGGAGGCCTTCTGTATGTGGTAGTTTCCGGGGTAACTATAGAGAAGCGCGAGGTTAAAGAGCATGGGTGAAATGACCGAGCCCTGAGGCGTGCCCGTGCAGCATAGCTATGTCTATGTCTCGCAATTTCCTGTCCGCCGATCGCTATGCGGGCCAGGCGACCAGTAAGGAGGTCCCGTAGGTAGTCGTAAGTTCCCTCGCCCAGTCCCAATGCTCGCATGCTTTCAAGTATCGCGGCATGATTTACGTTGTCGAACGCCTTTTTGAGGTCAACCCAGAGTATCACTTTTGTGGATCACGTGGGATTCTCTACAATTTGTTGTTTGAGTTGAATCACGACGTCCTACATGGAAAGGCCACTACGGAGCCCAAGCATCGTGCGTGGTAGCATGTCTCGGTCCTCGAGGTAGTTAATAAGGTGAGCGGGAGCCCCGTGTTCCATGACCTAGGCGACGCAGGACGTTAGAAATATTGGTCGAAGATTGTCGAGCTGTACCAGTTTGCCCGGTTTGGGGCTCATTATTATGCGCGCCGTTTTCCACGAGCTCGGTATCGCGCCCGCGCCCCAGCACCCGTTCATGTAATCCGTCAGCCGTTCTATCGACTCGTCGTCCAAGTTACGAAGCGTTTTGATTGGTTATCCCGTACGGGCCCGACGCTGATTTTCTGTTGAGCTTGTGCAGTGCCGCCCCCACCTCTGCTACGCTGAAGTCCTGGTCCAGCTGCGCGTTAAGGTATACGTCCTCACTTGCGAAAATAAGCGCGCGCAAGGTGGCGCGTTTAAAAACGCGCGCCGCGACAGGCACTTTCGCGTCAAGATTTCTCTGCCGCGCGAGGATGGGCCCGAATACATTTTATTCGCGGCGCTGCGTTTCCGCAAACCCGAGCGAGCCAATTACAGGCGCCAAAGTCGTCACGTGGGCGGTGAGGTCAATGCTCTCGCCGGCGAGCCCGACCGGCGCGCGCGCCATGTCCCAGCAGCCGGGGAGCAACAACGACTGAAACTAGCGGGAATTCTCGCCGGCTCCCGAGGCATCTAGAGAGAGGGCGAGAACACTCGACTGCCCGCCGCTCTCCGCGACCGCGAACGCGCAGTGGTGTGGCCTTCGGAACGCGGCGCGCGTAGACGACATAGCGTATTTTACTTAGGTGTCATCGTGATTTATAAATGCTTCACTAAAGGTCGCAAGCAGTGCAAGGTGCTAAAAGAAGCTTTATTTTGGTTTTATTCATCGAAATTTCGCAACATAATGTCATGAGCTAAACGGGCGCTTCTCCATTTAGTTTTCAAAACCCGAAGTGTAAATGACGCTTGCTTTAGTGTAATCCAAAAGTAAGGAGTGGGAGATCACAAAAGGAGAAAAATAGCAAGGAGCACAAAACACAATAACATAAAAACTGCTGGAGTAAAGACTCAACCAAATCCAAATCTTTTAAAATGGGACTTCAGGACACCGTGGGTGTTCTTTACAAGATGTGCTAGTTTTGTTTTTGTTTGTCTTTAGAGGTATTTCAGAACGGTTGATTGACTTGGTGACAGCAGACTTCGAACTCACGTAAGCTTGGTGCCTGGCCTGTGGCATAAAAATGATCCTCAGCCAATGTTTGATGGGAAGCAGAGTTCGTGAACCCGGTCATGACAGCAAATGCACCACGATTCCCCAAGATGAAAAGGCGAAACGCTCGAAAATTCGGCTAAACATGAGCTGGGGGTAGTTGCATAATAAAGCTTCAAAGCACCGAAACTGTAATAAGCACAGTTGTCTGCCCTTACTTTTCAAACTGCAAATATTATATTCATACATTGTTTGTCCACGCATTCATGGCAAAATATTTAACGAAGCTTGGCCCAAACATTTGTTCGTGAAAACAGTAATAAATTAACGATGTATCAACGCACATAAGATGAAACCACTGTGCTATTTAATATCGCATACCTGCGAAATGGCGTCTTTTACGGCAGCTGCAGACTGTGCGCGGCGCAGCCAAATCAAAATTTCTCCAACTAATGGAACTCGCTTAAAAGCTCCTTGGTTAAGCGTTCCGGGCAGTCGTCGAAATTTTCATCATCACCGTCCTCTTCAGTCTCCCACCCGGTAAATACAAATGCCTTTATCATTGATGAAGCATTATCCGTAGGGCTCTGTGTTTTCGGAGTTCAATTTTTGTTGGGAATTTGGCGTTTTCGGTGTTTATTTCTCGTAAATTCCCAATTTTACGAAGTTCAGAGTTAAATTTTGCATTATTTTCAATACTCCGAAATGTTAGATGAAGAACACGAAAACATCGGAACACACGATGCGATTTTTAGTTATCTGGAAGGTTTGAACGCACAAACACATATACACACAAGCACAAATACTTGAATACAAAACACCTACGTTTGTGCGTATTACAACCTTAAAGCTTCTCGTAATAGGCGGAAGCATACATTGCAAGGTTTCTCTCACTGATGGAAGCGCGCTCCTTTCGAGTGATGATTCTCAGCTTCGAAAATGCCCTTTCAACGTTTGCGCTCTAAGCAGGGTGAGCCAGAAAGCTCAGTGCGCAGCGAGAAAACACTGGCCACTGGACAGTGTGAAGTCTCCAAAACGACAGGGACTCAACAATGTTATTTATTTTATAGCTCTGATCGCAAAATCACTCATGAGCTGACTCATGTCGTCAGTTTCAAGAAACACTAACTTAAAAATCGGCGTAGGTTTCGAACGCGCGGGGTAGCTCATACGTCACATTTGGATTCACAATTTGAACATTATTCCATAACGATTCAATGGTGTACTGGAGTGCATCGCAAAGGTTACTCTCAACTGTCTCTCTCCACTTTTCAGCGACAGCAACGTAGTACTCATGGGTGTCCGCGACATTCGTTGAGCGGTCATTTTCATCAAGGAGATCCAACAGACTTGCGACATTTGATGGGAAGACCTCAGGTGGGTCACGCCATTGAATGAAGAGCGCGTGCAAACGAACCCCCATTATGAGGTAATCGTGGAGTGTACCAGGGTACTCTCTGCCTCAAGTTCCTTAATTATTGAGAGCACAGCACACACATTTGTCTTAAGAAAACTCAGCCTAATCAGCATGCCGTGCACAACTTCAGGCGATGAAACGGAACTTCTGAGCTTTCCCTTTTGAAGCTTTCCTTTGGCATCGTCGCTTCTCAAGAAAGACAATATGGCACGCCAATACTCCAGAACATCTTCTAGGGCTTCATAAAAAGAGAACCACCTAGACGGACATACAGTCTTCAGCGACTTGATGGTCATGGCCATGGCCATGCACGCAAGACGAAACTTACGGCGCAGGTTCCGCGACGACTTCAACAGGGCAGGAAAGGGCACAACAAAATTGTAAACTACCTTAAATGAGCTCGTCTTAATTCCATCCTCCAGGGCGTTGATAAATAGGTGGCACGTATCTTTGACATGAAGTGCCTTGAAATCGGGGCTGAAGAGTTGCAAGTCTTTGTGAAGCTTCTGCATGTAGTAAGCTGAATAGGAGCACAACACAGCTACGTGGGCTAAGGCTTTTCCAACCTTCTGAAGAGCGGTTTGTATGAACATGCCTATTGATACTGCGTTAGACTGCAGAACCGCTTGCAAGTCTACCATGAGGGACCTACGTCCAGGAAGCTCGTCGTCGTAGAAGGATGCAAGCACCGCCACTGCTGGACGTCCGCGGAGTTCCGGCGACTCGTCGATGGTGAAAAATAGGGCGGTCTTTCATCGAAGAGCCTATCCTCGCAATGTCTTTCGCACTGACTTCGTTTAGGTATTTCCGATATAGTTTATCACTACCTCGCATCGTGCGTGCCACCGGGCACTTGCTTCGAAAGAGGCTGCCAAGAGGTCCATCAGCCTGGCGCAGTGGAATCCCAGCATACCAGAGTGCACGACAAAACTGTTGCGGGGTGTCATCCGCGTCTTGTTTATTGGATCGGGCCCGTGTGAGGCATTCTGCCAGCGAGCTTTGCTGTGACGAGTTGTCTAAGGGATAGGAATAACAAGACGATGTGAACGAATTGATTTGCGACCATGTGAATGAAGTCTGTTAAGACACCTGGCAAAGAAGGAAGTGTGCACAATAAAGGGAGAAGCCATGTGAGGCTGTACGAGGCATGCTACATACACTCTCACATAGCCGTAAATTCAGAGCACCAACAGTTAAAGAAGGCATCAGTGTCTAGACGGGGCTTTTTCAGCTGGACGTGGCGTTGTGATTGCAGATGCTCCACAATTTTTAAGGCAACCTTGCCGTTGGAAATGCTGTCACACGACAAAACTTGCAAACAGTGACTACTTCAGATGACGTTGACTCTTCAGTAACACTAAACTCCTTTATGTAGTCACTGGAAAGCTTTCGTTTTTTTCCCATTTTGCTTGTCCAAAATTTATGTTCCTCGCTACAGAAATACGCCGTGCGAGCGTGCCATGCTTCCCGTCAGCAGGCTTTCCGCACTCGATTCGGTCCCCTGGCGCTCGAGTGCCGCCAGGGGACTGTGTATAAAGATGTCGTCTCGCGCTCCCGAGGGCGACAAGCCAGTTGTTAAATGTGCGATTGGTGCGATCGCTGGGATACCATTGAGGTGAGGTAAAGTTTACATCGGCCAGAGTGGCCGATGTATCAGGGACCTCTTAGAACATGCCCTTTATGGAAATGCTTTCGATAAAGAACAGAACAGGGTCATATGGTCACATTAGCCGTTAAAATCGGAGTTTATCGGACAAATTCGAATAGTAAAAAATTTTACCGGCGTGTGTTTATCGCATTTTTTCAGATTTATCCGAAAGCAATGAGCCCTAGTTATCTGTCAACACGCGAAGGATCTGGAAAATGAAATAAAGAGAGTTAACGGAGGCGAAATTGTACGATAATACATATTTCACTTTGTTAGCGATGTTGCACTGCAGCATCGCTGCGTCCTACTCGGAGCGAATCCGAGCAGCTGTGCGGCTCCTCGTCAGGCGAGTGAAACTGAGGAGGTACGTGTGAGCCGTGAAGTCACTGTCTACAAATGTTGCTTCGACAGCCAGGAAGGCCTCCGTAGACCGCCAAGTCCACACGTCTAGTGCGATACAGACGTACTCCGCTCCCGTCAAAGACGATGACATTTTGGTCTGCAGCGCTGATACTTTCCTGGGCAGGAACTTCTCTCTGAGGTCGTCCCGTGATGGCAACTTGTAGCTCGGGATGGCGACCTCAGTTTCGAAAGATGAAAGGTGGCTCATAATATTGCCAAACTTACCATTACGAACTGTTTGAATCCCTCCCTCTCGACAACACAAAAGGGCTTCATGTAAGTCCAAATCATGTTGATTATGGCGTCGTCAAGAGCAGCCTTTCGATGATCAGGCACAGAGCTGCGCCCAGCGGTGAAGGCCGACGTTATCTACTGCTGGCTTGCCAGCCCTTTCTCTTGTTGCGTGTACTCACGTTAGTGCTTTCTTTTTAGGTGCCGAATCAAATTAGAAGAAACTCAGACTACAGCATAAATAGTTTCGAAGCAAAGCTTGCAGCGTGCATCTTGTGTGTTTTCTTCGCGGGTAATTAAAAAAAAATGCTTCCAATGTGCCATGCTGGCAGACGTACCGCGTGCGTGAGCCATGTGCAGGAGCCAGTGTGGCGAGTGCGTTATTGAAGCGCTTTTTATTAGCGATAAAAGGCTGGAAAGGAGGGTCGGAGTGGTAGCACAGAAAGCCGAGGGGGTAGTTTCGGAGCATTGTCTAGCCATCACAGTATGCGTGAGCTACTAAATGAACCGTTGGGCTTCTCACGCGCGCCAGCATGGCGGCGGCGCCACAGCGGACCCCCCCCCCTCCCCCCCCAAAAAAAAACACAAGGAAAAAAAAAAGAAAACGAGCGCCCTAGAACAGAGCGAACGTGAGTTTTCTTTTGTGCGAATCGTCGCGTTATGCCTCGTGGAGGCGCCGCCGTAGCCGCAGTTACGTGGGCTCTCCTGCTTCGGCTGGCTTCCCGAACCAATGCTTGCGAAAGTTTATTCTCTCTCTATCTGGAGAGGGAGGTATGGAGGAGGAGGTATGGAGGGAGAGGGCGCCCCGATGATCGTGTACGACTGTGTGCTGCGCTGAGCTTCATACATTCATCGACAAAGCTTCAGGCACAAGCTTCCGTGTGTTTAGACAAGGGGGACAGTGTTGCAAAAGCGTTAGGAGGGGGGAGGAGTGCGAGGTGAGACGGCGCGCAAGCTGGTATGCGAAAGCTTTCAGTGAACGCAAGCATCGCGCCAGCGTTAATACGCATGACAACTTCTAGAAACGCTTTTTCGAATATGCGTCCGAGCCACTGATGGCGACAGAAGCAAAAACAAAGAAGTGAAGGGTGACGATACAGCAGGCGGCCGGGGCGAAGGCGCCGCTGAAGTAAGAAAAAATCACAAGGCATAACGGGGGCTGGTAGTATGCCGCCGCCGTAGTTCCGCACAACGAAAACCAAACGCATTATGTTGCGGTTACGCGAAGAATCGAGACAAACTTCCCGGCAACTCAGTCAATATTATTTTATTTATTATTTTATGTATTATTACCCTCAGGGCTTACAAGAAGCATTATACAGGGGAGGGGCTTTAGTATATCAGTACATATAAAATAAATACAAGGAGAAGTGAAGAACTGTTATACCGCAAAGAAAATACAGCAACAACAGGTAAATGAGCACAAAGGTAACAAAGCAAAAATAAACACTTAAAAATCAAGTGCGGTAATAAGAATAGAAAAACGAAAACACGGAATAATAGCAATAAAAAAAACGATAGCAATAGGTGACAACGCAGTAGTGACGCAGTTTTGAAGTAGGCTTATAATTCGTTTGATAGTGCTCTGCGAAAACGGTCTCTATCTGTGATAGCGACTAGTGATGCAGGCAGGTGGTTCCACTCAAGAGATGTCCTCGGCAAGAATGAGTATGAGTAGGTGACTGTGCGCTGCGCAGGTACATGAAATTTGAAGCGATGATCGACACGTGCGGAGACATAAGATGCTGGTGTAATGTACCGGGACTTGAGCTCGTAGTTATGATAGTAGATTTTGTGAAAGAGGGAGAGACGAGATAATTTTCCTCGGGAAGAGAGAAGGGGAATTCCAAGAGCCAGTTTCATGTTAGTAATGCTAGAATTACGCTGATAATTGTTAAGAATGAAACGGACCGATCGATTTTGCACACTTTCAAGGATATTTATTAGAGTACCATGCCCAGGGTCCAATATCGAGCATGCGTATTCGAGGTTAGGTCTGACATAAGTGACGTAGAGTTGTTGTTTTAGTTTCGGTGGAGCTAAAGAAAAGTTACGTCTGAGATAGATAGCCAAGCATGCGGTTATCTTTCGACGTGATGTATTCGATGTGTCTTTTCCATGAAAGATTGCTAGCAATATGCACACCGAGATATTTGTAAAAGAGTACTGGGTCAAGGGGAGTATAATTAAGTATGTAGGCGGGGCAAGCTGACTGGCTACGGGAAATTCTCATTGCTTTGCATTTAGAAGTGTTTAGATCCATTAGCCAAAGCTTGCACCATGCTGCAGTCTTATTCAGATCACCCTAGATTGTTAAAGTATAGTTAGTGCTTTCAATCTTGCGGTGTATAACACAGTCTTCAGCAAATAGACAAATGGAACTTGCAATTTGTTTAGGAAGATCATTGATATAAATTAAGAAAAGTAAGGATTATAAAACAGAGCCTTGAGGTACCCCTGAACCGAGCGGAACTTCAAGAGGATAATTACCATTAATGCTTACATATTGTGTACGGTTAGAAAGAAACTCTCGAATCCAGTTGAAGACCACGGGATCAGTATTTAGCTGGCCGAGTTTTAGTAGGAGTAAGTGGCGGTTAACTCTGTCGAAGGCTTTTGCAAAATCTAGAAATATACAGTCTACTATAAAGCCAGCGTCTAGAAAAGTATGGAGATCGCTACAAAATGTTAATAACTGCGTTTCGCATGAGATGGACTTACGGAACCCGTGTTGACTGTTATGAAAAAACCGGTTTGATTGCAAGAAGTTGACAAGATGGGAGAAAATTATGTGTTCAAATATTTTACATGGTACTGATGTCAAGGAAATAGGTCTGTAGTTGTATGGGTTATGGGTATATCCGGACTTGTGAAGTGGAATCACCTTGCCTTTTTTCCAGTCTCTGGGCAAAGAGCTATTGTTCAGACATTTTGTAAAAATCAAGTTTAATCTAACGGAACTATATTCAGTAGTACCCTGCAAGAATTTGGACGTAATGCTATCAATACCGCACGAAGAGGATCTATTTAGATTGTTAATAACAGAGCAGATACCAGATGAGTCGAGTAAAATCGGTTCCATTGGAAAGAAACTAGGTGCTATGAATGGTGGAGAGCTGCCAGAGTGAGTGGGGCAAAATGAATGGGTGAAAGCGATGTGAAGTGTAGACGCGCAACAAGGCTTGGGATTATCTCACCTAATTCATTAGTAAGAATTATACCTTGACTATCGCGGCTTTTCACGACGTTCCAAAAGCGTTTCGGATTCGTTCTGAGTAACGATGGAAGCGTGGTGTTATAGAAATTAAATTTAGTTTCTTTTAAAGCATTAGAGTACGCTTTTGCTGCGACGGCATAAGCGGACCGCTTGTGAGTAGTTGATTGCTTTGCAGCACGAAAAAAGTCTGCTTTTTTGTTAGATAGTCGTTTAAGGTGTCTGGTGTACCACGGCGCGTTAGATGATTGATAAACTTTTCTTAAGGGAATGTATTTGTTTATTAGATGTATTGCTTTACCTTTAAATGATGCCCACAATTCTTCGTCTGATGCGTCGGTGTAAGATATATAAAAACTGTCGAGGAGGGAAGAAAGATCGGTGTTCATAGCGTCAAAGTTAGCTTATTATAATCTCTGATAAGTTTAAAGTGCTTGTTTTTTTTAGCAGTTGGTACAGAGATAGAAAAATGTATAACGTCGTGATCACTGAGCCCTGGCAGGTGAGTTATTGTTGATACAATTTCAGGTGATGACGTTAGTATCAAATTTAGTAAGGATGATGACGTAGAAGTAACACGTGTAGGAAGGCGGACGAGTTACGATAAGTTGAAATCCAAGCATGTGGCTAGGAAGCTACTAGTTTCGGCGGAAGCAGGTTCTTCAAGCAGACATAAATGAGACGATTGTATTGATGGAAAATTAAAATCACCTAGAAGAAATACTGGTATACCCGGAAATCTGGCTGAAATCTGGCTTAGACAATCATGAATTGCCTCGCAAAAAGATGCGTTGGAGTTAGGCGGGCGGTAACAATTTCCAAAAACCAGCTTTCTAAAAGCAATGGTTATACAAGACCACACTATTTCTAAATTACATGGAATGTTCAAAAGAGTGCATTCAAAGCATTCATTAATGGCAATGAGGACACCACCACCCGTTCTCTCAGCTCGGTCACGACGATATACGATGAATCTTTTCTCGCACTGAAAAAGTTCACACGTTGAAATTTTGTCAGATAGCCAAGTTTCAGTCAGCAATATTATATCAGCATCTGTATCATTAATTAAGGCGCTTAGACTGTCTCTTTTTGGAATAAGACTGCGAATATTTGTAGAAATCACAGAATGCACTGACGGGGACGGTGTCACCACCCCTTGCACTGTCCTAGCTAGCGGCAGAGTAGGTACGGCCTGAGCGGGTCGCCCTCGGGGAAAGGGCATCGGTACTTGGCGAAGGGGTGTCGGAGGGAAAGGAAGGCTTTTCGCAGACGGAATTCTCGGAAGCATCATACACGTAACGCTTTTTGTTTGCATATAGCCTCTTGTACCGCAGTTCGAAAGGCGTTTTTAGACCAAGGCCGAATTCCACTAGTTTTTTACGAGCATGGCGAGTTGGTGCGGAGAAATCTTCAGTAATGCTGATGCCAGTGCCCCGCAAGGCAGACCGCTTAGAGAATGAGAGTTCTTTTGATTTGAAGCAAGAAAATTTAACAATGAGTGGCCGATCTTTGCCACACCTGCCGTGGTTGCTCAGTGGCTATGGTGTTAGGCTGCTGAGCATGAGGTCGCGGGATCGAATCCCGGCCACGGCGGCCGCATTTCGATGGGGGCGAAATGCGAAAACACCCGTGTACTTAGATTTAGGTGCACGTTAAAGAACCCCAGGTGGTCAAAATTTCCGGAGTCCCTCACTACGGCGTGCCTCATAATCAGAAAGTGGTTTTGGCACGTAAAACCCCATATATTATTATTATTATTATCTCTGCCTGCTGCATCTCTGCATACTCTGTGCGCACGTGCTATTTCTTTAGATCACATGTGAATGTCCAGCTGGTTACGGTCCATAGAGATAACATTTTCTTCAGACTGGCGGGCTTTCTCATCTGAATTGTTCGATATGGCGTGAAACAGCAAGTTGTCCCGTCGAGACCTATCTTCGGCTTCGTCAAGGCGGCCTCGTAGCTCAGCCGCCTCTTGTTCCACGCGATTTAGCGATTGACGTGCTTTAGATAGTTCTTGCTGCAGATTTGGAAGATCGTTAACCCTATTTTCTACAGTTTGCAATCGCACGGTGATGTCAGTTACAATAGCAGAAACCGTCTCTTGGGAAATCTTAAGATCCGCCATTGCCTGTGACATACTGGATTGGTTACGTTCGATTCGAATACAGCGCTCATTTGTCTCTTTGACCGTCTGAAGTAGTTCCGCAATGGCCTTGTATGGCCCCAGATTTTCTTAAATGTCGCCACAAAGCAAAAGCAGCAAAGAACAGAAGGGTTTCAACAATGCTTCTGAGCACGGAAGCACAACCGCAAATGGGTCGTCTGTCTTGTAACATTTACAAGGCAGGAGAAAGCTATCCCCAACCTGCACAACAAAAAAGATGCGCTGTGAGTCCTTCATTCTGCTTGTGCCTCCATGCCCACTATAGCGTGGTGGCAAGCGGTGCGTGCTTTTAAATTGTCCGTTATTGCACATGACGATGTCGCTGACGCTGGGCAGAGTTGCTCGATGTTCGGCCAAGGAATGACGTCAGAAAGACCGGGCGATCTGCTCGCTAACGCACGTGAAGATTCAGTGGCGGCGCAGTTGATAGCTAGGCGTGTCTATGTCGACCAGCAACAAGGAATTTGGACAGTAGGAGGCGTTCGATGATCCCAGCCATTGCTTGAAAGGAACCCCAGAAGCTGCACAACAAAAAAGATGCGCTGCGAGTCCTTTATTCTGCTTGTTTGTGCCTCCGTGCCCACTAAGGACACAATTGTAGTAGGCGCGTTGCCTATAAATGTACCATTGTTGTAATTAGCCAAGCCATTTTAAAAATACTGCTTTACGCTTAAATTCGAGGCTCTGACTTACCAATGCTTGAACGTGGGCTGCTTGGTTCTTCACCATATTTTGCCAAAAAACAGCGCGTAGACGAAAAAGCCCTCTATTTTTGGAAAAAGACGTTATTCCATTTCCGTTCCCTTCCTCCAAGCGTTGTCGCCATTCTATTCCGGGGTCGCGAAAGTGTGGAATGATTCTGGAGTCATTCCAATTCCTCAGTGGTAACCGCGCGCGCAGCCGCCACATGCGCAGTTGCAGCGGGAGTAGAACGCCGCCTCTCCCCTTCCCCTCCCCCGCTTACCTCGTAGCGTTGGGTGGCTCGCGCGCGACGTCTTGGCCTTTGCCCCGCTTCCGTCTCTTTCGCGAGGGCGAGATTGAGCCGCCGATCATCGATTCCCCTCGCACGCTTTCACTCGCACATACAGCGTACAGAGCGCGGCGACGGTGCTAACGCCCTTGGACATTATACGAAACCTCACGGCGACGCCTACGGCTGACATGTGCTTGGAGTGTCCATATAATTTCTACCGCAATAAAACACATCTCGCCTGCTAGACGCTCAAATTTTCGGCAGAGCCTTGCCCCCTTGCTACCCTCCCTGTGTAGCTTGCAGCGCGCTAGTGATGACGAAAGGAGCGATAAAGCCGCTCATCGGTGCGATAACTACGTGTATAAATCCATTTACACCTTTATGAGTTGAGCTGAAGAATATTCAGCAGGCGACGTCCTGAGACGATTGTATAATTATTTAGAAAAGTGTTTAAGGGCCCCTTCAAGCTAACATTTAAAGTTTAAAATACAAAGAAAAATACAAAACAGACACGCACTGAGTAGGGGGGCAACAGATTATCACTTGGCATAATTCTTACCTGAAGGCGAAGTTTCGGAATGTAATTGGATAATTTTGGTCAGGAAGTGATTAGTTAGAGTTGTGGCTAATTTTTGTGGCGCCGGTCACCGCGACGAAACTACTTTTCTGTCTGGCACGTTTACGGGGATCCCGTTCATTCATGGACTACGACAGAGTGCCCGAAAATACTTGATACACTTTAAGGAAGAAGAATTACACTGAAATGTCCTGTGGCCATCGCTCAAACACCTTACACAGACAGCTGCTTTTGGCCGCGTTCTGCACCGCTGGAACCGTCGCCTGGCCCCTAGGCGGTGTGGTCAAGTATCCGGCAGCGGTAATATACTGTCCGCTTCACATTTTTGTTGTTCTTTAGGTTTGTATATTGGTTTATCTTTCACCTTTCCATTCAGTGTGTCGAGGGTTTAAGGCTGTCAGACTAGCCACGTCTTTCTTCTCCTGGTCAAGGGCATTCCCCTTGGCTATCTTCCAGCCCTGCCCGAGAATGGCTGATAGATACACATTTACGCAGTTGCGTGAATAATGTCCCTGTGGCCCTAGTGCCTACTAATGGGGGAACCATACAGATTAAGAAATCCAAAACTATTTAGGTGCAGCTTCGGGAGGCCGCTTCCTCATTCCAGAAGATCGCTGAGGTCGGCAAATGTGGTCGGGGTGGTATTCTGGGCTGTTCGTCTGATCAGGAGTGCGTTCGAGACCTCCTCAACTGTTCCAGAGTTTTCATCGAATCTGGTGAGCCCGTTTATTCCAGCTCACCTTGCCTGCTCGAAAAGCTAAGTTCGCGGGGTAGACGTGAGCCTGGACCATTCAGAAGCATTAGGGTAAGTCCTCACTTGCGGAAGTAAGCGCGCGCCGCGTTCCGAAGGCCGCACCACTGCGCGTTCGCGGTCGCGGAGAGCGGCGGGCAGGCGAGAGTTCTCGCCCTCTCTCCAGATGCTTCGGGAGCCCGCGAGAATTCCCGCGCGTTTCAGTCGTTCCTCCCCTGCTGCTGGGACACGGCGCGCGCGTCAGTGCCGACTCAGCGGCGAGAGCAATGACCTCACCGCCCACGTGACGACTTCGGCGCCTGTGATTGGCTCGCTCGGGTTTGCGGAAACGCGGAGCCGCGAAAAAAAAAAAAAAACGGGTTCGGTACCCATCCTAGAGCGGCAGAGAATTGCCACGAAAGCGCCTTTCGCGGCGGGCGTACTTAAGCGCGCCGCCTTGCGCGGGCTTATTTCCGCAAGTGAGGACGTAACTTTACACTTGTTTTCAGTTGCGGGTGCTGTTGCTGTATACCGATGTAGTCGAATTATTGAGAACAAGTCACCAATGGAATCGGTGACTGTTACATTCGCGGGAACAGTCCGTCTATCTGAAATCAAGGCATGGCCCCTGATATATATAGTAGAGCCCCTTTCTCCACGACCACTACAGTGCTTGAAATGTTGGTGTTACGGGCACAGTATCAAAGGCTGCAGGTCAGTCGCTCGATGCCGACTTTGCGGAGAAAAATCCTGACAGCACGACTGTAAATCTTAGGAAGAGAAATGTCGTCTGTGTATTAAAGCTCACACTGCTCACTATTCGAATTGTTCTGCGAAAGAACGAGAATTAAGAATATTCGAAGTGGTTGAACGCAGGCGACGCTCACGTAGGGAAGCAGTGACTGAGGTTCAAGGAAGAGCCCATGGCTATGCAAGCGTAACAGCTCGTCACACTGCTGGCTTAGATGTTTCTGTGTACAAGGTCATAGCCGACGCAGTAGAGAAAGCTACGGAAAAGGTTATGGAACGTCTTGAGACAACTATTTTTAAATGCTTGGCACAAATACTGTCTAGTCAGCTGGCACAGTTCATTAGGGCTGCCTGTAACCAAGGTCATGCACTCCAAGTAACTAATATTCTAAATCTAGGTCAAAAGCAAACATCGTCACTCAATCCGTTAGCTGATTCTCCTTGTGCAGAACCTTCTACTCATGTACAGCCGACGGAACCAGAACAACTAATGGAGAATTATGAAGACTTCCAGGATGTAGAAATGGAACTTAAGAGTCTGAAAGGCACCAGAAATCCTCCCCATAAAATTTCCCCTAAGTCAAAAGCTAAAAAATATCTGAAAGAGGACCTCTCCATGAAGGACTTTTTGAAACAGAGTATTTCGGATCAGGCCGTTTCCGCTGCCGTTCAATCTTCAACATAGGCTCTCTACAGCTATTACAGTGCAATTGCCGTTCGATGGTTTCTGCTACTACAGATTTATGATATAGAATATACAAGAAACCTGGCTTTCTAATGGTTAAAATTTTTTCCTAATGAATTACCGATTATTTCGTTTGGATCGACCTGCCAGAGGTGGTGGCGTTGCTTTCTTGATTTCAGCTAAATTTTGTCACAAGGCCACACTTTCATATCAGTGTATGTATTCTGAATGCGAAATTTTAGCATTAGACATAACACTCCCAAACTGCTCCCCTTTTACCTTAGTAAATTTATATTTCCAGCAGGAGTACAGGATACCCGATCGGTACACAGCGCATTAGCTTCCTGCTGAAAAGCCATAGTACTCGCTGGTGACTTTAATTATCACCACATGTCTTGCGGTTTTAAAACTGATGTACCCCGCAGGGGCGTCTGCGTCAGCAGGCGTTTGGTGTGTTGCGACACCACGTACCCGAGCAAACGAGGGTTGGACCCTCCTGCGTGTAGCCGTGCGCGGCTTAGCCGTGTCCGGGGAAAGGGGGATCCTGGGGGTTGAGCCGATGCCGGGTGTTCGGACCTTTAGGGCCCCCCCGGTGGAGGCAAGACACCTCTTCGGCCCCTGCTTCACGTAGACGGCACCCCCGGACTGACCCATCCGGGGGAAATCGGCAGTCGCCTTTTCCTGTCCCCCTCTTCAATCTATTTTCTTTCCTATCTTCTTTCTTTTACTCTCCTATCATCTCTTCTCTTCGATCACTTCCTAATTTCCTAGGGCGGCAAGGGTTAACCTTGTGTATGTGCCCTCCTTTGGGTATAATATATTAGGTTATAGTGGCAATCTGCGGTTGGCGCCTGCAGCCTTACGCGTTAAGTTCTGCAGCGTCCCCATGTTGCGCTCCGTGGTGGGTGGCCGCCATTGCTGCCGAAAACGAACCGAAATACCATGGGAACACCCGCATTTCCCTGCCTACTTGATCGTCACCCTCAGAAGAGGGGACGCACCGAAGACTTCAGCATATGTTTGACCCGCACAAAAGAGAACTACCCGAAATACCATGTTGTAGATAGTGAGAACGCTGCAAAACAGGCCAGACTCATTTCACCATTCATAGTTTCGAAATCTTTGACAGAAGCCTAAGGGTCAGGTTATAAGGTGACAAAAATGGCAAGCGGAGACCTTCTTCTTGAGATCCCTAAAAAATTAAGTACGAGAAGCTAGGCAGTCTGGTGACATTTGGTAACATACCAGTTTCTATCACACCACACCGATCAATGAATAGCTCATGCGGAGTAGTGTCAGAGGCAGACCTTCAGGATTTGACAGAAGCTGAACTTCTGGAAGGGTGGAAAGATCAAAATGTGACTGATGTAAAGCGAATTATCCTTAGACGGGACAACAAAGAAATTCCGACCAAACACCTCGTCTTAACATTTGCATCTAGCGTTCTTCCGGAAGCCATTGAAAAAGGATACATTAGGTTAACAGTCCAACCATATATTCCAAACCCTAGACGTTGTTTCCAATGAAAAAGGTTCGGCCATGGCTCGCAGAGCTGCCGTGGTCAAATAACTTGTGGAAAGAGTGGAGTCCAGGGCCACCCCTCCGACAGCTGCATGACACACCCCACTGTGTGAACTGTAGTGGTGACCATCCAGCCTGCTCACGCTCCTGTCCGAACTGGAAGAAAGAAAAAGAAATAATCACCCTCAAAGTCAAAGAAAACATTTCGTTTAAGGAAGCCCGTAAGAGGTGCTCACCTTTCCACAGCACACCATATGCTTATGCGGCGCGTCGGGGGGCAGCGTCGCAGCGGCCATTGCCAAGTGCCCTGCCCGCGTGCAGCGAGCAGGTACCTTTGGCTCCTGCCCCAGGGTGGAAGTAGGTAAGCCTACTCCATCCAACCAGCAAACAGGCCAGGCTACCCTTGGGTTGCCGGCACCAAAAGAGTCATTTGAGGCAAACTGCGTTACACGCAGCGATCTCGATAGGGGCCACGAAGGTAGGCGCAGCCGAGGCTGCCTCAACCTCCCTGGCCCCTTCCAGCGCTGGCAACAGCCGGCGCAGCCAAATCCCACAGGGAGCCCCATCGACCTCCGGGCTGGTGGGCGCCGGGGTCTTGCCTTCCGAGGTGAGACTCTCTCGAAAAAACTTCTCGCTCTCAAGCGCGCGTGTCCAGCACCTCACAAGAGGCAATGTACACAACACCTATCCCCATGGCGCACCAAGCGCCTGAGGAGCGGCGAGGCTCCCTCGAACGCTCCAGAAAAGGCCAAACCCCGGTTACGGGGCCTCGCAAGAGCTCTGAATGCATCACTTCTGTTTCCGTATAGACAGCACCAATTTACTTTAAATATGGATACACAAATCATACAATGGAGCGTCAGAGGTCTTCTGAGAAACCTTGATGATGTACAAGAACTCATCCACCAACACAATCCGAAAGTGCTTTGTTTACAGGAAACACACCTAAAATCAAAACACACAAACTTCCTCCGACAGTATAGAACGTTTCGCAAAGATCGCGATGATGGTGTCGCATCATCGGGTGGTGTTGCCATTGTCATCCATAAAAGCATTGCGTGTCAACTTTTACAGCTACAAACGCCTCTTGAAGCAGTGGCGGTTCGAGCTGTTCTCCTAAACTATCTCCTCCCTATTAGCTCTCTTTACATACCCCCCATTACAAATTAACAAAACATGAATTCCAATCATTTATAGATCAATTGTCAGAACCTTATGTTGTTCTGGGTGATTTCAATGCACACAGCAGCTTGTGGGGAGACTCTAGTATCGATGCGCGAGGTCGTCGAGCTCGTTGAACAATTCCTTTTTTCGTCCGGTGCGTGTCTGCTGAATAAGAAGGAACCCACTTATTACTGTCTCACAAAGAGAACCTTTTCTTCAATTGATCTTAGCCTAGTTTCCCCGTCAATACTGTCTGAACTCGAATGGGAAGTTAACAACAATCCTTACGAAAGCGACCACTTCCCCTTACTGCTAAAAACACCTAATGAAAAGGAATATCCACCACAGGCTCCTAGGTGGAAGAATGATGCAGCCGACTGAGAGAAATTTCGAACTCTTATTAGTATTTCATGGGATGACATGTCCTCGCTAGGAATCGATGCTGGTGTGAAGTATCTTACAGCCTTTATAATAGATGCCGCATCTAAATGTACATCAGAAATAAATGGTTTGGCATGTAAGCGGCGTGTCCCGTGGTGGAACGACGAATGTGGGATCGCTCGTAAAAAGCAGAACAAAGCGTGGAGGTTGCTACGCGCTTCTCCCACTGCGGAGAATCTTATTGGCTTTAAGAAAGTAAAGTCTCAAGGCAGGAGAACGCGCCGACAGGCCAGACGAGAGAGTTGGCAGAAGTTTTTATCGGCCATCAACTCATATGCAGATGAGGTCAAAGTCTGGAATAAGGTTAATAGGATAAGAGGGCGACAAACATATTCACTCCCTTTGGTAAACACACAAGGCGATACCCTGCAAGACCAGGCAGACTCACTTGGGGAGTATTTTGAGAGCGTGTCAAGCTCAACAAATTATTCACAATCCTGTCTCAAATTCAGACAAATAGAAGAATGTAAGCCACTCATCAGAAAATCTCGACAGAATGAACCATACAACCGCCCTTTTAGCACTGCCGAGTTGAGAGCTGCCTTGAGTGCATGCAAGAGCTCTGCACCGGGATCTGACATTATGACTTTGACTTTATTGAAATTTAGACGATATACAGTTGTCCGGGTGAAGGGGGCTAAAGGTGACACACGTGGTCACCTGACTAGGCCCTAGACACCCTGAATTCACGCAGGCACAGTTTCGACATGGTAAGTTGCGAAGTACAATTTCTTTTTTTTTTACGGGAAGATTATAACAATTCACATACAGCAATATACATACACTGTACATTCAAGAGATTATGGGGTTTTACGTGCCAAAACCACTTTTTGATTATGAGGCACGCCGTAGTGGAGGACTCCGGAAATTTCGACCACCTGGGGTTCTTTAACGTGCACCTAAATCTAAGTACACGGGTGTTTTCGCATTTCGCCCCCATCGAAATGCGGCCGCCGTGGCCGGGATTCAATCCCGCGACCTCATGCTCAGCAGCCTAACACCATAGTCACTGAGCAACCGCGGCGGGTCACTGTACATTCAAATCAATCTAATTAATTATGTATAATACCTACAAACATGTTCACTTGACCAAGAAAAGAAAAAAACAAAGCAAGGAATCCTAACTGCATCTCCCATACGACAAAAAAAAATGTTCACATGACAAATATGTTCACTTGACAAAAAAGAACAAAGGAAACAAATTTCTAACTGGTTTATACACGATTTAAGAAAAATCTTTTTGCCTGGTTTCGGAAAGCAGGCAAAGAGGAACAGTTTTCCATAAAGTCTATGAGACCAGGATAAAGGTTTAACACATTAGGAATTTGCCAATTTAACAGTTGTGTCCCGTAATTCGTCCTGCATTTAAACTTGGTGAAGTTGGTTCTCCTAAACTCGTAGTGGGATTCATGTTTGGTATACCTCAAAGAGAAAAGTTGTGGATCAATTTTGAAATCTGAATATGCAAGCTCTGATAGTCGCAGTTTGTATAGTGATTCAATGTCCAAGATGCGATTCTGCGAAAAATATACAGATGTTGATTCACGTTGGGGTAGATTTTCAATAAAGCGCACACTTTTTTTCTGTAATCGATGGAGGCTTTCCATGTTAGACCTAGTAGTGGTGCCCCAGACAAGCCGGCAGTAATGCAGTCGCGAATGAACGGTACTAAAATACAGTTTACGTCGAATATAACGAGGCAACAATAAGCGAAACTTATTAAGCATATCAATACAGTGTGCAATATTACGCTTAATATAGTGAATATGGCAAGACAAACGAAGGTTTTCATGAAACTGAACACCTAAAAATTTAATTTGTGCTATATGCCTTCTTTAGCGGTCGCGACTCGAATGCCACATATTTATTAATTAAACAGGTCTGTTAATAGGGGTAAAAACAATGTACTTTGTTTTGTCCACATTTAATGAGAGTTCATTTGTAACAAGCCAGTCAGATAGATTCTTAAGCCATAAGTTTACACGCGGGATTAAGGAACCTAGATTTTCACCAGAAAAAAAATACACTTGTGTCGTCAGCGTAAAGGATAATAGAAGGGGTTTGTGGGATAGATACCATGTCATTGATGTATAAAAGAAACAGAGTAGGTCCGAGGATTGACCCCTGAGGAACCCCAAATTTTATTATCTCAGAATTAGACGTAGCATTATTAATAACAACATACTGGGAATGACCGGAAAGGTAGTTTTGCAATAATTTAAGTGAAGCGCCTCATATTCCATAATACGGTAGTTTGCTAAGAAGTATATTATGTTTAATAGAATCAAACGCTTTGCTGAAATCTAGAAAAACACGTAATGTGAACAATTGATTTTCTATGTTGTTAATAAGTTTATCCTTAATACTGAGCAATGCAGATTCAGTTGATTTCTTCCTCTGAAATCCGTACTGGCTGGGAGAGATTAACTTGTGTTTGTTAAGATAGGTCGTATACCGTGTATTAATCACATTTTCTACTATTTTGGAAATCAACGGTAGAACTAATATAGGTCTATAATTACCAATTATATTGGCAGCACCGCCTTTAAACAAAGCAGCAACTCTTGCCATCTTCATTTTTTCGGGAAAAATACCTGTTGTCAAGATTAGATTTGTTATATGACAAAGTAGATTAACTATTAGGTCAGCAATTGCTTTAATTGGTGCTACCTTTATGCCATCAAAACCGCAAGAACAGTTATTCTTGAAACCTAATATAATATCATTAATCTCTGCAGGAGTAGCTGGATATAAGAAAAGGCTGCGCTGAAGATTACGTTCCATGTATTTTCCAATATTACTGGGCGTTCCGGCAGGAAAATCTCCAAATGCCAAAAAAATGGCTGTTGAACTCGTTGGCAAGATTTTTACCACTCAGAACCGTTCCTCCAATTATCATTTGTGTAGGTATATTTGTTTCTGACTTCTGTAGAAGATCTTTGACTGTACGCCACGTTTTTTGAGGGTCAAAGGAGATATCTGAAAATTTATGAGCGTAGTATTGAATTCTAGATTTCTTTATATCTGCACCTAATTGATTTCTAACTTTTTGATACTCTTTCAAAACTGTCAAGCCTTTAGATTTTATAAACTTGGAGAAAAGCCTATTTCGTGCCTTGATTCGCCTGAGCAGGTCTCGTGTAATCCAAGGCTTCCTTCCTTTTCTACACTTTGCTATTGTTACAACTGGGAAAGCGCATTCATACAACTCTGTCAGTTTGTGCAAGAATTTGTTGTATAAAATATTAGGATCTTCATCACGCTGCAATTGGCTCCAGTCAACAGAGTAGATGATTTGACGAAAGTATTCAATTTTGCTTTGGTTTATAACACGGTAACTATTTGGCGGGTAAGTATGTTCGAATGTTTGTTTATTTGACCTTTCCATAAAGCAGAAGGTTGACAGGTGATCACTGATGTCGCTTAGGAGTACTCCTGCCGTGGTACCACCAATATCACTGTTTCTTAGGCATAGATCAATAAGTGTTTCGCTGGAGCTTGTGATACGAGTAGGCGTTGTGATTATATTGGAAAAGCCGTCGGCCAACATCATATCAACAAATTCATTGACAGAATTTGACGTTTCTAGTAGGTTAATATTAAAATCACCCATTATTACCACAGGCCTACTTTGTAAGGAGAGGTCGCCCAATACTATTTCTAAAAAGTTGAAGAACTCTTGAAGAGACACAGAAGGTGGCCGATAAATTACGCCAAAGATGAATGCATTTGTCTGAATAAAAAGTGATTCGTACGAAGGGCTCAAAACTGTGCACTGTGGCATTATTTCGTAAGAAAAACTGTTTTTATTGTACAAAGCTACACCTCTCCCTTTTTTGGCTTTCCTAAACAGCGCTTCACACCTATAACCAGGAAAGCGAACAACATCATTCGATTCAGTATACCAGGTTTCAGTGAAAGCCAGCGCATCAAATTCATGGTTCAATGACGACAAAAAATATCAATTTCTTCTTCTTTGCTTCTTAAACTGCATGCATTCAGATGATAAAAGGAAAAGCATCCGGATTTTAAAACCTTCATACATTTAAAAGAGTTAACATCGTGATGAGGACTGTTATCCATTTGAACTGTCATTCACACTAGATATACACTATCTAAGTAGCACATCATATCATCTTATCAATGTCACTTTCATCGCGGATGCGAATCGCGTTGGCGCCCTCAGTTTTTCGTGAAAATATGTGACCATTCTTTTGCCACACAAACCGATAGTTCTTTTCCCTGCCTTTTCCACTTGCTAGCCAGAGAAGGCGTTTGTTGAAAGGTGTCAGGTTGTCCAAAAATTTCACGTTTGGTGCTTCATTCTCAAGGCGCGAGCGATTGCGCATCCACTCTTCCTTATGTAGGACGGATGAAAACCGAGCAAGAAGGATAGGCTTCTTTCCCTTTCGTGCAGGTAGCCTATGAAGCGCATCAAGGTTACCGTTCTCAAGCAGCGGGAGCTGAAGTTTGCATGCACGATCATTCATTTTCGCGAGCAGGTCTTCGTGTTCCTCCACTATGAGGCCTTGTACTTCCATGTTTTGCCTGCGACTGTACTGTTCCAGCTCATTCAGCTGCAGTTTGACTTCCCTCGTGCTTGCGGACGTTCCCGATTCTACGGCCTCGACCCTTCTTTCCAAGACTGCAATGTCAGAGTTTTGCTTGTCTAATTTCCTTAATATTGTATCATATTTGTCGGAAAGGTGCTGTATTGATATTTCAATGTCATTGACTTTTTTCAATAGTTGTGTCAAATTGTCAACTTTAGTGACGAGGGGAAGCATGAGGGTTATCTTTTCATCTAGCTCTTTCAATCTCTTCTGAATGTTTGAATCTTCTGTTGGTGTCACGGTATTGCCACATCTTTTTTTTCCAAGTTCACATGTTGCACAGTTCCAGCTAGATTTTAGTGAGTCACCCTTGGCACGGAAATTGGATGTTTTCACCCCCGAGCATTTACCTAGATGGTACGAGTATTTGCAACCAGTGCATATTATGTACATGCCATCTTCAGGCAACACACTATGACATGTCAAACACTCTTTTTCCTCCATATCCGAGATCACCAAGAATGCTCTAATAAACACCTCACTGTGGCAGCAGTGGACACAACCAGATCTACAGTCCTTACAAGAGAGGCTAAAAGTACCGCCAACCTGTGAACAAGCGTAGAATTTTGTAAGAACGCGTTCAGTCTGCCGTCCACTGCTGCCACTGCGTGAATGCCAGCACAGCCGGTGGTGTCCGTCTTTTTGTAGCCAGAGTGCGGTCACGTGGCTTGTCCGCAGTTATCGATGCGAAGATCGGCACGATGATTCTTCGGCTGTCAGCCAGGCGTGCAGGCGCAGCTCCGATGATATCCCAAGGCTTTCGTGATATCCCAGTGGCTTCCTGTGGACAAGCGTAGAATTTTGTAAGAACGCGTTCAGTCTGCCGTCCACTGCTGCCACTGCGTGAATGCCAGCACAGCCGGTGTTGTCCGTCTTTTTGTAGCCAGAGTGCGGTGTAGCCAGAGTGCCAGAGTGCGGTAGCCAGAGTGCAGTGAACCATTTGGGCTGTAGGATACCTTCCAACCGCGTGGAAAGAAGCCATTGTCGTCCCTGTTTTGAAACAAGGCAAAGTCCCTTCTTCAGTGGCAAGTTACCGTCCGATAGCCCTCACAAGTTGCCTTTGTAAGGTATTTGAAAAAATGATTAATCGGTGACTCATTCATTTCCTTGAACAGAGAAAAACGCTTGATCCCTATCAGTGTGGCTTCAGGGAAGGGCGCTCCACAACTGATCACCTTGTACGTATTGAGGCAAACATCCGTGATGCATTTGTACACAGTTTTTCCTATCCATATTCCTCGATATGGAGAAGGCATACGACACAACGTGGTGCTATGAAATCTTGAGAGACCTGTCAGAAAAGGGAATCGATGGTAATAAGCTAATCCTAATAGAAAACTATTTGTCCACTCGTACCTTCCGGTTAAAAGTCGGGAATGTACTCTGACGTCCTTTTACACAAGAAACTGGTGTACCTCAAGGAGGCATGCTCAGCTGCACGCTCTTTATCGTGAAGATGAACACGCTTCGTGCTTCATTACCACCTGCCATTTTTTACTCTATGTGGACGACATTCAAATAGCTCTCAAATCCTGTAACCTCGAAGTGTGCGAGAGACAAGTACAGCATGGCTTGAACAAGGTGTCCAAGTGGGCAGACCAAAATGGATTTAAAATCAACCCCCCAAAAAAGCTCTTGTGTTCTCTTTACAAGAAAAAGAGGCCTGGGGCCGGATCCTTGCTTAAAACTGTGTGGACAACAAATACCTATCAACAAGGAACACAAATTCTTAGGTATTATACTTGAGTATAGACTCACTTTCATTCCACACATTAAATATCTGAAAGAAAAATGCCTAAAACAATGAACCTAATGAAACTTCTATCCCAGACTACATGGGGTAGTGACAGGAAGTGTTTAATCAATCTATACAAGAGCCTAATTCGGTCTCGATTGGATTATGGTGCCTTAGTATATAAATCTGCCGCCCCGAGCGCGCTAAAGATGCTAGATCCTGTTCACCATCTAGGTATCCGCTTAGCCACTGGCGCTTTCAGAACAAGCCCGGTTGAAAGCTTATATGCGGAATCAAATGAATGGTCTCTCCATCTACAGAGAACTTACGTCAGTCTTACATATTTCCTGAAAATACAATCCAATCATCAACATCCATGTTTTAACACTGTTAACGTTATGACGTGTTCTACACTTTTCCAGAATCGACCCTCTGTAAGACAGCCTTTCTAGCTTCGTGTGAGGGAGCTTAGTCATGAAATGCATATCCAACTCCTCGAGCTTCGCATAATGCATCCAACGAAGTTGTTGCCACCTTGGGAGTGGCAGGTTGTAGAATGTGACATATCCTTTTTAGAATTAACAAAACACGCACCAGAGATCGAAATCCGAATGCATTTCCTAGAACTCCAGCACAAGCACTCCTGTGCAGAGTTCTACACAGACGCTTCCAAGTCAAATGTCGGGGTGTCCTATGCTGCTGTCGGCCCATCCTTCTCAGAATCCGATGTACTGCATCCGGAAACAAGTATCTTTACGGCCGAAGCCTACGCATTACTGTCTACTGTGAACCATATAAGAAAATCAAAACTTCCAAAAGCAGCGATATATACAGACTCCCTAAGCGTCGTGGAGGCCTTGATGTCACTCTATACACACAAACATCCTGTACTTAATGAACTCTACACCGTCTTGTGTAAAGCGTACATATCTAACCAGCGTATCATTATATGCTTGGTGCCTGGCCATAGGAGCATTGAGGATAACATTCTGGCGGACGAGGTGGCCACGTCAATCGTATCGCAAGCTGTTAACCCTACCGCTGATGTGCCTGTCACAGATCTGAGGCCTTTCTTGCGAAGGAGGCTGCGAGATCACTGGCAACACATGTGGGACGCGGAAACGGATAATAAGCTCCACCTGATAAAGCCACAGTTAGGATTCTGGCCCTCGACGACAAAATCGCGCCGAACAGATGTCCCATTCTGCCGTCTAAGAATAGGACACACATTTGGCACCCATACCTTTCTACTCACCGGAAGTGAGCCTCCAATCTGTGGTAGATGCGGGGAGAGGCTGACCGTACTCCACGTCCTCCTGGAGTGTCGGGAAGCCGAATCTGAGAGAAAGAGACATTTTTCCATAGCATACCGACAGCACATTCCTCTTCATCCTGCAATGTTTCTCGGTCCAGAACCACTTTTTAATACAGACACAGTCCTAGATTACCTCAGAGATGTGGTCTTACATTTTATTAGTCCCATACATTCGTAGCGCCTCCTCTCTCCGAAGGACGCCACTGCGATAATTGTTTTGCATAGCACATGCCTCCAGGCCCTTGTGTTTCAAGGGCTCTAAGGAGGCAGTAGTGCTCTAGCATTTCATATAATCTGATATATTTTACCTATCGTATCATCCTTTTTTAAATGCATCTAAATGTTCATAGTTGAAGTCATACATCATCGCCATAATTTTATTATACAGATTTTACGCACTTTAGAGCGTATATTTTTAAGGCCCCTTTACAGCCACGTCACACCAACTTCATAGTAATCATAATTACATCGCAAACTCATTACCACAGATATGGTGCTCTTTGGCCATACTTGGCCCTTGCGCCGTTAAACAATAAACACTCACTCAAAACTGATGTAGGGGGCAAAGGCCTGTGGGACTGGACTCTTGATAATAATCTATCCTGTTTAAATTCAAAAGTTGTTACGTTTCTTCGCGACCAATCAGAATCGGCCATAGACCTCACTTTTTGCAGTTCGTTTCTGTTTCCTCGCGGAGTGCTATAGACTGCGCTACAAACAGCGATCACCTTCCAATTATTTTTGAGATTGAATTACCTGTGATTTTTTTCAGAAGAAAGAATGCCACACTTGTAAAGTACTCCAAATTTGAAAAGGACTTGAAATCTACGATGGTTTCCCGTACGGATATGCCAGAGAATATTATAACTATGAGCCTCTCTGCAGCTTTAAAACGTTCCTTGAAGAATGCAGCTTTTAATCTAGCCTCCGACATAGGTAAATCGTTCAGTCGGTGGTGGAATTCAGAATGCACGCAGGCTCACCGAAAACGAATATATGCTTGGAAGAAACTTCTTTGTAATCAATGTATAACAATTGGAGAGATTACCCATTCATTGCTGCATCTTTCAAGCGTACTATAGCTAAAGCCAAAGACGAGTATGATAACAATAAATTTACTTATCTGTCTAAATCTAAAAAGAAAAACCCCTCTTTAGATTTTTGTGCTTTCGAAAGATGATTCTTATTCCAGCAAATAACTCTTTTGTCCTTTCGACACATGCATTGTCCTAATTGTTGAAAAATATTGGATAGGGACTAAAACAGATTCCCTTCAATAGTTCCACCGTACCTATTGAAACCATTGCCACTAGAGGATTTAGGGAAGTCACATTACAAGAACTTGCGGATGCTCGCTCTCTGCCTTTTTCCGCGTCAGGTCCAATTGGAGTTACCACAGCCGTGATGAAAATTGTACATGAATTATCCCCACCGGAAATTTTGAATATGGTAAATTACTCTCTAAAATGCCTGGATGCATTGAGAATGGAAAATTGCTAAGGTAATTCCGATACATAAAAAACAGAGAGGTGGGCATTATTAAGAATATATTACACAAGTTTATATATTACACAAGCCGAATTATAACATACATTTCTGAAAACTCAACACTCAACAGTCAAATCGGCTTTGCATCTGTGTGCTCCATATGGTGTGCGCACGTAGACATAGAGAGTCGCATACAACTAGCTCGGCGCCGAAGAGGATATTCAGCATTAGTGACCCCAGATCTAGCTAAAGCTTGTGATTGTGTGGAGCATGGATTACTGATAAAATAATTAAAGAATTACAAGTTTCCTAAATACATCACGACATGGGTTTGTGAATTTTTAAGGGAAAGATAATTCTACTGTTTTCAATGCAGATGTTCATCGCCTAGGTATAAGCAGAATCGCAGGGTACCACAAGGGTAAGTGTTATCTCCAGCTTAATTTCATATCTTTTAAAGCTCCATCCCACTGCTCCAGGACATTCAGGTATACATATATGCCGATGACATCACTTTTTGCATCGAATGATGATCTACATTTACTTTATCAATCATTACAAAATACTTATGCACTCTTGAAACTTGGATAGAGAGCATATATATGCCTCTGAACGTCACTAAAAGTGCACTTCTTCTGTTTCCTTTAGGTGTTTCCATTCACATTTCATCCATGTATCGCGAAGAGTTCATTCCTCAGGTAGGTTCTCTTAAAAACCTGGGAATCACGTATGATGGCACACTAAATTGGAAAACCCACATTGGGAAAGCCGTGTCTAAGGCAACTCGTGCCGTGGGATGGTTGCGTAAGGTCAGTAACCGACGATATGGGTTACGAAGACATACAATAATTATGACATATATTATGTATGTCCAACCCTTCATGGAATTTGGGTGTGTCTTGTTTTCCAGCAGCCCAGCTTATAAAATGCAGCGTCTGGTTTTATTAGAAGAAAAGCTCTGCGATTGCGCCTTCTACTCCATAAGTTTGTTGCAAACACCGTTCTGCATATGAAAACGCGAATAACATGTTTAAAAAGTAGATTCAGGATCCTCACAGTCCAAACGTACCTGAATATTTACGATTCTCCGCAAACAAAAGTCAATGTATGTTTTCATTAATGAACCTAGTTCATCGTTTAATAATCACTGGCCACGACTACGGACACCTCAGATTGTATTTGTACAGGCACAGCTAAAACCAGTGAATGTACAAATTCAACGTATTCAACCAACAGGTCAATCCAAGATAAGTCTTCAGATAGAATTTGACGATATTTCCCCCTAATATACTAAATTAATGCCATACTCGTATTTGAATGACCATTTACTAGATTACCTTTCTCACCTGGAAACAACCAATATAATAGCCACTGATGCTCCACTATCTAAAGAGAAGCCTGGTGTAGGCATTTTTTCTCCTTTTCTCTGTTGGTCCTTTTCTAAATGCTTTCCGGATTACACGCCTATTTTCATAGCAGAATTATTGGCTATTGTTCTAGCACTGCTCAAACTTCCCGCTAACAAATCTCCAGCTGTTGTAGTTATAGATTCCCTGTTGGCATGTGTCTTGCTCTCCATGGCAATGAATACAGCTATCTTAAGTACGTTGCGAAATTTAGTCCCTACAAGTTTACAAAAAATTAATTTGCGGTGGGTTCCTGGCCACCGCGTTTTGTACTTAAATTCAATGGCAGATGTATTAGCCAGAACGTCTTTAAATGGACCTTTGATCCCTGTTTAACGGAGACAGCTTACATCACTGCATCGAGATACAGAAAATTTTGTTTGCAAAATGATGTAAGTAAATTATTCCCTCTCCAGACTTTCAGCATATGAATTTTTGCTGGAATAAACAGTGGTGTTTTTCTCGGCAGTTGGAAGTTACATACACCACACTACGCTGTCACATCCGGCGATTGAATTTTTATTTACATAGAGCTGGTCTGATGATGTACCCTCTATGTCACAATTGTAAGGAAATTGAATCAATAGATTTCTACTTTTTATCATGTAGACGATATTCACATCAGAGAAAGATATTACTCGAAGCTTCACTCTGCGAAATTGGATTAGGGTTAAGTATACCAGTGTTATTATCATTTGGAGCCTCGACACTAGGCTATACTCACAGAAATGTTTGTTCTGCAGTATTTGATTATTTAACTGAAACAAAACGATCGCCCTGCAAATTCTTCTATCTTTATTCCAAATATCAAAACTGCATTAATTTCACCTAAATTGGTTTCTCCTAATTTTTATTAACATTAATTTCTTTTTGCTTGTAGCTTTTCTAACATTCACCTTTCATCATTATCATCATCATCAGCCTGTTTTATGTCCACTGCAGGCCGAAGGCCTCTCCCTGCGATCTCCAATTACCTCTGTCCTGCGTCAACCGGTTCCAATTAGCGCCGGCGAATTTCCTAATTTCATCGCTCCAGTTAGTCTTCTGTCGTCCTTGATTGTGTTTTCCTTCTCTTGGCACCCATTCTGTAACCCTAATGGTCCAACGATTATCTAACCTGCGCATTACATGACCCGCCATGCTCGATTTTATTCTCATTATGTAAATTAGAATATCGTCTACACCCGTTTGCTCTCTGATCCAAACCGCTCTCTTTCTGTCTCTTAACGTTAGGCCTAGTAATCTTCGTTCCATCGCTCTTTGCTCGGTCCTTAACTTGTGCTCAAGCTTCTTTGTCAGTCTCCAAGTCTCTACCCCATATGTCAGTACTGGCAAAATGCACTGATTGTACACCTTCCTTTTCAATGATAATGGTAAGCTTCCAGTCAGGAGCTGGCAATGTCTGCAGTATGCGATCCAACCACTTTTTATTCTTCTGTGAATTTGCTTCTCATGACCAGGGTTACCTGTGATTAATTGACCTAGGTAAACGTACTCCTTCACAGGCTCTAGAGGCCGATGGGCGATCCTCAAATGTTTTTCCTTTGCCAGGCTATTTCTGATTATCTTTGTCTTCTGTATACTAATCTTCAATCTCACTCTTACACTCTCTCTGTTAAGGTCCTCAATCATTTGTTGTAACTCGTCTGCATTGTTGGTGAATAGAACAATGTCATCGGTAAACCAAAGGTTGCTGAGATATTCGTCCTCCATCTTTACTCCTAATCCTTCCCAGTTTAATAGCTTGAATACTTCCTCCAAGCACGCAGTGAATAGCACTGGAGAGATTTTGCCCCCCTGTCTGACCCCTTTCTTTATAGTTATCTTCCTGCTTTTCTTGTGTAGAATTAAGGTAGCTGTAGAACCTCTGTAGATATTTCCCAATGTAATTACGTAAGCGTTCTGCATTCCCTGATTACGCAATCCCGCTATGACAGTTCGTATCTCTACTGAATCAAATGCATTTTCGTAATCTATGAAAGCCATATAAATAGGCTTATTATACTCCGCGGATTTCTAGATAACCTGATTGACGACATGGATGTGGTATATTGTAGAGTACCCCTTCCTGAAGCCAGCCCTTGGTTGACTAAAGTCTAGTGTTGCCCTCATTCTATTGGAGGTTATTTTCGTAAATATTTTATATAATACTGAGAATAAGATAATAGGCCAATTATTTTTCTGTTCTTTAACATCGCCCTTTTTGTGGATTAGTATAACGTTTGGATTCTTCCAGTTTTCGGGGACCCTTGCAGTCGATAGACACTTCGTATAGAGAGCCGCCAGTTTTCCAACCATTATGTCTCCTCCATGTTTGATTAAAACGATTCTTATTCTATCTTCTGCTGCCACTCTTCCTCGTTTCATATATTGCCAGGCCCTTCTGACCTCATCGCTAGTCATAGGAGGAGTTTCTGTATTCGGTTCATTACTGTTTGTAATTGAGGTATCCTGACTCCTCTGGGTACTGTACAGGTCAGTATAGAATTCTTCCGCTGCTTTTACTATATCTTCGAGATTGCTGATGACATAACCCTGATTATCTTTTAGTGCATACATCTAGGTCGTATGCCAGGTTTCTTTCTCACTTATTTCAGGCAGCGTCTATTTTTTACGGCTTCTTCAGTTTTTCTGACGTTATAGTTTCGAATATCACTTATTTTCGCCTTGTTGATCAGTTTTGACAGTTCCGCGAATTCTATCTTATCTCTTGAGTTGGACACTTTCATTTTTTTGTCGTTACTTTATTAGGTCCTTTGTTATTTGGGAGAGCTTGCCTACTGGTTGCCTTGGTGCCTTGCCTCCCACTTCAACTGCTGCCTCTGAAGCCAACCTAGTTACGGTTTCATTCATTAGCTCTACGTCATCATCACCTGTCTTTTCTATGGCTGCATATTTGTTTGCAAGTACCAGCCTGAATTTCTCTTTCTCTCTTCGAATTGAGGTGACTCCTAGCCCTCACTAAACTAGGATCACTGCACTTTACCCTACCTATCACTTCTACATGATGCACTATGCTGGGAGCAGCAGAAAGTATGAAGTCAATTTCATTTCTTGTTTCACTATTAGGGCTTTTTCATGTCCACTTTCTGTTGCTACGATTCCCGAAAAAGGTGTTCCTTATTTGAAGCTCATTCCTTTCTGCGAATTCTATCAGCATCTCTCCTCTAGCGTTCCTATAATCGACGCCGTAGTTGCCAATTGCTTGTTCATCAGCCTGCTTTTCCTCCTCTTTTGCATGATGAGTTTGCATTTTTCTCATCACTACTTCAACATCTTCATAAAACTGATTGATTTCCTCGACATTGTGACCGGATGTTGGAGCGTAGGCTTGTACTACCTTTCATCTATACCTGTTATTTAGTTTGAATACGCCTACTGCTACCCTCTCATTAATGCTGTAGAATTCGTCAATGTTGCCCGCTATATCCTTATGGATTAGGAATCCTACCGCGTATTGCTTCTTATCTCGGAGACGTCTATAACAGAGGACATGTCCGTTATTCAGCAATGTATAAGCCTCATCAGTTCTTCTAATCTCACTAATGCCGATGATATCTCAAACAATGTCGAATATTTCCTAAAAGTGCCCTGCTAATCTAGCCTCACTCGTGAGGGTTCGGGTGTTAAACGTTGCGAGCATCAGTTTACATTTGCGGCCTGTCCAGACCCAGAGATTCTTAGCAGCCTCTGCTGCGTTACAGGTCTGACAGCCACCTTGGTCAGGTGCGCCGCAGCTGCTGGGGACTGATGGTCATTGGGGAATTGAGGGAAGGGCTGGCGGAATACTGCATCAGGGAGGCCAACTCCTGTTCTGGTGAAGGAGTGTCTTTGTTGAAGCTTAGTGGGCCTTCCTAATTTGGTTGTACCTGGAATACTACAGCCCCACTCGCTCTCGCCATCTTCTGCCAGTGACAGGCGTCCCTCCAAGCCTGCAGAGGCTGTGCACAGTGAATCAGAGCGTTTTCCCAGTGAATCGGAACTTGGGAAAGTTTGGAGGGAATTCAAGCGAGAAAGAAATGGGACCAACATGCGGGGGACCGCATGTCAATACGATTTTTTTGTCTCTTCATTAGACTACATGTGACACTGAGTCCACATGATCATAAATGAATCTAACTGGATATCCAAGGGCAGGGTCTGTGGAAACCTATAAGCCTGAGTGAGGACGTGTAAAAAATCCACTTTGTCAACTAGATGAGAAAGTTTACTGCTGTGAGGTGCCAGGAGATCAAGCAAGTTATCCAGCCACCGTATTCTGGGTAGATAATTTTGTGGGATATATAAATATCAGTGGTGGACGCCGATTGGCTAAGCCCGTGCGCAAAACACCCAACACTCCAGTGAGACATCGCGCCTTGGTGGTGCTCCCAGTCGTGCAAAAGTGAAAATATGCCCGAATGTGGTCAACCATGAATGCTGGAAATATGGTCCCAGGCTTCTCCGTGGTGAGGTTCTCAGATACACTCACTTCAAAACATATTTAAGAAAATATAGCTTAAATAGAACATGGTGCTGGGTTAGCTAGTGCATTGCAGACACATTTACTGGCCCAGCAGTAGTTCATTTGTGTTCGCGTGAATCTGAGGGAGCAAAATAAAAAGGAAAGGCGGGGAGTTTAATCGTGGATGAACCTTATTGATTCCTGTCACTCCTAGTGAGTGATTCCGAGCCATCAAGCGAGTAAGGGTTAGTGTGACTTTAGTGAGTATGGGTAAGCCGCAGGCCAAAAATATATTTTGTAAGTGAGCTTGCTTAATATTTTTGTTAGCTAATGAAAATGAACTTTAAAGAAAAAAATTCAGTGGCAATCTAGCGGTAAATATGAGAAATGCATTAGCATTACATCACATCTCTCTGAGGTTCTGGTTCCATGATTGGAATCCTGTTCACCACATTGCAAAGAGTGGTTTAGGAGCTCCTAATTCAGCACGCAGCCTGCTTCTTCCAGTAGCAAAAGTACAACTGTTGTCCGGAGCAGACCGCCCTCAGTCGCACTATATATATATATATATATATATATATATATATATATATATATATATATATATATATATATATATATATTGGATCATGCGTGTGGTATCTGATTGTTTGAACGAGGCGCGTGGGTGCCATCACTCGGGAAAAGCGGAGGAAGGACGAACTGGGCTCGCGCTGTGAATCTAACCTGTCAGCGCTGCAACCGCTGTTGTAAATATCACCTGGAAATAGTTGCTTGTCTTACTGACTCGTCCTTCGCGTAACATTGTGGTAGAGGTGGAACGTTCCCCGTCCTCGCCACGGAGCTCCGAAGCGGCCGCGACGTCGTCTTCTCAGCCATGGTTTCAGATGGAACCACCCCATCGCCACCTACACCTGCGGCGCCAACCACAACGTACGTTACCGTTCCAAGTCTCCGTGATCCTGGGACATTCTCCGCCCAAAATGACGTTGACGTCGACGACTGGCTCAGCATGTATGAGCGTGTCAGCCAAAGCCACCGCTGGGACACTACCATCATGCTTGCCAATGTGATCTTTTATTTAGACGGGACACCGCGTGTCTGGTTTCCCACCCATGAGATCGAGCTCTCCAGCTGGGAAATTTTGAGAGAGCGGCATCGCGACCTATTCATCAACCTGTCAGGTCGCCAACAGGCTGCGCGAAAAGAGCTTGCCACCCGTGTACAGTCGTCGACCGAATCGTATGTCTCCTACATAGGGGAAATGCTCGTGCTTTGTCTGAAAGTCGACGAACACATGACCGAGGTTGACAAGGTGGGACATATCCTAAATGGCATCGCAGACGACGCCTTCGATTTGCTCGTCTATAACGACGTTTCTACCGTCGACGCCATCGTCAAAGAATGCTGCCACTTCAAGGTAGCCAAAAGCTGCCACGTCGTCCTAGAGTTTTCCCGGCTCCCAAACACCCTGCCACGTCCTCTTGCTCCGCTCTTACCGCCACACGACCATTTCAAGAAAATGTCATACGTATCGGTCGCCGTGAGATTGAAGCGTCGAGTCCGTCCCCTTTTCATTCCCGACCCCCTGACGGTACCTTTGACCAAGCGGTCCCCACTATTCCCGTTATTCAAGCTGTTGTGCGGCAATAAGTTGCAAACCTTGGCATCCCCACCGCCTGTTCTGCCTCGCGACCTGATTCGGCCCCCATTCCCATGTCCACAACCTGTAATGACCAATATTTCGATCCCAGACCACGCAGGCCTGCTGAATGGCGAACTCGAGACGACAAATCGATCTGCTTCTGCTGCCACCGCATTGGTCATGTATCCCGCCGCTGCCGCACCACCTGGACACACTGGAGCCCATTCCCTGCTCCTCGCCAATACGCCGACGTCCGCCGTTATTCACCTCGCCGTCTGTACCCTACTTCTGATGCCCCTGAGAGCCGCTCCTCCGTGCGACTGCTGTCGCTTCAACGCCGTCGCTCCCTTCACCCAAACCTCACCGCTTTTCCTCGCCAAAGTGACAGACAGAAAACTAGGCCATGCAACTCTTGGAGGTAGCGCTGCGTCACGTTCGTCCTGTCCAAATCCTCCGTTGACGCTCCTCATCAACACGAACCTATTTGAAGTGGACGTAGATGGTGTTCTGTAGACGGCATTAACGGATACTGGAGCCGAAGTATCCATAATGAGCGCTAACCTATGTCTTCGCCTCAAAAAAGTTATGCCTTCCATCACTCGAGCCCTAGGCGTCGCCAATGGCGCCACTGTTGCCTTGAGGGGTATGTGCACTGCTTGCATAGGAATTGCTGGCCGCCAAGTTCCAGTCCTGTTCACCGTGTTGACCAGTCGCCCTCATGACCTAATTTCTGACGACGCATTCTGCCGTCATTGACTGTTCCACCGGTACGCTGTGCCTCGAGCTACCTCTTCTTTCAGACGTTTGCCCCCATCAACCGAACACCCTCTGCGTTTGTGCCATCACTCGAGAACAAAGGAGGAAGAACGAACTGGGCTCGCGCTGTGAATCTAACGGGTCAGCGCTTCAACCGCTGTTGCACACATAACCAGTAAATAGCTGCTCGTCTTACTGACTAGTCCTTCGTGTAACAATATATATATGGTTTAGGGATGTGGAAATGTTCGAAACTTCCGATTAAGGAATATGAATAGTGTACTAGTCATAACTGCGAATATTTTTCGAATTCTTTTCAAATATTTTAGAACGTCAACTGCTCCCAAGTAAACATAATATTGCAGCAAAAGTACGGTAACTTTTCAGTCCTGCGGGCACAGTATAGACATGAACGTGAGAACATGCGTAGTGGAGCAGGCTACGTCACTTAGGCAGCCATACTTTACAGGCTGTACAGTGATCATTCGCACTTTCTGAAGAGTCCTGTGCATGCGAAGGAACTACTTGTTTGCTCCAAATGCTCCATTTCTGCTTTCAAATTAACAATGCTTCATAACGTGATATGCTATGACAGAAACCTGCTAACTTTAAGAATACTGGGTTGTGAACATCATCTAATATCAATCTTGATAATGGCTGTTCATTATGCAAAACATATTCAAAACCTACTAGACATTCCATTGCATTAGAGTTGCGTCTGGCACTATTCGCACACCGCTGAATATATATATATATATATATATATATATATATATATATATATATATATATATATATATATATATATATATATATATATATATATATATATATATATATAAATATATATATATATATATATATATATATATATGTATGTGTGTGTGTGTGTGTGTGTGTGTGTGCATCTCCACCATATGACCGGCTTCCCACCCATACTTTTTCCCCACTTTAACTCTCCTAATGCTAACGCATAAAAAAAGAAAGACTGCCAGCTATGGTCGCCGTTACGAGTAATTCGTTACACAGGGTGACGACGCACCCAGAGCTCCACCGACGCAGCGTCCGCGGTGAAGCGAGTGTTCGGGCTGCGGCTCGACGCAGAAAGCCGGATGACCGGCGCACTCGAGGTACGACGCATTGACGACTTTGTCGCGTGCTTCGGCGTCCGTAAACCTGAGCAACCAGATGTGATCGCAATCGTACGGCCCCCTAATGTTTAGACGTGCAAGATCCACGAGGTGTTCGATACCGGCTAGCACCGACGTGGCGTCGTGCGGCTTCTCCACGTGGCTCAGGAACAACAGATCCATGAGGGACCAGTCCCTGCACGTCCACAGGTCGGACATTCCCCTTTAAGTTAGTCTGACTGCTCGCTCACATACTACACATACTAATCTAGTTATTGCATCTTTTTTTTTGTTTCTTTTACTTTGCGTGTATCGTCTTCAAAAAAAAATTTCCTTTAGCTACCTCCTGCCGCCCGATCTTTGGCGTATCCCCCTTAGTGGGTGCGATCCATGACAGAGATTCATCATCATCGTCATCATCATCAAGCCAGAAGATCAGCACACTAGGAAGCACTGTCGCCATCGCGTGTCGCGCGGCCTGTTCACCGATCTAGCTGAGCGATCGTTGCTGCCGCTATATTTCTGGGTGACGCTTGACGAGTCCAATAAACCTTGTCCCAAGTTTAACATCTTCGTGGTAACACACACACAAAAAAGTTCCAAGTTGCATTAAGAATACTTCTGGCTATTTGTCGGCCGTCTTCGCAAGGGAAATGTAACAGATCTTCTCAAGCAAGAGCAAATATGCAAGTTCTCTGCTAGCTTAGACGTTGTGACACAGCAGTAAAACGTTTGGGCCACTGTTAGAAGAGCCCTTGTAGAATACTAGGGAGTTTTAGAATAGGGGCCCCTATAGTTTGGGGCCCCAAAGAGCTTTGCGGGTGTTAACGTTGGGGCACGTAGGAGTGAAGAGTTTTAGAATAGGGTTTTACGTTTGCGGATAGCGTCTTGCGTTGACAGCGCCACTACGGCGTCAAAGAAAAGCTATTAGAAATAATTAAATAAAATATACCATTTTATGATAGGAATAATAATTTTGGCTTTCGTGTATTCGCATTTAATTACAATTTAGAGGCTATTCTGTAAGTAGCAAACAATTAGTTACGTTTAGTTTTGAGCAAACCAACTTTACTAGCCTTCACCAGCCAAGCTTAGCCGTGTTAGGCCTACGAGCCATAAAATCCACAATCGAATTCGAAATCCGCGGCGTCTAATGAGTCAATCTTCATAACACACGCTAGTTGAGAGAAAGCGATAACCGCAGTCACTTCTCCTAGCTTGCGAACTTCACGCGTTACCGCGAATCGAACCCAGTTTGGTGCTAGGTCAGAGCCGTCGCTTCGATGGGTGCCGCCATGTTTGTTGACGCAAAGCTTTTGGGAACGCTATTTGAGCTCCCGCTAAATCGGTGAAATAGCGTTCCCAACGCAAAACCCAAACGCAGTTTGCGTCTCGCGCATGCGCAGTGGCTTCGACGCTATTTCTTTGGGGCCCCAAAACGTTTGGGGCCCCTATTCTAAAACTCTCTACTATCTGTCATTAGCTCCCTTAAATAAGCATGATTGTTTGGTGTCATTCTGTCCCCAAAACTTGACTCCAGCAAATTCCCTACAAAGGGTGTCACAATCTCCTCTGTCTTCACGCTTCCTTCTTCCTTCACTACTTCAGAAACAAATAAAATCAAGTCGCGCTCTCCTACGTCGACACAGAGACAAAGTCACAGAAAGGCTGGCAGTTACGGAAGCCATGAAAGCTGGAATACCCCGTGCAGGAATTGTGCACCTAATAGCCGCCTAGTCACCTCTATGGCTTCACGCGTCGTTGTATTAAACATTATACTGTATCGCTTACTTGTAGGAAGCATCCTTTTTTTTCACGGCCACTTTTGATATATTGCCTTACCGTTCCATACCACCGCGGTCACAAATATTCGCTAATAGCGACTATCTTGCTGATTCCTTCGACGGAATCGAATTGTAATGGTTAGTCAGTGAATAGCAATCGACTAACATATGGCTCAAGACCTCTCATCTCCGGCAAACACATTTACAGTCTCCAGCGACCTTTTATTGAACTGGCGGCAACTGCGTACCGAAGGACATGGTTTTTCCCATACACGCTTTTTGGCAAGCCATTAGGGACTCGAACTGGTTGTTGCCAACGAGGCAGCGCCGGGCCAAGGTCACTCCAGAGGCGTTCACACACCTCGCACTGCCTTTCGCTTGCATATCCGCAAAGAATGGATACCGCAGCAGTTCCAGTCTGCATTTTCCAGACGACGGAACTTCGCAGCCTGCGGAGCTCGAGTTGGATGTCCCGTTGTGCACCACACACAGGCGTAAGCACTGGTCGAACGTCCCGAAAACTCCGCACTGGCCTGATGGATAGTGGCCATCGGGGAACGTCCACTTTGTGCATGTTGTTCCGTTGAAGTACCACAGCGGCTCCACGAAGTCTTGCCTGCGTCAACGAGAGTTGCGACAGTATGCGGTCAGTATCGTCTGCCCACGGCTAAGTAGATAAGGCCTATAAAGAAGCTAGGGGCTAAGTCCTAGAAGTTGTGGAAAACTCTTTTCGAACTGTGCTTAACGAACGTTTTATTTCACTATGTTTGCCTCGGCATGTGAGCACACATTATGCCCAAGTCACTGAATTTACCGTCGGTCGCGTATTACAAGCGATCTGAAAACACGGTCATCTAGGGGCTCTCAAACACGCCGAGTGATTGTAAGAGGCCCCCACGAACCTTCTTGGCATTTAAGGGCTGCCAAACAAGCAGATTCCCGAAGATGCTACAATGTCAGGCGTACCCGCGGTGGAGGTGAAGCAAGCATTAGGCACTTCCCAGACATTGGCCGATCTCAAAGATAGTGCATTGCCGGGCCGACCCGCGGCGGAAGTGAAGCAGGCGCTAAAGTACAACTCCAGCGATTTTTCAATGTGATCGAATGTCGATGAAATTTGCTGGGTACGTTTCTTTGAACACTTCCGTGATGTCCGCAAATAAGCAGGTTTGAGAGTGGCACAGATTTTTCACAAATGAATTTAATTAATTGCCTCGAACACCCCACCTCACCGCTTCCTCAGTTACATGCCGCATACTGTATGACGTTAAGAGTGTTACATGCATAATATGCCGGAATCATGCAGACCAGAGTGACGAGAGCGTCGAGAAGTCAATGATCGTGAGCTGGTGCATGGCGTGAGAAGTTGCTGTCGGTAAAACTTGCGTTCCCTGTAGACGGGCATGCAATCAGAGGACAGTGGTGTTGCGTTGTTGGCTGCACGAACCCCAGCCCTCGTCATCCGCACCCACAGTTTGAGCCGATGCCGATCGCGTTCAGCCGTGGTTAATTCTACATGTCACAGTCGCGTACTTCGCGTGTCTACCACTGGTGGACCTGAGCTACTGACCTGAAGCTAATTAAGCTATCAAGATGGCAAAAACTCAATCTGTAGTTCAGTTTTGACCATTCCCATCTGCAAGATACCATTCCTCATTTCGTACAGTGCACAGAGAAAAAGCAAGAAGCGACGACACGGAGCAGTATCGACATCGGTACGCTGCCGTTTTCGACGGAAAGCTGCCTGCCGCACTCACCAGCACTTCCCTAAAGTAAATGCGACTACGAACACGGGTTTATTTTCAGGTATTGTCGTGCAGACTCGTTATTCAGCTTCCGAGGTGCACTGCTTGCCTCGTATCCGAAATGGGCAGCAAGCGTAGGCCCCTTGGATACAGCAGCGTGAACAACCCCCTCGTTCAGCTGCTAACGGTGTCCATACTGGCATCAGCATTTCAATGATAAAACTACGCGTTCTCTAAATGAAAGCTCTGTGTCTAAATTACGGAACATATTGTGTACCTGAAGAGAATACTAAGAAGGATAAGTAGGCAGCATAACAATGCTCTCGCACTGCGGATTCCCGCTTGTTTTTCTCGAAGGTGTGCGGTCACTCATATCAGCGCAATTCAGCGTGACGCAACGGTGTTTACACGCACAAAATCTGTGTTTTTTATTTGTTCTCACAATAATTGATGTCAACGATGAGCGGCCAGCATTATGTATCTCAAGCGAACGTCGAGTGGTCGCTATACCTGCCAATGTAAACAAATGCACCGGTCAGTGCTTTGGACTGTCGGCGGCGTTCCTGCAGGATACAAAAGCGGGAAGTCGCACACGACATCTTAGAGTCAGCATGTGAAGCGCGTCCCTGAGGAGGGGCATAACACCTAAGATAGCAGGCAGCACGTATAAAATCAGTGCTTAGGGCTATCCTTGATGTTATCTTGCAGCACGATATGTAGCGCATGGGCACTGGCTCTCGTGGTGGCGGTAGGATGTGAAAAGTGATTCGTGGCTATTGAATGCGTCAGAATCACAACTGTCAATATTTGACAGATCCGAAAAGCTGGTGCAGCTCACATTGTCGCCCGAAGATCCGGCGCGGTCACGATTCAGCCGAGTGTCTGCTCTTCGCTGGTTTCGGTCGCCCAGCGGGTGAGACCGGCATGCTTTGCGCGCCTTCACCGCTGTGGACACCCGTGACGTCACACGAAGAGTTTCTCTCAGCTGCTTGAATAAGCCTCGGTTTTGTTTTTGCGCTTTTTTGCTTATTCAAAACTATGTCCAAATTTTCAGATCAATTCTACTACCAGACGCGTGACAGGGGGGGGGGGGGGGGAGTCTCGGGAACCCAGGCAATTACTCAAGCGGAGCCCTTCCCCCAAAATTAAGTGGGATACCCCCCCGCCCTCCCAATCCGCCCACGCCACCACTCCTAACGTACATTCCTAAAGCACCAACAAATCAATCTATTAGGCGACTAACATTTTGCTGCCTTTCACAGCGAAAGCAGTATATAAATAACTTCCATAGTTTTTGCGGCCCTCCGTCCGTCACCAGAAAAAATGATCATGTGGGCCAATCCTGGTGATAGTGCAGAAAGGGTCAAAGCTCAATAGCGTATGCTCCTGTAGGCTTGGGAACATGTAACGCGTCATTCGCGATCTTCGGGATCGACCCAGGTATCAGGGAGTGCTTAACGCCTGCTTCACCTTCGCCGGGGGTCGGCCCGGTGTTGCACTATCTTCAGGCCGACCCGCGGCGGAGGTAAAACACTTTGCTTTTCGTTTGAGAGCTTTCACTGCCATCAGCTTTCGCTACCATTATGTCTTCACAGAGTTGAATGGTTATCAACATTTTCACTCCTTTTGGATGGCGGTAGTTATCAACATCTGTGGTGTGAAGACCAGTTTTCTCATCAATTCGGCGCCTACGCGATTAACTCAAGATGAGTTCAGTTGTCCCCATTATTGTAGCAGGCACGGCGTAGTTTATTATTTTAAGTTTTTTAAGTTTAAGTATTATTTTATATTATTTATGATGCCCAACACAATTTCTACATCGCCATCTATTTACCGATCACGCGCATCGCTGTTCCTTCGTTAGTTCAGCCTTCTTTGTTTACACTCATCCAGGGACCAGGAAAGGGATTAAGTTCGTAGAAAGCTGGTCTGTATGCTCGTGGAACGAGATGTGGCTGGAGAAAGCGCCATTTGAATTTAACTTTTCCTTTTCCTTCATTATTCCCTCGAGTGACGGCTCGCCGCTACGCTGGAAGATCCTCGGAACCATATACCCGCGGTATGGGTTAGATCAGGTGGAAAATAGAATAATGCGAAACTGCGCGCCCATCATCAGACCCTGCAATAACCGTTAAACCCATAAGCAGTATGACTGTCACCCGTTACCTCGTCTGGCGTTTTCCTAATTGTACAGCACGTTTCGTGCAAAATAGGCAACTGGAAACAAGAATCGCAAGGAGTTGAGAAACTAAGCGATCTACTAAAGGAGAGAGCCAAGGCAACAGCCAAACAGGAATGAAAAACGATAATTGACAAATTTAACCGTTGTTTGTGAAAATATTTATGGATCAACATCTTTTTATTTAGAAAGGAAATAGAGAAAACGGCGCCGGAAGCAGAGAATAATTCCATGTGTTTTGAACGACGCTTCTACAGTTATCAGTCGAGCCGCCTGACGTAGCCATTTCTCTGCTGTGCTAATGTGGGTGTTTTTCTAACCTTCCGCAGTGGCCGCAGTACGTCTAGAACCGCGGCGGCCTGTGCTCTATACGCGGTTGTACGGGACTGATGACTATGCATCGTTACGCAACTTCCCAAATAATAACACGAGTCGGTTTGGGCACTTGGTAGAGCAGTTAACGAGTGATCCAAAAGAACCTGTAATTGTTCTGCAAATATATATTTCTCTATAATTCTTCCAGAGCTAACTCAAAAAACGCTACTGTAAATCTTTATTTTACACTTTAGCTTGTTTACTTGTTCTTGGCAGTGTTCTGCCTGCGCATCTTTCATGAGCGAGTCCACTGGATGTGGTTTTTTGTTTGCCAAGTAATGAAGAGGTGTATCTCACTGGGCATACCTGTGAGATGCACGTTATTTCAATTCTCTTTTGCGGGTTTACGCATCTTTATGGCGAGTTGTCGGCATTTGTCACATTTGTACTAGCAAAGGTACCTCCCCCCACTCATTTGCATAGAACAGTTACCTTGGGTTGAGCACCCCACGAAAAAAAAAAAATCCTGGGTACGTGCCTGCAGAAACCTAGACATTCCGTTAAATTGAAGTGGTAAAAAAATAGCCGGAGCTTGCCTTTAAGCACTCCCCGTACGTGGGCTGATACTGAAGATAGTGCCTTGCCGGGTCGACCCGCGGCGCAAGTGCAGTTCGCCATTGAGGGGCCCACATGCACAGCTTCGCTGGTCATCCTTCCTCACAGAGTGGAAGAGCACTGAGGTTTTTATTTCTACTCTTTTTTCGTCTGTTATCGAACATTTCTGAAAAATTCTTGTAGTATAATCGACACAGGAGCGGCGCTTTAAAATATGCAGGCATTTTTTCACTGGGCTTGGTGAAAAGCTTTTTAAGGTAACCTCACGCTTGATTTGTTGGCTATGTCTTAGTGGATTGCCGATGCCAACTCCGTCCTTCAACGTTGCACATATCTCGCCTCAGGCTGCGTAGCTTGTTCGCGGCATTGATCAAATAATTATTTACACGCTCTGCGAACTCGACCAGTTCTGTTCATGAGCAAAATACAGAGGCTTCGGGCGCGCAGTAGGTATCACGAAAGAGCCATGGTGGTGAAGCTGGTCGCGTGGTATCCCGAACTGCACCTGACGCACGTGCCTGTCGCCTTGGCGCAATGATCGGAGGCTGAAGCGCGGCTCCGAGACCGTGGCACGCATCGGTCAGTGGGCCCCTTCCACTGGCCTTCACTGCGAGTTTCTCCACATTCGGCAGAGGCAAAGGCTGGTCCTCCTTTTGCATCTCTATTAAGTCTTCCGAGGGAAAGCAGACCGCCCTTCCCGCGTTCTTCGCTCTCTTATCCTACTGAGTGCTGAAGACAGCTTAGATATATTAAGGTCCCGCTTTCATGGTCACTTTGCTGTTGTCACACAGACGCTCGCGTTCACTGAGAAAGTGCTCGCGTCCCACACACAACCGATCGCCTTAGACACAGACATTGCAGGATCATCTGGTAACACTGTGCGCAATCACAAGGTATTTATTTATTTATTTATTTATTTATTTATTTATTTATTACCAGCATCGCTCATGCGAGCACTACAGCAAGGTGGATTATATTGTGACGAACTAAACAAACGATCACATACATAGAGCGCGATAAAACGCATCATTGTTTTGTTTTCTTCAGTATTAATTTCAAATTTCTTTCGATATTAACAATCTCAGGCGAAAGAGCATTCCACTCTCTGATAGATCGAACAAAGAAGGAATACCTGAAGACGTTGCCCCTGAAAGGGAACACGCGGACTTTCAGTGCATGGTCGTGTCTCATTGACGCATAATTAGGCGACTAGTGTGCTTATCTCTCAATCCCTGTTTTTGAGTAATAAACAGCGTGACAAAAATTCAACCTCAAAAAATTAAATTATGGGGTTTTACGTGCACAAACCACTTTCTGATTATGAGGCACGCCGTAGTGGAGGACTCCGGAAATTTAGACCACCTGGGGTTCTTTAACGTGCACCTAAATCTAAGTACACGAGTGTTTTCGTATTTCGCCCCCATTGAAATGCGGCCGCCATGGCCGGGATTCGATCCCGCGACCTCGTGCTCAGCAGCCCAACACCATAGCCACTGAGAAACCACGGCGGGTTAAAAAATTCAACCTCAGATTTTTCGTCGGTCTTTTAATGCTTGCCACGATCATTTAATTTTACTTTCTGCCATGCTTAATTTCTTTTGTTTATTAAGAACAAACCTAGCTGCCCTATTCTGCACTCTTTGAAGCGGTTCCGTGAGATCAGCCGTGTACCGATCCCAACAGATAGAGCCATAATCAAGTAAACGATGAACATAGGTGAAATACAATTGCTGTTTTAATTTATCCAGTAGCTGACTGAAATCACGGCGCAGGAATCCGAATGAACCTTTTGCCTTATTCTTAATATGAGTATTGTGCCTGTTCCATCTTAAGTCAGACGTCAATAAAATTCCTAAATATTTGTATTCGTCAACCTTTTTTAATCCCACACTACTCAAGGTATAAGTACATGACTGACGTGCCCGCTTCCTTGTAAAAGTGACGTGAACACATTTTTGAACATTTAGCGACATTCCCCACGTATTGCACCATTTACTATGTCTAAATCAGTCTCTAAGTTGCAGCGGTGGCGTAAAGGTAGAACACCCGCCTCGCGTGCAAGAGGTCCGTGGTTCGAATCCCAGTGCCGGCAATTTTCCATAGGATTAAAAAAAAATCCGCGTGTTGATAAAATTGCACAAACAGGCATGGAGTGTGGCCTGATCCCGGTGACCAGAACCGGTAACGTACTCCCTCACCAGAGCAGGATTGGCCACCCTGGTGCAGTACTTGGCCAGAACCTCCTATATGAACAACACAATCAAACCCCGGCCCTCAGTCCCCAGCAGCTATGAAGCAACTGACCACGGCGGCGGTCAGACCTGCGACGCAGCAGAGGGTGCTAAGAATCACTGGCTCCGGACAGGCCGCCATTCGAATATGAACCTGGCAGCGTTTAACGCTAGAACGTTAACTAGTGAGGCGAGTCTAGCAGTGCTATTGGAAGAATTAGAGGGCGGTAAATGGGATATAATAGGGCTCAGTGAAGTTAGGAGGCCAAAAGAGGCATATACGGTGCTAAAAAGCGGGCACGTCCTGTGCTACCGGGGCTTAGCGGAGAGAAGAGAACTAGGCGTCGGATTCCTGATTAATAAGAATATAGCTGGTAACATACAGGAATTCTATAGCATTAACGAGAGGGTGGCAGGTCTTGTTGTGAAACTTAATGAGAGGTACATAATGAAGATTGTACAGGTCTACGCCCCTACATCCAGTCATGATGACCAGGAAGTCGAAATCTTCTATGAAGACGTGGAATCGGCGATGGGTACAGTGAAAACTAAATACACTTTACTAATGGGCGACTTTAATGCCAAGGTAAGCAAGAAGCAGGCTGGAGACAAGGCAGTGGGGGAATATAGCATAGGCACTAGGAATATCAGGGGAGAGTTATTAGTAGAGTTTGCGGAACAGAATAATATGAGGATAATGAATACCTTCTTCCGCAAGCGGGATAGCCGAAAGTGGACGTGGAGGAGCCCGAACGGCGATACTAAAAATGAAATAGACTTCATACTCTGCGCTAACCCTAGAATCATACAAAATGTGGACGTGCTCGGCAAGGTGCGCTGCAGTGACCACAGGATGGTAAGAACTCGAATTAGCCTAGACCTGAGAAGGGAACAGAAGAAACTGGTACATAAGAAGCCGATCAATGAGTTAGAGGTAAGAGGGAAAATAGAGGAATTCCAGATCAAGCTACAGAACAGGTATTCGGCTTTAGCTCAGGAAGAGGACCTTAGTGTTGAAGCAATGAACGACAATCTTGTGGGCATCATTAAGGAGTGTGCAATGGAAGTCGGTGGTAACTCCGTTAGGCAGGATACGAGTAAACTATCGCAGGAAACGAAAGATGTGATCAAGAAACGACAATGTATGAAAGCCTCTAGCCCTACAGCTAGAATAGAACTGGCAGAACTTTCGAAGTTAATCAACAAGCGTAAGACAGCTGACATAAGGAAGTATAATATGGATAGAATTGAACATGCTCTCAGGAACGGAGGAAGCCTAAATATAGTGAACAAGAAACTAGGAATTGACAAGAATCAGATGTATGCGTTAAGAGACAAAGCCGGCAATATCATTACTAGTATGGATGAGATAGTTCAAGTGGCTGAGGAGTTCTATAGAGATTTATACAGTACCAGTGGCACCCACGACGGTAATGGAAGAGAAAATAGTCTAGAGGAATTCGAAATCCCACAGGTAACGCCGGAAGAAGTAAAGAAAGCCTTGGGAGATATGCAAAGGGGGAAGGCAGCTGGGGAGGATGAGGTAACAGCAGATTTGTTGAAGGATGGTAGGCAGATTGTTCTAGAGAAACTGGCCACCCTGTATACGCAATGCCTCATGACGTCGAGCGTACCGGAATCTTGAAAAAACGCTAACATAATCCTAATCCATAAGAAAGGGGACGCCAAAGACTTGAAAAATTATAGACCGATCAGCTTACTGTCCGTTGCCTACAAAGTATTTACTAAGGTAACCGCAAATATAATCAGGAACACCTTAGACTTCTGTCAAGCAAAGGACCACGCAGGATTCCGTAAAGGCTACTCAACAATAGATCATATTCACACTATCAATCAGGTGATAGAGAAATGTGCGGAATCTAACCAACCCCTATATATAGCTTTCATTGATTACGAGAAAGCATTTGATTCAGTCGAAACCTCAGCAGTCATGGAGGCATTACGGAATCAGGGTGTAGACGAGCCGTATGTAAAAATACTGAAAGATATCTATGGCGGCTCCACAGCCACCGTAGTCCTCCATAAAGAAAGCAACAAAATCCCAATAAAGAAAGGCGTCAGGCAGGGAGATACGATCTCTCCAATGCTATTCACAGCGTGTTTACAGGAGGTATTCAGAGAGCTGGATTGGGAAGAAATGGGGATAAAAGTTAATGGAGAATACCTCAGTAACTTGCGATTCGCTGATGATATTGCCTTGCTTAGTAACTCAGGGGACCAACTGTAATGCATGCTCACTGACCTGGAGAGGCAAAGCAGAGGAGTGGGTCTAAAAATTAATCTGCAGAAAACTAAAGTAATGTTTAACAGTGTCGGAAGAGAACGGCAATTTACAATAGGCAACGAAGCACTGGAAGTCGTAAGAGAATACATCTACTTAGGGCAGGTAGTGACTGCGGATCCGGATTATGAGACGGAAATAATCAGAAGAATAAGAGTGGGCTGGGGTGCGTTTGGCAGGCATTCTCAGATCATGAACAGCAGGTTGCCATTATCCCTCAAGAGAAAAGTATAATAGCTGTGTCTTACCATTACACACCTACGGGGTAGAAACCTGGAGGCTTACAAAAAGGGTTCCACTCAAATTGTGGACAACGCAACGAGCTGTGGAAAGAAGAATGATAGGATGTAACGTTAAGGGATAAGAAAAGAGCAGATTGGGTGAGGGAACAAACGCGAGGTAATGACATCTTAGTTGAAATCAAGAAAAAGAAATGAGCATGGGCAGGACATGTAATGAGGAGGGAAGATAACCGATGGTCATTAAGGGTTACGGACTGGATTCCAAGGGAAGGGAAGCGTAGCAGGGGGCGGCAGAAAGTTAGGTGGGCGGATGAGATTAAGAAGTTTGCAGGGACGGCATGGCCAGAATTAGTACATGACCGGGGTTGTTGGAGAAATATGGGAGAGGCCTTTGCCCTGCAGTGGGCGTAACCAGGCTGGTGATGATGATGATGATGATGACGAAATCAGTCTCTAATGATGAAATGTCACTTGAGTTACCTCTGACGCTATCGGGGAACGTCCACTTTGTGCATGTTGTTCCGTTGAAGTACCACAGTTTGTCTTTAAACAGCTACCATAACTGTTCAATGCTCAATTCATCAACTAATACATCAAAGGTAGGAAAATATGACTCAAACGCCAGAATTATAGCACCAAAATCAACCCTCTTATACACGTAAATCTTTCTGGGTTCCTTTTTCTGCAAGGACACATATTGAACGCTTATATCAGCAGTAAAAACACGATGGTCACTTAAGCCGGTAAGCACATTCACATTCGTGAGAATGTTCGGAACATTACATAAGAGCAAATCAAGCCTATGACCCGTGTCATCGCTCAGTGATGCATCACGAATGTACCGTTGGAACGTAAAATCACAGACAAGATCCAAAAATGCAGAACACACGTGGCCAGTGACCGACGCTACGGGATCAGCACACAACCAGTCTATATGCGCAAGATTGAAATCTCCCCCTAGTATTATGATAACGCTTTCAAGCATATCCAGGAAAGCAGACAGCTGAACAAACTGGTCGCATGATGATCCGGGAGGACGGCAGTATGATCAAATAACTAAACTATTCCAATTAGATAGCCCCACCTTGCAAAAAAAAAACAGGCTGAAAATCAGCGGTAGAACATTCCAGCGGCCCCCACCATAAGCTTGAGCTAACAAGAATAAATACCCTTCCCCCTTTTGCTCCTCGATCACGTCTGAAACAATAATAGCCATATGGAAAAACTTCCGAATTTAAGACGCATGACTCGGTGTAAATAACTATTGACTAGAAAATATACTAGATCATCTAGCATTGATCACACTGATCACACTGACAGGGTCAGATCACACTGACTCCCACAGTGTATGGGATCCGCGTAATGTTTTGGACTCAGTGCGGTCGGTTTTTGGCGGCACCTTCAGGGGTGGCTTTAGACGACTACAGTGGACAGACTGGCCTCCCCGTCAGTATTTTCTGGTACCGCATGAACATCACTTGCCATTTCAGGGTTGTAACATGCAGCTTACTTCACGCACAGACAGCTCAGCTCTACTTGGTGTATATGTATATTCAGCCAGTTGCTGTTGAAGGTGATAAACTTAATTATTAGTTATGGGGAATTGCGGCAAGCAAGCAGCTATCCCCGAAAGAGAAACCTAATGGTGTCAATTAAGTTCCTCCAAAAGCAAGTGCCCTCGCATAAAGTATAAATTTAACACAAAATGTATTTTGACTGAATTCTTATGAAACTTTTCAGCGATCTAAGTAAAATTATGACTGACAGCATTAGCTAATGGAGTAAATCGCACCGATACCAGAACATCTTTTTCACTAAACGCAGGAAAGCCAGCAACCACGTTTATAACCAGAGTTAACGCGCCCATGATCCGTCATGTGACCCTAAAACACGAACGCGTTAGCAATAATAAACGTTGCAGAACTACAGGAGTTTACTGCCACTCTGCAGCAGTGCCTGTAACAGTACTGTGTGGTGCCTGAAATGCTGGTTTCCTTGAAAGGAAGCATTCAGTACTTCTTTGAATGCATGGTTATCACTGTTACACTACCACAACGTTTGACATCTATTCCTAGTCTTCGCACCTCTATTAAATAGCGTTAATCGGCAACTGACCGCGGCTCGTTTTGTTTCTATTCCATCTCCCTGACAAATTCTGTTTTGTAGAGCTTTCGTCGGGTGTAAACAACTAAAGGGAAAAAAAGCTACACGCTTCCATCTCGGCCTGCGTTTACTCACCTGGAACATGGCATGAAAAGCACGCTCTCGAAGCACATGTCCGAGACACGGCCGGGCTGCAGGCAGTTGTCGCGACACCGTTCCCAGCTGCTGAACCGGTTGATGCCGCGGTTGCAGAGCTGAGCGCCAGATTTCGTGGTCGGCACACATGCCATCTGTTCCGGATCGTAGTGGAACCTGTTCGCCGTGGGTCTAGTGCAGTACGTGTAGTAATACTGATTGCAACCATGCCTTGCCTGCAAAGTAAAATAAAGGCATGAAGTGTTCTGCTTAAAAAAGTGGCCGACGGTGCAGCTCTTTTGGGGCCTATGCTATTAAGTACATACTATTATATAATATTACTACGTGGGCTGTTTCTACAAAAAATCGCAGCCTAAGAGTGCTTGACAAAGATGTAAGCTGGGAGCGCACCGAATAAAACTATTTATATGGCGATTCTTAAAAAAAGGAATTTCAGACTCCGCATCCGGAGTGCTTTACCACGAGGACAGCAGTACCTGGCAGCACCGCCGTCTTTGTTGCATCACAAATAATAGCGCTATATTCTCTGCGATGCCCGCAATGTCGTATTCACCCACTACTGTAGCACTGGCCAAGCTCTATAGGAAACACATGTGCGGAGACCTAGGAGGAAAGAAACTACTAGGAGACAGCACCGTGCGACATTATTGAATCCAAACGTGTTGGCCCAGCACGTGACCGTCACGTCAGAGCGCCCGGTAAGCTTTACTGCTCCCTTTCTGCAGGCAGGCCTACGGCAGGGAAGCCGAACAAGCGCGCATCGGTTAAAAACTACCGGGAAACCAAAGATTCCCGGCGAATACGTTGAGGTCTCGGAGATCGCGAGTCGGGCCGATACTGCGACCTAAAAAGCGAAGTAGAGCGCGGAGAGTTGGATTGCCAAGACTGGTTGCGTGAGCTAACGGTCTCTCCTAGTTTGATAACTCCATGGCGAATATCATCACTTACAGAGTCAGCGTGGCAAGCCCTGGCGCGATATAGCTACGATTCCACATCTCAGTGGTCAACACGTTTGTCTCCCAAGTAAACATTGCAAACGGGAGATGAATTAGATCCTCGGTACCTGTGGCGGGTGAAGTTTCGTTTTCCTTCGCCATTTTACGGGGGGGGGGGGGGAGGCTAAAGATGATAAAGAGGAGCTGCTAGGCTCAACGACGAACACACCGACGACAATGACGTGATGACCATGGCGTAACGGATACAGCAAGTTCAGTTTATATATTTTCTTTGCTGTCGCACTGTGAAATGTCCTAAATGAAGGTGTTCCGAAAAAGTACACCCGCGCTTTTGACCGCAACGCGCTCGGCTAGCCCATTTCTGCCTGGCAGAAGAGCTATCTCTCCTTTTTCAATCTCCTTAGTACCGGAAGTCGCGTATCAGTGCCATGTTTGGTTAGGAGCCTACATGATAACATTAACAGGTACACAACGCCAGAGAATCCACTTTCTGCTGCTCTTATCCTCGTGCCCGGCTAGTTTTCTGTGTCCTTGCTTCAGCGTAATATCGCCCAACTTATGCTAATATTTTTCCCTACGGCGATGCACGCATGTCCAGAAATGCTGAACATGATGATGATGACGATGCGCCCAAAACGTCTAGCGCTCTTTCTCATTTTTCTACTTAACTGGCAACGCTGCGGAAGCTGCGCAAATAGTGCGGTCATAGATGTATCACTCACTGCACGTGCTTTGCAGCGTATGTTGTTACTAGTCAGCAATGCATCCTATGGGATAAATACTTTTATATTACAACTACAACCTATGAGAAAAACGAGAACAAGGTGAAAGCAGGAGCCAACGTTCCGACAAGTGGACTTGTCTTCTTCAAGCGACATATGCTTTCCTCGCCACAGTATATATAGGTGGAGTTCTTCTAAAGGGGAGAGGGCGTGAGGCGGGTGGGTGCGGCAGCGAGCGAAGGTGGGTTAGCGTGTGGAATTGAGAATAGAGGAGTGCTGTGCACCAGGCCAGGGACACGGCCGTCTGTCAATCACGTGTCTACGCCCGTGTGTCAGCCGGCGTGTCAACGGCGTGCACAGCAGCCCTCTATTGCCTGTTTCGCTGGTGGTCGTGGGCTATCGTGTCTCTGAAAGAGATAATAGAAGGAGCGGTAGAAACAGGTGCTCGTAAAAAAAAGAAAAGGACATACTGAAACGGAATGAATGAATGAATAAATAAATAACTAAATAAATAAAAGGATGAAAAACGGAAACAAGAAGGAGACGAGAAAAACGCTAGGAAACCAAACTAAATGTTGTTGCCTATACCTTGCAATATAGCATAGCGAATTGATTCTAAAGCTCCATTTGAAACGTTTATGCCTATTGGTTGCAATGTCTTGAACTTATGGATAAGGTATGATTTTCTGTATTTTCTTTCTCGTTCAGAACGGAAATTCGACTGTAAGATGTAGAGTTTAAGTCCATCAAGGTTATGATCTGGTTGGTTGAAATGCTCGGCGACTGCTTTGGGAAGCTTTTCAGCTGTGTCTGGGCGAAGTCCATTTAATCTGACGTTCATTGATTGTCCCATTTCACCGATGTATTGTTTCTTACATCCTTCTTACATCGTCTTGAATTTCCTTCGCCCAACCTATCAACTTTATGGTCACGTCAAATCACGTATTGTTTGTGCACGTTTATGCTGCTTGCATGGGACGCACCATGTTTCGCTCATGAACGAAATTGATGCGCTGCGGCCGCTCGCCACAGAAGCACGCTGCTCCGCTCATTTCGAGGTAAAGAGGTTCACATTTGCAATGCCTTCCGCATAATAAGTACGTCACATTGTGCGACGTAAAAGTAGGAGACTTTACGGAACATCGAATTAATTAGCGCATACATATGTATCTCTTTCATGAAGGCCGCACTATTTTTTGGTCGCGAATGCGACGAGTTAGAAAGTATTTGTAGGCTTCGCAGTATTGCCTGCTATGTATGAAGCGGAGTGTAGCTTCCTGATTAGTTTATTTCAGTGAAACATAATTGAAATAAACTTATTTCCGAGGACGTTCCCACAAATCGGTCTTTTCTAAATCTCAATGAAAATTAATTGATGACTGCGTTTTATTTCGTGAGATTTAATTTTTAGACGATAATGTTCATTCAGTCACGCAGCACCGACAGATACCCGCCAAGAGAGGGCGCTAGGCGTTTGGCATGCTTCATGTCGCGTGTTTTTGGGGTATAAGGAACACAGTCGGCAGAATAATTTAACTAATTTTCACCTGAGCGACTTTCTGTTGTTTGACAAGCCTGCCTGCCTTGACTATGCATAACAGCAGCAGCATAGCCGTCTGGCCTGAAACATGCGCACTATGTAAATTGAACAATAAATAAATAACCAAGAGTAATACTACAAAAAAAGGTACCGAATTATTCCTGCTTCTTCCTAAATTTAACAGCTCAGCAATCTATTTGTTTAACTCGAAAGAGCTTCAGATTGGCGCCGCCAGCACTGCATATCCAGCCTGTCACAGACATGCACTTTCGATATGTGGAGGATATGCATTCGTTGATTCGCTAGGTATTTCTTTATTTCGCTCGATGTTAGAAGGCGCTCTTGCGGTTCAGTAACTTTTCTCAAGTGCTATGAGTGTTAGAAGATGAGCAGCCTTTTGGAAATTGTCATACGTTTCGTTTCGTTGTCTTAATTACCGTTTAAGTGAAAGAAAGACAAGCGAAACGAGATTGTATTGAATGTTAAAGGAACGCTAGCAAAGCAATGTTAACGTAAACTGAATGAGGACATTACACATCTGGGAAATCCGAAATGTCGTTTTTACCGGGAGAGCCTTTTCGTTATCCAGAAAAGACGCAATAACGAAAACCCGCCTTAAGGTCTCTGCTCCGGCTGCTCGCAACATTCCGAGATTTCTACAATGTTTTTTTCGGGATCACATAATAGTTTGTCGATAGACAAAGACGTGATTCTATTCTAGTGCAATGAAAGTCTGAACATATTGAGCTCTAGGAACCTTCCTTCCGAAGCAAAATTGGGCCGAATCATGCGAATATAAAATGGAATTCCTCACATAATACCAACGTAACAATGCTGCGACATAGGCGCGAAATTGAAAAACGGAAACTGTGCTTATCATTTGCTCCGCCGATGGCCAACCTTTTTTTTTTCGCCATATAAATGCAAATCGACTCTTGGATAAAACAAAAATCGTCACCAAACACTGATAGGATATTTCTTTTTTTTTTGCACTCTAACCTTAACACGAGTCGTAGCCGCAGCTCTCGCGAAACGTGGTTCGTCGCCATAATTTCACCTCCACTTCCCCTAGAACCGTTCAGCTCTAGTCGGCCGTGTTAAAACAGTTTGGTCTTTGCAACAGCAATGGCCTCCACCTACGCTAGGCACACTTACGTGCCCTTCGACACCCAATGAGCTGATTGTGACGGCATGTTGAGCGGCGTCATCCTTGGGCGATACCGTTGTGTCCGCCGAGTTCCCTGGTTTTTGAAGAGGTCCGAAGACGGTCGAGCCTTGGACACCGGGGGAGCTTTGCTCCTCGGGGCGCGGGGTGACCACCACTGCGTTGCGACCGACCTGATCGTAGCTCGGCAGGCGCGGGCGTCTTTCACGGTACGCAGCTTCGGGCCGAACGTCGTGCGTGGTCGCGTGCATTCCGGGGACACCGACGACGACCAGGGCCACGGCGGCGCAGAGGCTGACTAACACGAGGCCGGTCATGCAGTAATGCATGGGGCTCACGGTGCCGTCGTGAAGAGGCACCGTGTAGGTGTCTGCCGTGAGCAGCGGCTGCCGGTCCCGGTTTGATGCCAGGGCAGCCGCTGCGGCGCGCGCGACTCCGTTGGCAGGGGGCCGCCCCGTCGTCGCCCGCCGAACGTAGTATTCCGGTGGGGTGGATGGCGAGCCGACCTTTGCGTGCCCGTACTGCTTCACGAGATTTTCGGGCCAGCCGTTGCGCCCCGAGGGTGCGCTCATAGGAAGGCGGCCCGTACGTGCGATAGCAGCATGGCTGGCCGGTATTGGTGGGCAGTCGCCGGCACCCGCTGGCGGCGGCGACGTCGCGCTAGGTTCAGGCGCTCGGCGGCGGTTGAAGTCGTGATTGAAATCGTCCGCCATGAGCGATGGGAGCACGGACTGCTTCGTCTTCGTCGCGTGCATGGCCATTGCTGTTTCTCGAGCGAAATGACGTGATTCTGTGCGACAGACAATGCGAATAAGTGCGCGGTCATGAGGGGAACATAAAATAGAAAGGACTTTTTTTTCTTCTGAAAGGACAGCGAACAATAACAAAGCAATATAATTAACTGAAACGCTGAACACACGCAGCATTACAGCGAAGAGGGCCGGAAGAGGGATACAAGAATACACAAGTTTTAAAAGGGAGATAAGGAAGGCTTGGCATGCATCCACCCCTATCCCGAAGAGTAAACTGAAGACGTCACTATAAAAGTTCATGCGGCTAATGTGTTGTGCAGTTGCTTCGGGAGAAAAAAAAAGAAGTTAAGCGGGAGACTAAGGCACAGGACAAGCTGTCGGAAGGTAACCACCAAGGGTCGTACTTTTGCGATGAAGAGAAACACTGTGGACATTCCACGTCACAGCGGAAAGTCGTTGTTGATTATTAGTAATTGGTGAAAAAAAAAGCTGGAAGACCAGCTGCCGCAGTTCGATGGGGTCGAAATGCAAAAACACCCGTGTCCCATACAATGGGGGCACGTTAAAGATCCCCTTCTTGTCAAAATTAATCTGGAGTCCCCCACTACGGCGTGCAACATAATATAATCGTGGTTTTGGCACGCAAAACCCAAGAATTAGTTAATTAATTCATAGCAAGATTTAAATTTTGTCTTTCGCCATTGTAAACATGACGAATTTCGCATAGCAGGTACGACCCTAAGGTTTCAAGGCAAGCAAGCAATTTCTAGCGTGAATGCGGACATCTGAACATGGCTAGGCGTTCGAAACAAAGGAGCCAGCAAACGAGATCGTTGTCGTGCACAGAGTGAGAGTTTAGTGAAATATGCCTGTTGCGGACCCACTCTTCTCCAGGTGAAGATAATTGCAGGATAGTTGCTATCTGGGTCAGTGCATGCAATTTAATTCAGTTAATAGACGAAGAAGAGGGCAGAGACGTGACACACACAATGACTGGAAAAACGAATTTTCTTTATTGAAAAAGACCAGTCTCCAAGGAAAACCAGGCAAGCATGCGCAGCATAAGAGCCAAACCACGCTGACTGCGACATAGGCCAAGTAACTATAGCGCCAGTGCGATAGGAAACTTAGTTCCTTCTGCATCAGTGAGATGGAAGCTGTGCTGTTCTAATGAATTCCCTGGCATGCTGATGTGAGACGTGTTGTATCGTAAGGTAGCTAGGTCAGGTGGCCACACGCACTTAGCCACATTCGGGGGCCATCTGTCCCAGAAAACAACCACGACTCCAATCGTCTGCGATCACATCTCCCCGCTCCTTGGCAGCACCAGCCTTTTTATTGCAACTATGACGTCATGTATGACGTAAGACTGGATGGTAAATGGAACCAAAACCAGAAACCAAAAGCAACCACACAACAACACAACATACACCTTCCCTTAAAAAGAAAGAAAGAAAAGCTTGAACACTTCACAAAGATAGTCTAAGAGGGAGATAAGGCAGAGATTACTTGAAAATGTTACGCCAAAATATTTATAAGATTCAGTAGATGATATTGCGGAGCCGGAAATGATATATTATGCTGGCTGGTAATGCGGCCTGCGGTGGAGCGATATTAATCTTTTTTTTATATTTAAGGACATTAACCATTGTTAAGAACGGCCCAGCGGAGGTGCAAGTGTTGCCAGCCAGTTGCGACGACGGCGGCGTCAACTTTCAAGGAACGACCCCGTTACGCTCTAGCCTCGTCGCCGTTGTGAATGAGTTCGAAGAAGCAGGCTTTGTGCCGCAACACGACACCGCCAACCGGGTCGGCCGCGAGCGGGGGAGATGCGACGGGAACGTCGTCGAGGGCCCCTTACCACGCGCCGACCAAGACGCAGGACAATGGCTACCCGGGCGCACTGCGAGGGTCAGCTCCGAGTTCTACGAAGTCGGTGTGACGTTGGTTCCTGACCGGACCGTGAACCTGTGTGTGTGTGCGTGTGTGTATGTAAGCCGTCCCGGAGAGAGGCGGTGTGTTTACAATGACTGGACGAAAGTTTCCGTACTCTTGGAATCAAGCGGAGACGGAGTGTTTATAAACCGCTGTTGTGCGGATGCTCGACTGACTTTTTTAAGCAGTCATGTTAGACTGAGACACTCTCTCAAGAAGTCGTGTTAGTTTGACGTAGTTTCTCTCGCAGTCATGCTAGACTGATGAACTGCATGTAAATACTGTAAATAAACCCATATTCCTCGTTCTCGATGACAAGCGGTCCTTCCCTTCATCAACGTCCTCAGCGTGGATAAGTTGGGCGACGGCATGGGCCAGCTACCATCGAATTCATGCCGGACTCCAATCTTGTCAACGGGTTACAAGCGATGGCATTGAGCCCCCAATCCTGACAACTGGCTGAGAGCGGTGAGATGGACTTTGCGACGTGGTGCTGTGTCTGCGGTGAGTGCTTGGTTCTTGCCTTTACTCTGTAGGCTTCATTTTGTGGTTGTTCTGTTTAGAACTGTCGGGAAGCTAGATTGTTAATTGTTGGCAAGGTTGTGTTTTCCTAGCTAGATTTAGCGAGCAGGACCAAGGCAGTAAAGCAGCAATCATGGAGTTGAGGACACTGGTGAGAGACGAATTGTTGATTGTTGGTGAGGAACTGGGCCTAGGTGTACGCAAGGAAATGCTAAAATGGAAATTACTGAAGCTTATTTCCGAACAGGCCAGTGAGGAAGAAATCGAAATGGGGTTGGAACTTCTGAAAAAAAGAGAAGAACGGGACAGAGAAGAACAGGACAGAGACAGAGAGAGAGAAGAACTCGAGTTAAGAAAAATGCAACTTGAACTTCAAAGCAAACGTTTGGAGTTGTCTCAAGGAAGTGAAGGAGCTCTGGGATGATCAAGAGAGGCAAAATCATACCGCATGGACAGGCCATTAAAGCCATTTGAGGTCGGGACCGACATAAGTTTGTTCCTAAGCAATATTGAAAGTACTTGCGAGAAGATGAACTTCGGCCCGTGTACATGGCCACAGCGGTTGCTGTCTATGTTGCCGTGTGAGGCGGCGGAAGTAATCGCCAGGCTCAGTGCACAGGATGCATATGATTATGCGAAGGTTAAGGCTAGTCTCCTGAAGAAATAGCGCCTTTCAGCCGAAGCTTTTCGGCAAAGGTTTAGGAGCACAGTCGAGTGGCTGAAAAGCGTACGACAGCAGAGACATGATCATTGAATGCATGAGTCTAGAGCAGTTTTACAAAACCATCCCCCAAGCTGTGAAACTGTGGGTGCAAGACAGAGGGAATGTAAACACTGTGGAAAGGGCAGCCGAATTAGCCGAAGAGTACGCAACCCGTAGAAAGTTGAACGCCGAGGACGGAAACTTGGACGGTCGAAATGGACCGCGGAAACCATTTCCGTTCAAAAGGGGTGCGCAGACTAGACGATCGGAGCCTGTAGACATGGCGGAAAAGCCCGCAGAAAAGAGCGAGGAGAAACTTAACGGAGAAACTGCACAAAAAGAACAGAAAAGAAAATTCGAATCTTTTAGACCAATTCGCTGTTACAAATGCCACTATCTGGGACATATAGCTGTAAACTGCGGGAAGCCTAGCGTAGTTTTCTCCTAATTGGAGGAAAAAGATGAGAATATGGAACTTTTAAGTCCATATTTTCACGACCTGCACGTTAATGGAAAACCATGCCGAGTGCTAAGAGACAGTGCCGCAACGATGGACATTGTCCATCCATCTTAGGTGACGGTAGATGACTTCACCGGAGAAGTAGCATGAATAAAACAGGTTGTAGAAGAACACAGCGTGTGTCTGCCCATGGCCAAAGTCAAAATCAATGGACCATTCGGGGAGCTAGAGACTGAGGCTGCAGTTTCCAAATTTTTGTCACTGCAGTACTCTTACATCTTTTCGAATCGTTCGAATCAGTTACTGCGTGAGAAAAGGCTTAAACTGGCAGAGGGCATATTACAGGCATTGACCCGAGGCCAAGCTTGTAAAATCGCGTCGCTTTCGGCTGAAAATGCACAAGCTCCTCCAGCGGAAGCAGAAAAAGGGATAACTTCAATACCCGAATCCGAGCTAGGCCCGAGGGACAAAATAACAGTTGAAGAGAGCCTGCCAGCTGACCAGCTCAATGAGAGCGTAGCACTAGAGCGTCAAAGTTCTAGCCTGCAGGAAGAGCCCGCTGATGCGCTCGCTAGCGAGACAGGGCCATTGTTATCACCCGGCCTCAAAGAACTTTGATCAGCTTTTACGTGTGGATAGAGAGTCACTGGCAGCCGAGCAAAAGAATGATGACAGCTTAGCTAAATTACACCGCACAGCTGAAGAAGCCATTGCTGGGCGTAATGTGACGATCCATGAGAGAGGAGGAATGTTGTATCGGCACTACAGAGATGGAAGAGTAGGATTTTAGATCAGTTAGTCGTACCTACTAGGTACAGGGAGGCCCTTTTGAGTCTCTGGGTAAAATGGGTATAAATAAATCAAGGCATAGAAAAATCAAACGAAAGATTGCTTCTGGAGTACGACTAGCCTGGCTGTTTCAAAGACGTAGAAAAATTGGTAAGATCATGCGACGCCTGCAAGCGCTCGGGTAAACCAGGAGAGACATGGAAAGCTCCACTAAAGGTATTGCCCTTAATAACAGAGCCTTTTAGACGACTTGTAATATACACGGTAGGGCCTCTACCAAAAACAAAATTAGGTTACAGGTACTTGTTTGCCATGCTGTTTCCTGCTACAAAGTTTCCAGAAGGAATCCCTCTGAAAGAGCTCAGCTCCACCGAAGTAGTAGATGCGCTTTTGACAGTGTTTGCACGAGTTGGGTCTCCAGCCGAAATTCAGGCGGATCAAGGGTCAGTATTCACCAGCGCACTGACTTTCACATTCTTGCAGAAGTGCGGGGTAAAGTTAATACACAGTTCCGTCTATCACCCTCAGGCAAACAGTGTAGAGAGGTGGCATTCAGTGCTTAAGCCAGTTTTGCATGCGCTCTGTTACGAGCACGAGGAGGACTGGGAGAACTGTCTACCGGCAACTTTGTTTGCGTTGCGAACGGTTCCACATGAAGCGACAGGGTTCTCGCCAGCAGAACTAGTGTATGGGAGGACACTCCGTTCCCCACTAAGAATTTTAAGAGAGATGTGTGAGGAAAGAGGAGAGAGTCCTACAGTGGTTGAATACGTGCTAAATCTGATGGAACAGCTAAGCGCAACCCAAGAACTAGTCGAAAAGAACATGGGAGTAGCTCAAAACAACGGCAAATTCTATTACAACAAGAGTGCGAGGCCTCGTATGTTTAACGCCGGAGACCAGGTAATGATCCTCAAACCTTCAAGAAAGAACAAGCTTGAAGTTCACTGGGACGGGCCCGTTAAAGTGTTGCACAAGCTTTCGGAAACTAACTATGCTCTCAAAATGCCCGGTCGCAGGAAGGAGGGGAGGATATATCACTGCAATTTGATGAAGCCGTATACACAGCAGAGCGGAGTCGTTACCTATACCATCAAAGAGCAGGATCGCACTAGTACCAAGTTTAAGGAGTATAGGGCGACCTCCAGCTCTGAAATCGGCATAGAAGAAGTAGTAAAACATTCGGTAAGCTCGCACGCTCTAAGACCCGAGCAGCTAGATGAGCTAAAAGAGGTGTTAGAGGAATATCTCGACATATTCAGTGATCGGCCGGGTAGAACCGAACTAATAACGCATGAAATAGAGCTGACATCAACCGAACCCGTAAGATCAAAGCCTTACAGGGTGTCTTCAAGACAGAGAGAGATTATGGAGGCAGAGATACAGCTCATGCTAGAGTTGGGAGTTATTGAGCCTGCTGAGAGTACACGTCACCGCTAATACTGGTAGAAGCCCCTAACGAGGACCCTCGTTCGTGCATGACTACAGGAAGTTAAATGCCATCACTAGGGATCAGCTGTACCCGATACCCAACATTGAGGAACGAATTGAAAGTGTTAGCGCTGATAAAGACATTTCAACTATAGATCTCGTGGGGGGGTACTGGCAAGTTCCCCTTTCAGAAAGTGCCAGCCGCTATGCCGCATTCATCTCACCTGTAGGCACTTCTCGCCCTCTCGCACTCAGCTTCGGGCTGAAGAACGCGCCGTTTAGCTGCTCTAAGTTAATGGATATTGTCCTAAGAGACTTGCAGGAGTTCGCCTTGCATTATCTTGACGATGTAGGAATTTTTTCGGACAGCTGGGAACAACACGTGTCGCACCTCAAACAGGTGTTCTCACGGTTGAGGGAAGCCAGCTTAACGATGAAAGCGTAAAAGCGTAGATTTGGGTGTTCGCAGGTTACTTATCTGGGCCATGTTGTCGGCCAGGGCATGAGATGGCCGGCCGAGCTGAATATAGCTACGACTGGAGAATTTTCTCAGCCGCGCACGAAAACAGACCTTCGTTCATTTTTGGGACTTGTGGGGTGCTATCGATGGTACATTCCGAATTACTAGCAAATGGCAAGTCCATTAACGGACGCCCTCCGAAAGGGAGCACCGAGTAGCGTACACTGGGATAAGGACAAAGAGAACGCTTTCCAAAGTTTGAAAACGCTATTGGTTTCTCGTCCTTTGCTTCGCGCGCAAGACTACACAAAGAAATTCATAGCTCAATGCGACGCAAGCGACTGAGGTATGGGCGTGGTACTTAGGCTGGCGACGTTAACGAGGAGCATCCTATCCTCTATGCTAGCCGTAAACTAAATGTAAGAGAGGAAGCCTACAGCGCTTCAGAGAAGGAATGCGCTTGTTTAGTTTGGGCCGCCCAGAAGTTGTCGTGTTACTTGTGCGGAGCGAAGTTCATCTTCGAGACCGACCACTGTCCTCTGACGTGGCTCAATCAAATATCACACAAAAATGGCCGCTTGCTCCGATGGAGCCTATCTCTCCAAGAGTGCGATTTCTCTGTTAGATATAAGAAGGGAAAGTTGCATAGAAAGGCGGATGGTTTGAGCAGGCTAATTTGAATTCTGCGTTTGAGGGTCCCGCCTAAATTTTAGGGTTACTAGTATCAATTTTGTTAAAGGAAATCAGCTCTCATTTGGCAGGATTCCCTCCATGATTGCTGAATTTGTCAGCACGAAATTGCTTCAAAAGTGGCATAACGAAATGCAGCATTTTTTGTATCTGGACTTATGTTTTTTTGAAGCCGAGCGGGTTTAAAGTGAGAGCCAATGTACGTCATCTCGGCGGTTTGTGGTTTGAACTTGCTTGTGACGGCAGGGTTGCGAAAACTGGCCAAGCTCTGTTCCTTTACGTATCGGCGAACAGCGACGGGGAAATTATGCGACGTTCTACATACTTCATGATTGCACAAGTTAACCAAGCTTGAATATTTCCTCGCCAAATGCAATGTCATCGTCGTTTTAACGCACACCGTGTTAAATAGCCCTGTGTAGATGCGATTGTGTAGCACGTAGTCGCTGATGACGTCACAATCCGAAATTCTCTCGTTTGCGTTAGCCCACTGCTTATTTGCAAACCAACAATCACCTGGTCGATGGCTTGCCATCCGCTGACATTAGTCGATGGCTTGCCATACACGAATACATACTACATACGCACATCCTACTCACTATGCGGGTACACGTTAATCCATCTGGAAGAATTTTGCGCAATCCGAACCAATGCTCGCCAGCCAGGTACCTGCACAAAATGGTTCGGACAACATAACTTCCCACTGTGTGTGGGATATAGGCACATTTTTTTGAACGAAAATACTTGGCTCATGGTGATGTCCCGCAAAACTGTCATGTGATTCGACAACCGTACGGCATTTCATTGTATAGATCAAGCTAATTAGTTTAATTTGAATGGTATGTTCTTACGAACGGTCGACTATAGTATGTTTGATGTCGCCACTACTTGAGCAGTGGCAATCGGGTGCTATGCGTATAATAGGGTTTTTATTATGTAACAAACATACACTTTTTACTTGATGCACTCGCAAAGGCTCCAACCACCGCCGTCCACTCTGCCTTTTATACCACACAGTGACATCTTGTGGCGTTGCGCGGTCACATCTCCTGGCAGAGACAACTCGCTCGCGTATCTCCCATCCAAGGCGGCGGTGAAGGAGAACGGCGTTCCACAGGAAAAATCGCTGCCGAGTGGTCGACGCGGCTCGTTTAATTCTCTTCCTAAAAAAAAAGAAAAACCGCGAGTTAAATTACAGTGAAATTCAATCCTAATGCAAGGGCACTGAGGCAAAGCTCGGAAACCAGGCAAATTCGCAGATGGTGACCTTGTCCAAGGAAATCGTTTTAAGCGGCTTCATAGGACGGCGCCGTTCGCACGGCACTTCCTTCCAAGGTGGCGGATGTTTGCAGTAGCAGTACACGTAGTACGGTCTCGCATCTGAGCGAACCTTGGCCGTGGACGCGACAGCGGCAGGCGGCATACAAATCAGCGTGGACGGCGGTGGACGGCGGCAGCTTCGGTGGACGGCGGCAGCTTCGGCGACCTTGCGCTGGAAGGGCCCCTTGTCGGCGACGTTGAGAGGACGCCGCAGCTTTGCAAATCGGCTGATAACGCGCTGCTTATTTTCGTTCATGGCAGCCACCGAACGCCTCTTTTCTTGTGCAAGATACATCAAGGCGTTTCGGGGTGAGGAAGCTCGCAATTGCAGCTGGTAGCAGTGTTGCACCTCGCTGCTTAACGATGTACCCGCCACGCTGGGATGCGAGGGCGCATAAGGAAACGCCATCGCTGCTCCTGTTGCTAGTGCGCTGCGCGTACCTACAGGCCTGGGCCGAATGCTTCGCAGGAACGCTGTGGCGGTGCTTCGCTGCAGCGGAGCCAGGGACTGACGACAATGGCTGGCCTTTGCAGTGACGGCCGTCTGCGGAGCCGAGAGCGTCCTTGAAAATGCCGTTGTTGAAGAAGGAGCTGGGCAGCGGTTTTCTTTGTCTCGCGCAGGAGCGTCGGTAATAGTAATGATAATGATGATGGTAACGATGATGAAGATCCCCATTTGATGCGCGTACTCACTAAGGGAATATGCCAAGAATTGGGCGGCAAGAGCTACCTTCAGATAAAACTTGTTAAAATAGAATAGAATAAAATATTAAATGTTATTCTAGAGCTACAGAAACATGAGCAGTCAGACTGCTCACGTTAACGTCATGAGTGAGTGGCCAGACCAAGTGAAACAAAATTATCCCCACGGTCACAATTACAGTAGCAAATATCCCCACGGTGGGGATCCTCATGGTCGCAGTGAACTAGCTGTCCACTGCTGGGTGGCACACTGTTTCTTATGTGGGATTTGCTCCACATAAGGTACAGTGGGAGGAATATTCTGTGAGGTGGAAGCGGTGAAGCATAAGAACATAGAGGAATGGCTTATATTGTGGTTTCCGCCACGACGACGACTTCTTTTCGGTTAAGGGCATAGTGTGGTGACCGTTTCTGATGAAGTTCAGTGGTTATGTAGGTGAGGCGTCTGCGTTCACCAGGTCTTCCAATGGCGCCCGGTTAGCGAGTTAACGGGCGTCCACGTTAGCGCGTTCATAAAGTTGTAGAGAAGTGTGTCTCGGTGTGTAGACGACACGCACCCTATGTAACACTGTTTGGTACAGGATGCGGTGTGTGTAGGCCGTGACAACTCCTTTTAAGAAAGCCTGCCGACACTTTGCCAATCCACCACTGCTGTCATGGGTCCGTCCGGTGCCGGTATGGTTGAAGGGTGTATGATAACCGGGGTTACTGGAGCCTCCTCCGACCCACTGTGCACAGTGTAGAGCGTGTTCGAAACCCTCGGAGTGCCTGTGTTAACCCGTTCTGCTGGAGTTAAGTTGGCTGACATAATCAGCCTTGCTTGCTTTGAACGCAACTGCGTCGGAACCCGGGGGCTACATGCAGCACACTTGTGCAGGTTGTTTATTATTTCACAGCCGACAGTCGTTTGTGTTCTTAGAACAGCGCTGCTCTTCGCGTCAGGGACCGATGAGGATACCGTACTTGCACTGCCGTCCCCAAGATATAGGGACATCTAACGGAGGAGCGTACGTCACGAGAGGCCGAGCAGCCGCCACGCCGCGCACATGTCGCTCAGTGGCATATAGGCACGTCCTTGTGCATTAACACAAACACAGACACTGCCGTGGGTGGCGACATTCCCGCTGCGGTGTGGGAGATACACAGTTTACGCCGTTGAGCACACGTAAATAGCGGGAGATCTGGCGGCCACGTCGCGCGGGAGTAAGATTCTGCGGCATGTCCGGGGTTAGCGGTTCGCGGGGTGATTTATGTGTTCGTGGGGCATACCATTGCAAAGGGCAGACTGTTCTGAAGCGTGTGAACCTCGAGCAGGAGGGCCATGTGGCGTTCGCTTAAGTGAGGTTGATCTGTGTGTTCCAAAAACAGGACTAGAGAAGAGGGGTGGTTACAGTGTGTATTTCTGATCGTCCAGCCTTCATTGAAAAGAAAAAAAAAGACTGATTGGTAGAATGTGTGCTAAGCGACCCAAAATAAGGGTGCCGCCCAATACGCTATGGTATTTAAAAGAGGGCGTAGAAATGAGGGAGGCGAGTGAGCGATAATGGGCCGTCGCTATGCGATACATGCCACTTTATCATAGTAAACTTATGAAATCCCAAGTTGGCCTCCCTGAGTGCAAAGTGTCGCCGGATGGCGACAAAGATTCGTTCAGGAATCGTCTACCTGAATGATCTTGGAGAAGAAACTCCAAATGGCATCCGGTTAGCGAGTTATGGAGCTATAACATTAGCGCGTTTATTAGGCTGGAAAGAAGCGCCTCTACGTGTCTACACGATACGCACTCTGTGTAACGCTTTCTGGTTCACTGATGCAAGAATGCGGTTTGTGTACGGTGTGGCGACTTCTTTCACCAAAGCCTGCAGACGCTTTGCGAATCCGCGACCACTGTGGTGGGGCCTTCCGGTGCCGGTAGGATTGAAACGAGTATGATGGTCAGGATGATAGAAGCCTCCTCAGTGTCGCTTTTTATAATGTAGAGCATGTCCGAAATCCTCAGATGGTATGTGTTAGTTATTACTCTAAGACACATGGTACGTCTCCTCAGGTGCCGGGTGATAGTGTGTATACGTCCTATGTGTGTGATGTGCAGTCACCAGAGAAGACCTTTCTCCGACCTTTGTTACTGTTGGGGTGCATATTAGGAGGAACTCCATGGGGTAACCTCCATCTTGTATGGAATGCTAGGTGTAAAAGGTGTGCTTTCTTTTTGCTGGGGTTTTCTTGGCATTGAGTTTCCCAGCTCGGATAGAATGAGTCACCGCTGCCTTGTCTATTGGATGCGTAGAATTTCGTTGTTAAATGGACCTTCACCAGTCCTGGGATTGTGTTTTTCACCCCAAGTCGTAGCCGGAGCATCGTAGACGCATGATGGGGGTGCTCCCGGCGCTGCATTTAGTACCGTGTGGAGAAGGGTGTTGATCTTGTTCATCTCGGCTGAGTGAGGCTATGGTAGGGGAGATAGTACGTTAATTAACCGATTATGAGGGCTTGTACGAATTGGCGTTAAGGTTTTACAGCAAAGGGGTATATGACTAGGATCCTGGGATTTCTTTATCTCCTTAGGCAAAAACTCAACCAATCACAGCGGAAGGGGCGCCGTTTGCGCCGCTGGGTTCCTTGCAGCGACACCAGATGGCGCTTGCATCCGCGGCAACGGCGGCGCTGGCAGTGCGGATGAAAGAAAAAACAACAACGAAAAAGCCCGCCTTCGCAAACCGCGTTCACCGGAAGCGCTTCCCGGTAAAACGTTACGGTTGCATACGCTGCAGTCGCCTGGAACGGCCACTGTGGCATGCGAAGCAAACAGTGACGTTGACAGGCTTTCATAACTAAAAGAAGAACCCGCCTAGCTACTGATTTCTTATGTGTTGAGATAACGCTATGCAAAGGCCACGCACACTTAGGACAGTCGAAGAGCAGCGTGAACATGACGATCGGCGACGGGAACAGCAACGTGAATATGCACAACGTTGTCGTGCTCAGGCTAGACATTACGCAGTGGCTCTTGCCCCAAGCAAGCCATTCACAGTTAGGATGTCTTAAGGGCACCGCAAATAAGAGGAGCGATGAAAGGAACAACAACGTCGATATGCGCAGGTGCGACGAGTTCAGTCTCGGCACGATGTGGTTCTAGGCTACGTCACATTGGTCTATCGGATCAAGTAATACCACAGCTTCGCTGGCCAACAACATTCACAGCGTGGATTGGAGCACACTTTTTATTTCTAAATGCCATGGCAGCGCTTGGTAACACGCTTTATCAAATGTGTTACATGGGTTATCTCTTGACGCAGTAAGTGTAGAGTATGTGGCCGTGTCGTTGTATCGTATGCGCAGGCGTATACTACACGGAGAATGCCTACTCTCGAAATGAACTAGGCATTCAGATGCAAGGTGGCGTCTTGTGCCACTTCTGCTTCGCAGGTGCGTCCTCGAGCTATGTCATACGCTAGTACTAAGCTTACAGCTTACTGTAACGCGTCCCCAATGGCATCGTCTGACCCTGTGTTCCCCCAGAATGATAAGTCATCGCACTTCAGGGCATGCTGCATGTTTGCAAGTTTGTATAGAAACGGTGGTAGCTTTACTTTAGCCTCGATGAACAGGGAGGAAGACTGAATCGAACCCTGTTGAGTGCTTCCGCCGTGAAGCTTTATGATGCCTGACGAAATTTTGCAGAATCCTATGGTTGTCATACAATAATGTAAAAAGGCTCGGACGTAAGCACAGTTGCCTTTACCGCGTAGGGCGCTGGAAAGGTTGTTTAAAATGAGGTCATAGAAGGCATGCTCGAAGGTCCCTTTCAAGTGCTGCTGAAACTAAAATGGCCCTGGTTTGAGTGGTACTGGGGCCATCCACAATATCATTGCGTGGCAGACTTGAGCCATACCAGATTATCTTATTGCTGTAAAACTGGTTCCTCTCGAAGTAAGGCTGCATGTGCATAAGAACTACGTGTTCAAAGCATTTGCCACCACACAAAGTGAGGCATATGGTACTTATATTTTGTAGGCACGAGAGTTTGCCACGTTTCGGAATTAACGTAACGTATGAGGTATCGCCAATCCTGTGGAACCGTTCCGTTTTTCCCGTCGTCGTTGTAGTACGCAGTGATTTGCCGGATGTCTGGATCGTCAAGGCAGCGTATTAGTGTAGATAATGCCATCTGGTGTGGGCATCATGTATCGCCTGATGCTGTGTAGGGTCGCCCTCACTCTTCCCACCGTGGTGGCATAGCGGCTTTGGTGCTGTGCTTCTAACCCCAAGGCGGCAGGCTCAAATCTCAATCGTGGTGCCCCGCATTTCAATGGGGCCAAATGCAAAAACGCTCGTTCCGTGTACCATGCATTGCGTGTACGTTAAAGAACCTCAGGTGGTGAAAATTATTCCGGAGTTGCCAACTACGGTGTGCCTTATAATCATGATAATCGTGGTTTCACACCTAAAATGCTAGAGTTTAATTTTTATATATATTTTTCATCCCACCTGCAGGGGTGGACATAACGTACTAGAGCACGCTGCGCTGATAAGTCACCCAAATTTTCACCTCTAAATAGATAACTCTAAAGAAGACGTTGTTTAGATATGGCATTTCGTAGTGGGTGTTATTTGATACTACTTATAGATGCAGCGCTACCGATTCGAAAGCTGTTTCATCGATTCATATCGCTCTAAATACTTCAAAGTGAACAACTGCCGCAACTCATTTCTTGATATGCTGCAGTCTGGCACGAGGCCGTCAAAACAGATTCAACACCATCACTTTCCCTCGACAGAGTAAGAAAAAAAAAAGAAAAAGAAACGAAAGGAATGACGGCCCGCTTTTGCGCTCCTTTCTCGTTTTTTTTTTTCACCTCCTCTGTGGAGTGGAAAGTCAAAAGCGACGGAGAGCACGACGCACTGTGTCCACCGTGCTTTCGTTTGTCGGCGGAGTGGTGTGGAGTGGAAAAGCGGAAGCGACCCAGTGTAGCCGTGGCTGGCACCGGCTGTCTCGACGGACGCATTCAAGAAGACATTTACGCAAACTGCTGTTATCGTGTTTCATCTGTGTGCGATGGTAAGAGATGGTAACTAGCAGATTTCTTCTCACGTGAAGTATGTACGGAATTTGTCTTCTTTTAGCGTGATCTAGTCACCTGATCACGGCGATGAAGAGATTAGTTTATGAAGAATTGGCAGGTTTTTATAAAGCTAAACCTAACGCTTCTCTACAATGTTTGCATAAACTTAATCGCGAAACTAGACGCAACCGCCTAACTGAACTGTAGCAGACGAGAAACCGGATGTTACACCTGCCCACAACCCTCGAACCCCGGTCCGGTGAAACAAAGGGATGAATTGGGAACTGTTTGTGCGTGCTGTATGTGAATAATCTCTGTTATCTCTGTGGCCCCTGTTACGCATCAGAACTGGAAGATGCTGTGTTACGCCGCTTAATGACAGGTGTGTTTCATGCGTAC